>NC_089237.1:19574591-19877103 GCF_963924675.1 Phocoena phocoena
TGCCTCCGACTTCACATCACATTTTCCCCAGTGTCTCTGTGCTTTCACACGGTCTTCTTATAAGGACACCAGTCATTGGATTAGGGCCCACCCTAGTCCAGTATGATCTCATCTTAACTAATTACATCAGCAAAGACCCTATTTCCAAATAAGATCACATTCTGAGGTTCCAGATGGACATGAGTTTGGAGGTGATGCTATCCAACCACCCACACCCCTCCCCAAGAGTAACTATGAGCCTGACCTTTCTCACCAGAGATCAATTTCACCTGGTTTTGGTTAATGATATACAGGTGGTCCCCGACTTCATGGTGGTTTGGATTATGTTTTTTTTTTTTTTTTTTTTTTTTTTTTTTGCGGTACCCGGGCCTCTCACAGCTGTGGCCTCCCCCACCGCGGAGCACAGGCCCCAGACGCTCAGGCTCAGCGGCCATGGCCCACGGGTCCAGCCACTCCGTGGGATCCTCCTGGACCGGGGCACAAACCCGCATCCCCTGCATCGGCAGGCGGACTCCCAGCCACTGCGCCACCAGGGAAGCCCTGGATTATCATTTTTTGACTTCACAACAGTGTGAAAGCCATATGCATTCGGTAGACACTGGACTTCCAATTTCGAATTTTGATCTTTTCTGGGCTAGCAACATACGGCAGTGGTCCCCAACCTTTTTGGCACCAGGGACCAGTTTCACGGAAGACAATTTTCCCACGGACCGGGGAGGGAGGGTTGGTTTCAGGATGATTCAAGGGCATTACATTTATTGAGCACTTTATTTCCATTATTATTACATTGTAATATATAATTAAATAATTATACAGCTCACCATAATGCAGAATCAGTGAGAGCCCTGAGCTTGTTTTCCTGCAAACTAGTTGGTCCCATCTGGGGATGATGGGAGACAGTGACACCCAAAGTATGTTGCTTATGTCCAGTCTACTCCGTAAGATGCAGCTTAATTGTCACTTGCCACTCACTGATAGGACTTTTTTTTTTTTTTAAGAAATTTATTTATTTATTTATTTTTGGCTGCATTGGATCTTCGTTGCTACATATGGGCTTTCTCTAGTTGCGGCTAGCGGGGGGCTACCCTTCGTTGTGGTGCGCAGGCTTCTCATTGCAGTGGCTTCTCTTGTTGCAGAGCATGGGCTCTAGGGCACTTGGGCTTCAGTAGTTGTGGTGCATGGGCTTAGTTGCTCCACAGCATGTGGTATCTTCCTGGACCAGGGCTTGAACCCGTGTCTCCTGCATTGGCAGGTGGATTCTCAACCACTGCGCCACCAGGGAAGCCCGCTGATAGGTTTTTTTTTTTAATTAATTTGTTTTTATTTTTGACTGTGTTGGGTCTTCGTTGCTGTGCATGGGCTTTCTCTAGTTGCGGCGAGCAGGGGCTACTCTTCGTTACGGTGCGCTGGCTTCTCATTGCGGTGGCTTCTCTTGTTGCAGAGCATGGGTTCTAGGGCACTTGGGCTTCAGTAATTGTGGCACATGGGCTAAGTAGTTGTGGCTCGCGGGCTCTAGAGCTCAGGCTCAGTAGTTGTGGCACACGGGCTTAGTTGCTCCGTGGCATGTGGGATCTTCCCAGGCCAGGGCTCGAACCTGTGTCCCTTGCATTGGCAGGCAGATTCTCAACCACTGCGCCACCAGGGAAGCCCCCCACGGATAGGGTTTTGATATGAGTCTGCAGGCAGTTGATTTATTGTGGTCTCTGTGCAGTCAGACCTCTCTGCTAATGACAATCTGTATTTGCAGCCGCTCCCCAGCGCTAGCATCACCGCCTCAGCTCCCACCCCCAGATCATCAGGCATTAGATTCTCATAAGGAGCCCACAGCCTAGATCCCTCGCGCGTGCACTTCACAGTAGGCTTCGCGCTCCTGTGAGAATCTAATGCGCTGCCGCGGATCTGACAGGAGGCGGAGCTCAGGTGGTAATGCGAGCGATGGGGAGTGGCTGTAAATACAGATGAAACTTCACTCGCTCACCCGCCTTTCACCTCCTGCTGTGCAGCCCGGTTCCTAACAGGCCACAGACTGGTACCGATCCGATCCGTGCCCTGGGGGGTGGGGACCCCGATATACGGTAGGTGCATACTCTTTTGTGATGCTGGTCAGCAGCAGCCGCGTGCCCAGGAGGGTAAACAACTGACACACAACCATTCTGTGCCCATGCAATCTGTTTTTCACTTTCAGCACAGTATTCAATAAATGACATGAGATATTGAACACTTTATTATAAAACAGGCTTTGTGTTAGATGACATTGCTCAACTGTAGGCTAATGTAGGTGTTCTGAGCACATTTAAGGTAGGCTGGGTCAGGCTATGATGTTCCGTAGGTTAGGTGTATTAAATGCATTTTTAAAAAAAGTTTCCTTCCTTTTTATTGATTGATTGATTTTGGCTGTGTTGTGTCTTAGTTGCGGCACACAGGATCTTTCGTTGCGGTGGGAGGGCTCTTTGTTGCAAGGCGCAGGCTTCTCTCTAGTTGTGGCATGTGGGCTCAGTTGCCCTGCAGCATGTGGGATCTTAGTTTACTGACCAGGGATCAAACCCATGTCCCCTGCATTGGAAGGCAGATTCTTAACCACTGGACCACCAGGGAAGTACCTGCATTTTCAACTTACGGTATTTTCAACTTACGACGGGTTTATCAGGATATAACCCCATCAGAAGTTGTTGCGTGTAGCTGTATTTTGTCCTTTCTCATTGCCATGTAATATTCCATTGCGTGACCCATCAACTCTTTTCACTATTCTCCTGTTGACAAATATTTGGATAGTTTCCAGTTTTCTGCTGCTATGAATAGTGCTCCATGAATATTCTAGCACATCTTTTTGGTGACTTCCACATATTTAACAGTTCCCTAATGACTGTAGATCATCATCAGGGCTGGGTGGGCTCTCTGAGACCACTGGATCCAACTTTATCATATCAGGTGGGAAAGCTGAGGCCCAAGGAGGCCCAAGTCTGCCCAGTGATTTGGTGGGGAGTCTGGGATTCAGTGCTGGTCATATCTACACCAGGGACCCTTCCAATCTGCCATGCCACCGCCAGAATATCTGTGCTTAAAATCGTGGTCTCGAGAATCATCTTGGGCCTCACTCTTACCCCACGCCTTCCATCTCCCCAGCAGTTCCTGCAGCCCCTCCTCCTGGTCCCAAAGTCCAGCCACCCCTGAGTCCGGAACCCACGCCCAGGGAGCCGGCCCACTCAGACGTCTTGGATGCTGCCTCCTCTTCCTCCTCTTCCTCTTGCCCACCCTGCTCCCCAGAGCCTGGGAGAGAGGCGCCAGGGCCTGAACCGGCGGCGGCTGCTGTGGAAAGTGGTGTGAGTGGGGAAGGCAGGAGCGAGAAGGGGCGTCTCTACTGCCCCACGTGTAAGGTGACCGTGAACTCCGCCTCCCAGCTTCAGGCTCACAACACAGGTCAGTGCGCCCCTCACCAGCTCGAGTCCTGGGGAGGAGATGGCCCTCAGCAGATGTGGGCAGGCTAGAGCTTCTGGGCACTTTGCTCCAGGGCTAGGTGACAGAGGCGCTGTGCTCAGCTGTGGCTGGGTGGGTATTTCAGGTCCTCCCGGTAATGCCTGAGGAGGGAGAGTCGGGGAGAGAAGTCAGGCAGCAAGAACTGGAGGGTCATCACTGAAGACAGGAGACACCCCCACATCTCTCCTTGCATCAGACCCGAGGGAATTGGGTTGGAATGAGAGCCAAAGGGAAGCCGACCTGTTACTCAGCAACGAGGCCTTCCTTGGGCGATGCTGGCATGAAATGAGAACAGCCGGGAGGACCTTTGGGAGGGAAAGAGAAATCTCACATGGCTGGAGGGGCTGGCAGTGCTGAGCAGCCTGGAGGCTTCAGGGGGCAGCCAAACTGACCTGGTTTGGAGGGGGTCTCCATGGCCCCTGAAGCCCCTCTTTGGTGCTAGCAAGCTGTCTTCTTTCCTCCCTCCAGGAGCCAAGCACCGGTGGATGGTGGAAGGTCAGCGGGGCGCTCCCCGCAGGGGCAGGGGCCACGCAGTGCCCCGGGGAGGAGCTGGACACAAGGCCAAGAGAGTGACGGGGGTCCGCGGGGGCCGGCAGGGGCCCAGGCCCCCTTTCCACTGTGCTCTCTGTCAGCTCCAGGTCAATTCAGAGACCCAACTCAAGCAGGTGGGGCAAGTGCGGCTGGGATTGGGGGTGGAGCAGGGGTGAGGGGGGTGGGCCCAGTGCCAGGCCCGGAGGAGGGAGCCTGCGGGGAGGAGCTGGGTAGAGCAGAGCAGGGAGCAGTGGAGGAAGAGGTGCGAGGCTCCTGGAAGGCGAAGGCCAATTCTTAACCTCCCCTTCCCAGGGCCACTCCAGGGCCGTGTGCATTAGGTGTGTGAATTGTGGGTAGAGGAAGGGTGAGCTAGCCGTAGTTTTGGGGTCCTTGGGTCTGTTCCCATCTTGTTCCCAGTCTGTCTGTCTGTCCATTAGCACCTGAGCAGCAGGAGGCACAAGGACCGCCTGGCCGGGAAGCCCCCCAAGCCCTCCGGCCAGCACAGCAGGCTGCAGAAGCACGCAGCGCTGGCTGTGAGTATCCTCAAGGTATCTGTCTCCGGGCAACAGAGCTGGGAGCCGGGTCCAGAGGGGAGAGGGTAAGGGGAGAGGGTAGGCCGGAAGGGAGGGCCAGCTGGGGGGCTGGGAGGAGGGGCAGGAAGGAAGCCACCCCCGTTGGAGGCTGCCTGGGCAGGGAAAGAGCTGGGGTTGGGTTTTTGGCTGTCTGGGGATCTGCTCAGAAACATTTCCGGGGGGGAAGGTGGGCCCAGGTAGTAACCTCAGGGGCAACAGCGAGGCGTGGGCATGCATCTCCCGGAGACCATCTCCACCCCCGCTCCCCATAGCCTCCTCCCTCGGCCCATCCTAAGATTCTCCTCCCTCCCCGCAGGAAGGCAGGTGGTGGAGAAAGCCCTTTGGAATGAATGTTTGGGGGTGGGAAGGGAGGGGATTTAGGTTTGGAATCCTGACAGTCACGTTTCCCCCCCCCACTCCACAGCAAAAAGCCCAAGGAGGGGGCCCAGGGAGGGGACAGGATTTTCCTGGGGTCAGAGACTTGAGTCCTTTCCTCTCTTCTCTGCAGTCTAAACTGGCCTTGCAGAAGCAACTCACCAAGACGCTGGCAGCCCGCTTCCTGCCCAGCCCGATCCCCACCGCGGCGGCAACCATCTGTGCCCTCCCAGGGCCCCTGGCCCTCCGGCCTGCGCCTGCGGCAGCCACCACCCTCTTCCCGCCTCCAATCCTGGGCCCAGCTCTGTTTCGCACCCCAGCAGGAGCCGTTCGCCCTGCCACGGGACCCATCGTCTTTGCTCCCTATTAGCCCTCCTGGGGAGCCCGGGGCTGATTTCCCAGCAGTTGCCCTCCCCCTCCTCCTCTCCCCAAGATGCCTCGGTTCCCCGCATCCCACAGGAGACTGCCTTTTACAGCCTAGGGGTTCCTGCCCAATCTCGGAAGAGCTGGGCTAATGCTAAGAGCCCTTCACTCAATCTGCACTGGGGATTCAACTAATGCCCCCCGGCCCAAGGACCATCCATCTGCACCCTCCCTTCCCCAGGCTTCTAGGGCTAGCCCTGGGCTCCCCTCCATTTCCCATCCTGATTTATGGGGAACAAACTGGAAAATCCAAAGATCTATGCAAAATCCTAGCCCCAGCCCCGTGGTGCTCTCATTCTCCCACTCAAGACCTATACCCGTGTGGCCCGAGGTCCGAGGAATCTTACCTTTTCCTAGCCCGACCTCTATTCCCATGCCCTGGGAGCAGGGAGGGGAGGCCCTCCCCATTCACTGGATTCTCTAGAGAATCACTGGTGTTGAGGGGGCCGTCTCAAGGGAGAAGCTAAGGGGACAGTCACAGCCATCCCAACCACAGGGTCTCAAGATGGAGTGGGTTCAAGGTTACCTGGACGAGCTGACCATTGGGGATGTGGTGGAAGACTGTGGAGGAAGGGAGCAGTGCTAAGTGGGGCAAAGCCAAGGGGTGGCTGGAACTGCAAGCCTCTGGGGCTTTCCATCTGCTCTGACAGGGTGGGCTACGACAGGGAGGCCAGGGTAATGTGCTGGCCGGGCCCAGTTTTTAACAGAGGAAGTGCTCAGTCCCACACACGTTCTCCTCTCTTAGCCTTTCATTGATTCCTCCTGAATCCCAGCTCTCGGGGCGGGGTGGGGGGAAGGGGTGGGTGACACTGGGTCTCCCTCAGACTATGGATCCAGCTAACACCGAATCCCCCCAGGGCTCCCAAACAAAGAGCTTTCCCCTTCCAGCTCTCACCCCAAACTGGCCCCTAGCGCTCAATTCAGCTTTCCCTTCCCCCACGAGCACCCCAAGGCCCCCTCACTGTGACTCACCTGAGTATTGGGATCCACTTGGAGCCACTCTCAAGACCCGTTTTCATGCTGTCAAAATTAATGTCATAACCTCCGTCCCACCCCAGCAGCACTGCCACCCTCACCCCACAATATGGGACTTTGCCAGTATCCACCTGTATCTTTTTTAAAGCTGTTTCCAATGGGAGAACAAGAAAAAGGGGGGAGGGTGGGAAACTTTTTGATAACAGTTGTGGTTTTATTGTGTCCAACGCATCAATAAATCAATTTAAGCCCAAGCCTGTACACACCCTAACTCGCCCAGCCTGGGTCACCTGACCCTGCTCGCCTCTCCTATCTTGGGGAGAAGGGGCGTGTACTGGAGGTCACCTGGCTGTAGTGTCTTCACCTATGCTAGGTGTGTACATCAGAAGCACGAAGTGGGCACGGGAAGTTGTGGGTCAGCAGCTCACTTTACAGCGTGTTGGAAGCGTAACCACCCTTCTGAGCCCCCAGAGATCTGGCAGCTCCTGGGAAGCTGCTGTTGGCCGGCTTTACTCTGTTCAGGCATCTGAGGTAAGAAGGGAGGGCTAGACGAGCACCTTGCCCGGCCTCCACCATGGCGGCAGGCATATAAACACAGGTAATCTATAAATAGAAGTCCAGCTATCAGCTGAAAACAACCACAGGAAAGGGTGACGACCAGTCCCCAGGGCTGTGAGGTCCACGGATCGGGCACTGGGCAGCCATTCTGGCAACTAGAGTGGGTAGTGCACTCCTGCCCCCTGGTGGTTGGGGGGGTGGGGAGCAGTGTCCCAGCCTCCAGGGCCACAGGCATAGCACCTTGAAACGGGAGAAGCTAAGGGAACAGTGCAGCCAGCCCAACCATGGGCAGTATACAACCCACACAGGGCTGGAGAGGATCTAGATCATCTAAGCAACTGCCGTCACCTTACAGCTGAGAAAACCGAAGCCCCTAGGGGGGAGAGGCCTCGCAGGGCCACAAAGCCAGCTGGTGACTCCCAGCCCAGTCGGCATTCCATTCCACCTCAACCAAGAAAATGCTCCCTGAGCAGGAAGGGGAAGCAGGAAGCTGGGGGAAGAGTTGAAACAAGATTATACTCCCAGGAGGCTAGCTTCTCTCAGCCCAGGAGAGCACAGGAGAGAGGTCAGGGTGTTGGATGAGGAGGCGCCCCGAACACCAGCACACACACGTGTGCACGTCTACACACACACACACACACACAAACGAGACACCTGGATGCCCTTTCTCTAGAGCCCAGGCTGGTGCCGTAAGCGTGTGAGTGTGTGTGTGTGAGATTGGCAGGAAACCCGGAGGTGTAAGACCCCTGCGATAGGAATCAGACCCTAGACTGGGCACTTCCACACACAGCTCTGCTTCCTGTCCAGGGCCGGCAGAAGGAACAGTGATCCAAAACCACCCTAGACCTGCTTAAAAGCAAAAACTGATCATATCACTTCACTGGCATAAATCCTATCAATGGCTTTCCATTGCTGTTAGGATACAGCAGGATGGGGGCTGGGGGGCTTGGGGACCGCTAACCTAGACTATTTGCATTTCCCAGAGTTGGGAGGGAGCAAAAGTGACCTGAGCCTGGGACAGCCCAGCTGCCTGGCCTAGTGGGCAGCTCCCCCCTTGACTGGGAAGGACAGCTTGCCTAAAACCCCCCCTCCCTTTCCCCTCAACCCATCTTCCAGAGCTGGCAAGGCAGCTCTTCAGCCATCCAAGGAGCCGCTGCCCTTGTTCTTGCGGCTGAGGGGGAAGGCAGACTTGCTCTGGGGCTGGGTCATCCTGCTGGCCAGGTAGACGAAGGGCTCCAGCAGTGAGCGGCGGTCAGCCACCGACACCTCCCAAAGCTTCACCTTCTCTGACTTGGCCCAGTGCTGAGCCACATCCGGGTCTACACGCCGCTGCTCCTGCAGGTCACACTTGTTGCCGAGGACCACGATGGTGACCTGGGGAAGAGGGACAGAGTAGAGGCCCGTGGCTGTAGCATGGACCTCAGGAATGGTCGTGAGGGCCAGTGACCACCTTGGGCTTGTAATGGAACGCCTGGAGGGGGTGCCAGATAGAGGCCAGAATTTGAACAGAGGGAGGAGAGGAAAAAGCAACCATTTCCACCTCGGAGTCCTAGGAGAGGGCAAGTCTCAATGGCTGATGTCTCATCTCTTCCTGTATTAGAAACGGTGGACAGGGGCCTCCATCTGGAGGAGTTCCATTACAAGCCCTGTGTCACCAATGCCTGATCATTACTGGCAGTCAGTTAGTTGTTGGCAAAGTAACCGGTGAGGAAGCGCTCCCAGAATGCCTCCAGCTTAAAGCGGGATTTGAGAACAAAAGGGCCTTCACAGGGGAGAGCACAGAACCATTATAAAGAAAGACTAGTGGGGACGTCTTAAACTGGAGAAGCCTCTTTGGTAGAGCTGCCTCAACATGCGGCCACCTCTAGGAGTGAAGACACCCTCCAGTGGCCTCCATCTCCGCCCTCCAGCTCTAAACCCACGTCCTGGCAAATCAGTGAAAAACAGAGCCTTTCCAGGCCTCCCAAAGCCAGCCCAGGGCCCACTCTCTCTCATCACCAGGGTTCCCACACACACCTCCTTCTTGTCTTTGGATTTGTCAATCTCCTTCTTGAGCAGCTCCACGCGCTGAAAGGACTCTCGGCTGTCCGTGCTGTAGACTAGGACATAGCCATCAGTGCAGGAGAAGCAGTGCCGGGGCAACTCAGCCCCATCTCGGAGCCCCCGGGTGTCGTAGAAACGCACCTGCTCCCGCACCCCCCGGTCAGTCTCAATGGAGCCCACGTAGATGTCCTCCTGCGTCTCAATCATCTCAGAACCTGGGACAAAATGAGGAGAAAACTTGTTTCTAGGGAGAAAAGAGATTGGGAACATGAGTGACTGAATATATCCTAACAGGCCAACCAGACAGGGAGACAAAGGTACAAGGGGGCTGAGGAGAGAGGGCCAAAGACTGCGAGTCTGGCCAGACTGAAATAACTTGGGGGAACAGCTCTAATCTCACGCTGATACCTTGCTGAACACAGCGTGATGCGGAAGTTTTTCCTTCCTGTCTCGGACATTGGGTTTTCTCTTTCCAGATGTCCTCAGTGTTGTAGAGTTGGGATCTTTCGGTGTAATGACCAACAGCAGCGACCTTTAGCCTTTTCGTGCTGTGATCAAATCCTCTCCTCATTCTTCCACTTCCTCCACCATGCCTCACGCCCAGCAACACTCACCCACTACGTGGTTTCCGTACAGAAGCTGCTCCAGGATTGAAGTTTTGCCCACAGAAGCCTGGCCACACACGACCACCTTGCAGCTCTTCCCCATGCTTAGCTTTCAACCTTGAAGAACCGAAGCACACTGGGTGAGGCAGGATCAAAACCAAGGGCAAACTTCCCTTGACTGAGGACACAAGTTCTGAAGTGGATGCGTGGCCTCAGGGGTTCGGCCCTGTCTGCTACCCTAGGCAGGGTGTACTAAAGTGATGTGTCTATATCCACTACTGGACAGTTAGCTGTATATTATTCACCTTATTCCCAGTACGAGGCCAGTAACTGGCACAGAGCAGGTGCTCGGTAAGCGTTGCCATAAAGGGGGAAGAGAGTCGCTGGTTTAAAGGAACCCCTAGCCATGTTCCTTTCTGTGCATAGGATGTGGAGGACCAGTTGTTGAAGGTAGCCAGATCTGGCTCAGCTCCCTCTCTTTAACTATGACCCCATGGAGAAATAAGCAGGACTATTATTTTGTGTGGATCTGTCTTATACCACTCTTCCTGGGGAGAATGAACAATTAGGAAGAACATTTTGCTTTCCCGTATGGCTCATCCAGACAATTAGTTCCCTCGAATTCCCAGTCAAGGCCATGGCTCAGATGAAAAAGACAGAAACAAAAGAGTGAAGGAATCTAAGGAAAAAAACACTTCAGAAAAAAGAAAAATTTTGTTTCTTTTGAACTGACAAACCCAGATAAGGCCTAGACACAGAAATCCCTTCTCTGTTTGGAGGTCCCAAACAGAGATCTCCTCGAAGGCATCCCAAACACAGGCTTCCCAGAAGGAGCCCCAGACGAGGAGTCCGCCCCCGCCAGAGGAGAGATACAGAGATCCCTCCCCAAAGGGATCTTAAACAGAAACCTCTCCAAAGTAAACTCTTAGTACAGATCCCCCTCCCCGCGAGGGGCCTCATATAGTGAGCCCCGAAATTAAGGGATACCCCGACTGCTAGGCGGGCCTCCGGAACAGAATTCCCCACGAGAGGGCTCCCAGAGGGAATCGGAATCCTGCCACCTAAAGAGTCCGGAAGCAGTGGTCGATCCCGGCCTCCCAGCTCCGTACCTCCTGGGGCCCTCGCAGCAGCCCGGCCGGGCCCCTCTACGCGCGCCGGGACCAGGG
The DNA here is from genome assembly GCF_963924675.1 of Phocoena phocoena. Lineage (NCBI taxonomy): Eukaryota > Metazoa > Chordata > Mammalia > Artiodactyla > Phocoenidae > Phocoena > Phocoena phocoena. The sequence continues at coordinate 19,585,314 of NC_089237.1, forward strand.
GTGGGGCAGCACGGCCGCAAACACTCGGATCCTCCTCCGGGTCCTTCCGGGCTCCGTCTGGCCCCGCCCCGTAGCTTCCATCCCGCAAGACCTATTTTGGCGGCGGAGAGCCGGCACCAGCCGAACAGCGCCTCCAGAGGCCGGCGGGGAAATGACGGCCGGGACCTGGGCTGAATGGTCTCCAGAGCACAGGGTTCTAGGCTCCCTAGACCGGCCGGGTGCTGTTTTGGTGCCTCAGATGCCCATATGTTCTTTCTCTAAAGGCTACTACAGTAACACTTTGTTTACTCAGTCATTTATTCATCCAATGTCTTCTGAGCTCCTACTCTGTGCCAGATACAGGACCACGTGCTGAGAAAAAGCGGAGGAATTAGACACCGTTGCCGCCCATCAGAACGTCACCATCTAGAGGAGCTAGACATCTAAACCAATAATTACAGTACAGCATGGTAAGAACTATTACAGAGGTGCTATGGGAGCACAGCTAAGGGCATTTAACTTGGGGGCAGTGGGCATTACATTCTCCGCGGAACCTTCCTAGAGGAGGTCAGGTCCGTGTTGAAGTTTGAAGGGTGTGGGAGGAAAGGGTGGAGGAAATACGGCAAGAGTCATGGCATTTACTGGAACTACAAGTATTTGGGTTCATTACTGATGGTAGAAAGGAGCCAAATAATCAAAGGCCTGTGTGCTGGCCAAAGAGATCAAACTGTATCCTAACAGCCGTGGAAAGCCATTGATACGACTTATGTCAGCGAAGTGACATGATCAGTTTTTGCTTTTAAGTGGATCACTCTGGTAAAAGAGTGAAGGTTGGAGAGAGGTGAGACTTGGGGTTAGTTAGACTATGGTAGTATTCCAAGTTTTCCAAAAAATGATGAGAATCTGAATTGGGATGGAAAGGAGATAGATTTGGGAGACATTTGGTAAGAGAATCAACAAGACTTGGTGGTAACTTGGGAGTTTTAGATGCCGAGAACACAAAGGAGGAAGGTGGTTAAAGACGGATGGGCCTCCTGCATTAGACTGTAGACCGTGAGCCATTGGCAAGCAGGTTAGATGGTCTGAGTCTGCGCTTTCCCAACCCAGCACAAAGTAGGTACTTTGGAGAGGGCTGTTGAATGACTGGCTGGCTGAATGACTTCTCTCTTCCAAACCCCTGAGCCTCTCCCATCTTCCGCTCCCCAGTGTTAGGTGTGATCTCAGCTCCCTCAGCACTGTGATAGAACCATGCAAGCGTCCTATGGACAATGGCACAGACTGTTTTACTGGAGAAGCAAGCAAGGGCGTCAGGGGTCTGGGGGGCGGGGCAAATCCTTTTAAAATTCTCTTGACCCATTCTTATTTTAGTACCCTTTAACTTTAAAATTTTAACCTCAAACTCCCCCAGTTTAACCTCAGGAAACCCCTATTTAACTCAAGTCCACAAAAATTATTGGTTTGGGTGAAGGGAAGTACTACGAAGGGCTGTGTCCTTGCCCTCCCTGAGTTCCCAATCCAGACTGCAATCGGCAAGACAAGCGTGCTGAGCACAGAGTTTATATGAGGGTTGGGAGCGCTGAGGACACTGTAGAGCAGGGACCTCACCCCGCGAGCTACCGTATAAACTCCAGGGCAGGATCTGGGGCCCTGCGCCGCCCTCCCTAGGCTTAATGCTGAGATGGCATTCCCAGGCGGCTGACATGAAAGCAGCCTCATAAAAAGGTCAGCGTCATTAGGGTGATGAACAAGTTGGTGCTTGGAGATCCGGAGGGGATGAAAGGCGCGGTTTGAAGACGCCCTGCGTTCCCCTGGCTTGGTTGGTCAGGGCTTCCAGGGGCCGATGAACGCTGGGGAAACTGGATTCAGAGTGTCTCTTCTTGCCTTTCGCGGGAGGAAGCTGTGGACATACTCCAAGGTCGGGAAGGTGGTAGTGGGGGGCACTTTCTCTCCAGGGTACAGGGTCACCGCGTCCCTACCCAACTCAGACTCCCTGAGCCTCACAGGAGGCTCTCTAGGATTGGAAGTTGTTATGGCAACGAGGCTCTCAGAATACTGAGGAAAGCCAAAGCCTAGAGAGCCGACACCCTCCTGTATTCCCCCTTCCGACCCACGGGTAAACTGGCGCCCCCTACGCACAGAAACCGTCCTTGGGCCCCCGCTCCGGCGAGGAGACCACCCTGGACCTCCGGGGGCGGGAGGCCGCTCTGGCCCCAATCAGAGCCTCTCGCTGGTAGACGGGCCCGAGGTAGCCCCTCTGGGCGCAGCGCCGCCGAGCTGCTCGATGCTCCGACCGGAAGTGCTCTTCACCGCCGACCTCCCACCCGGCTCTCTGGTCCCGGCGGTAAGATGGCGGCTGCCGCGGAGTGCGATGTGGTAATGGCGGCGACCGAGCCAGAGCTGCTAGACGACGAGGAAGCCAAGAGGTAAGCGGGTGGCAGGGTAGGGGAAGGGGCGATCTTCAGCTCCATGGCTCCGGAAACCCCGTCCTTGCCGTGGTGCAGGCCCTACGGAGGCAATGCCCCGCCCTCCGAGAATCCCCCCTCCCCCATCTGAGATCGAGTCAGGATGGACCCCCTGAAGGGGCGCTCTCGGGGGTTTGCCCTCCTCTCCTGCTTCCGCCTGGCTGAGGAGCTGAGGCATGGCGTTGTTGCCCATCAGAGAGGAAGGCTGTCCTCATTGTAGAGGCCGGGCCTCTAAGGGGGTCTCGGAGGTCTGTTGCGGGGGGGTGTGTGGCGGCGCGGCTGTGATGACGCCTTCTTACATCGCCCCCGACCCCTTCCTTCTCTTGTTAACTTCTGTATCTTGTGTCTCAGCCCTTTGCGTCTCCGAAGCTCTTGCTGTCCTCACTTCCTTTTCTCAGTAATTATACCCCAGCGAGCGCTAGTCTGGGCCCGAGGTATTGTGTGTCTCCGTTATTGACCTGGTGGTCCCACGGTTACCCCAGAAGTCTAAGGTGATAGAGAAAGAAGGGTGAGGAGTTTTGTCTCGTGCTCCACACGTCAAACCCTCTCCTTCCACCCTTTCTAAGGTCCTCATTCTTTCAGGGCTGTTTCTTAAATTAAGCAGCAAGGAGGAGGGCAGCTGCTTGGGCGCTGTTGGCTCTGCTGGGCAGCCGCAGTGGCTCGAGATTGCCAGTCCGGACTCGGCAAGGGAGCTGCAGAGTGAGTGGTTTTCGAGAACGCTCTGGATTTTGGCTACAGCTAAGGCAGGTTATTGGAAGTGGGGTTGGAAGACAGTTGTGGGTAGTCATACTTGTCCTAATTCTGGAGCAGAATTAACGAAAAGCTTCTGGAAGTTTGGAGCCCTGTCCTCGTCAACCGCAGGTTAACTGACTACAATTCTCTCAGTCTCCTTCCCACATATTTCATGTCTTTATACCAAGCCCATTATGGTTTCAGTCTGGAGGATTCGAGGTGGTGATTAGTTCATGAGATCTGAAATCAGGATTCCGAGAATTTTTACCTTTTTTAACTGTCTAGGTTTGAAACATCAGAGGTATTCAGGGAGGCAGAATGAATAGTTATCAAGCTTAAGGGTAGTTACTACGGCCAGTGTCCCAGGTTCCTGATCTGTTGCGAGCAGGAGCTGAGAGCCTTGACAAAGTGTAGTAGGTCCCTGGGATATCAGAGAAGGCAGGAAACCAGAGCCTAGTCTCTGTCTGTTCCTGGTTTTGGGGTTTCACAAACCAGTTCTTTCCAGGTGTTTAGAATTAAGCATCATTAAGGAACTGCAAAACAGGCCGCAAAACTCCCACCAATACAGGCAGAACTTAAATTAATTGTAGGGATTTACTTTACTTGTGTTTGGAAGTTCAGTGGTTCTTTGTGCTATAAATAGGGAGTTGGGCTATATGTAATTTAAAATAAACTCAGCCTACTTAGTATAAATCTCTGACGTAGGCACTGTCCTTAATTTGAGTTTCCCTTCAAAGTTCCTATGTAAAGCAAATTTTTTTCCTTGAAACAAAATCAGCCCTTTTATGATAATCTATCATAAAAAAACATAAAACAGGTGATGCCGTAATGTGACCACATCAGACACAAAAAAACGTATGGTATTTGGTAGCAGTAAACAGAATAAGGGAGGGTGTTGACTGATGTTAACTGCCTTATTTCATGGAGTTTTAAGATGTCATTGTTTGTAAAATGCACGATTGTTTTCTCTGCCACTAAGAGAAGAAAACTATAACTGAAAAACGCATTCTTATGAAATAGACTTATATGTAAAACATACATAGATCTTTTTTAGGCATAAAATGTAAATGTTTATTGTATACCACTTATGTGAAAAAATCAAAAGGAAAATACAGTGAAATAAAAATATCACCATTTGACTTTCCGCCATATAAGGCATCCTTAGGAGGGTAAATACTGGGCTCTGTTAGTAAGAAAAAGCCTTGTTTATGTGTAGCTTTCCAAGGCTGAAAATGGAGTGGTGACTTAGAAGTTTTGGAGGAAAGATTGTGTTACATTTTTCACATATCCTGGAATCCTCCTGTGTAGCCACAGCAGAGGGCAGGGGTAGGCACATCTCTTACAAATGCCCTTTACTATCTGACTTGGTTAGTTATTAGGCCAAGTTCGTGTCTCTTGTTACAGTCCTCCTCCTAGTTCACTTGGGGACACAGGAGTTGATGGGTCTCGGGTGGTTTTTGTAAAGTCCAGCAAGAAGTCCTTTGCATCGTGGCCCAACGGCATCCTGCTGCTGCTGCTGAATTGTCACAGTCCCACGCGGGGCCGGGGGGGGGGGGCACAGTGAGAGGAACTTTCAAGAAGTTGGACCTCATGGTTGTAGCATTTTAAATGGCTACATGTTTTATTTCCTTAGCATTAGAGTCTCTACAGAAAAAGAAATGGACTCCAGTTTTTTTGCCTGTCACTCTGGACAAAGTTCGTTTTCCCTTATAGCAGCTGAGAAGCTAAAATAAAAGATGTGTTATTTGGCACTCCAAAATAGATCAGGGTTCTGGACATGAAGATTATTATTTCTCTTTGCCCACCAGAATAGATAAAGCTGCTTGGGGAGCCAGAGGACTAAATTTCAGAGGTTTTACATTTCAGCTAATTTAAAAACTTACATTTTCCTGGGAAGTTGCTGATTGTTTTACCTAATACATGAATGCCTGTCTTGAGTGAAGGCTGTCTGGTCATATTTCCTGGACTGGGGAGTAGTTTGGTCTTTGTAGGTGGTCTTTATTATGGTAAAATCGAAGGATTTCAAGTTGCTAATCAATAGAGGAAGTACTTCTGTGTCTCAGCATATATCTGGCCTGACTGGGCAGTGAGGTCCAAAAGAACCAATGGGAGCCATGGACTTAGGAGCCAAGGGCATCCTTACCTGATTCCTTGGGCTGATAATCTTAACTTCTCAGTGTCTGTTTTCCTGGTGGAGGAGAGCAAGAACAGTTATTAGTAGGCCCTTTCTTAGTACCTAGGTATTGTAAACTCTTTGGGGATTTTGCCTTTTATTTTTCTATGAATATTGTTGGTGGGAAGCACTGAACCCTGAATCCGTATCCCGGGGGCTGCTGTAGTTGCTATTAACTGCAGCTTCTTGGGGTGTTTTGGAGTTTGTGGCCTTAACTGCAGAGCTTGTGGGGTTACTTTTCCCCCTTCTTCCCCACTCTGTTTCAAATTCTTAGGTTTGTGTCCCCCTAAACTTTCTCTTGAAGTTCCAAGGCAGGCAGCTAGACAAAGCCTGCAAACTGAATGGGAATTTATCTTTGACCTGGAGCCCAAATCAGTGAGAAACACTGCTTTCAGCCTTCACTTTCATTTTGGTATGCTTTAAGTGTGGGGTCAGAGATGAAGAAGTGGGACAAATAAGTCACGGTTAAGGAAGGGATAAAGCTAGGAATACAGAATCCTGAATACCAGCAAATAATTGATTGAATTGAACCCTGGTATTAACAAGTGGCAAAACTGTTAAATAGTCTTTACTGGAGCAAAGGTAGAGCACAGAGAAAGGGTCTCTCTGTTCCTTGCTGGTTTAATTCAGATTCATGTATTAACTGAAGCCAGGTAAATTGAGCGATTTTAATAAAATGTTGGGCCAAGTGAGTGGCAGTTGCTCTAGTGTCTAGTTCATTCCCAACAACCAGAACTCTGATTGGCTCAAAGATCAGCCTTATTGTACATTCCAACCAATCAGGAATTGGTTTAGTCTTTGAAGCTAGTATTTTTTAAGTTTTTAAAAGCTGCATACTGGGCACTTGCCTTTGCTTTCTTTCTCTAGGACTTTAGAAGATTGGAGAACAATGGTCAGTGGCTGCCTAGGTGCCTTGTGGTCTGCAAAGTCTCTCTGAGAGCCCATTTCTCCCTTACTCCACTAATGTTTGGTCCCCTTTCTCCAGTGCTGAGTGATGTGGAAGTTACTTAGAGGTCGTTCCAGGTATTCTTTTAAATTGTCTGGATTTCAGCAGTAAGAACAGGATTCAGCATGCAAGTTTTTCCAGTAGTTTATTCATTTTATTGGATTAACAGTTTTTTTCTTTCCCATGCAGATCCAAACAGCAGTTTCTATGTTTATCCCACCATGGCAGGGGTATGAGTGATTGAGGCTTTTGAGAATGGTAATATGATCAGGAATATTTGACTTTCAGAGTCTGATTCTGAGACCTAATACTCTGTTGGCCTATGATTTTGTGTGGGGTGGCCAGATTGTCAGATAAGCAAAGTGTTAACTGTCTTTTCTGATTCTAATATTAGGCTTTTGGGGAGGGTGTGTGAGGCAAGCAGGGCTCTCTCTCTCTTATTAGAGTTTCTCTCCTGAGAATTCTGCCTCGGGCAGTTTGCTCTGAGACAGTCAACCACCTGATGAGCTAAAGAACCACAAAAACTTGGGAAGCAAAATAACAGTTGACAGTGTAGACTTCTGACTCTAGTTCCCATCTCCATCTCCCTCCCTCTTTCCCCACCCCCACCAAAAAAAAAAAAACAACCAAAAAAACTCAGCAACCTTTTTTTCCTAATTATAGTTCCTCAGTTCTAGTTTTTTTTTTTTTTTTTTTTTGGCCGCACCACATGGCTTGTGGGATCTTAGTTCCCTGACTAGGGATCAAACCCGGGCCCTCGGGTGTGAAAGCACAGTCCTAACGACTCTACCGCCAGGGAATTCCCCAGTTCTAGATTTTTGATGAGTGCTAGTGTCCCCGTGAGGGTAGTGGGAGATGTCACAGAATGGGAAACCAAGGGATAGAAAATGGCGGGTTTGGGGAGGTATTATGAAAACAAGTCTCTGGCTAATGCCAAAAAGCCAGTGGCCTGTGTCCTCAGAGTAGCTTCTGAGAAGCTTATTTCTCAGAAGCAACTTCTTGGTTGTGTCTCCTGTCCCCAGGGGTAAATGAAGGTTAGGTAGATGCCACAGATTTTGACACCTCCCATTTAAGGAACTAGCAGAAGTTTTTAACGCAGTTGAGGCTGCTATTTCTGTGTGAATATCCTTCTGCCTGCAATGCTGGAATTTCCGTTCGGATTGATTGCTTGCTTGCTTGCTCTTTTTCCCCACTGAATAAGACAGCCACCTCCAGTGCGTTGCCTGGTGTCCTTCCCTACTTGAGCAGTAGAGAGCGCTGCTGCCTTGTGTAGGCTGTGTCTGTGACTGCACTTGGTGCCTTTTGGTCTCTTCTGGCTCTGCCCCTGTTGAGATTCCCTGAGTGTCCAGACGGAGGACAGTTTGAAGTGGTATATTTTTTTCATCTTCATCTCCTTCTCTTTTTGGGGGGAGGGTGGGTGTTTTAACTAGGCTTTTAAGTGAAAGCAGAAGCTGCCTATTCTATAGGAAATTGGGTAAAGGAAGCTGGGTAGCCCACCCTTACCAACAGGTAGAAGTTGGATAGTCCACCCTCTATTTTCTCTGGACCTTCATGAAGCCTTTATTTGCTCTCAACATCTAGCGCCTTGCGTTTTAGCAAACACTCTATCTGTGGAATTGTTCCCGCTCATATATGGCTTCCACCTATCCATGTGAAACTTAAATTGTTAGAGGATAAAAAAGAAAGAAATCGAATAATATGCATTTGGTAAGATGGAGTAAAAGGCTTCTGGGCTCCTTTTACTTTACTCTCTCATGAAGGTCAGAGAGAGTACAACATGAAACAGGCCCTGTGACATGCCTTTGGGGACAAGAGGTCTTGTACTGTGGGAAGGAGGAAGGAATTTCTACTCTGAGACTGGCCAAGATCCCATAAATTCTGAAGGGTGGAGGGCATTCCTTCATCAAGGGGCAACTAGTAAATTTGACTGAATAAAAGAAATGGGTGCAACAATCTAGAGTAAGGGTGACATTTTGGAAGTAGTAAATATAATAGGAATGCATAAAGGATATTTGACTGGTTGGCAGTATAAAGTATATTATTATTAAAGACCTGAGGGTAAAAAAAGGAAAGATATCTTTCTTTAAAGTTCTTCCTGCCAGTAAAATAGTCTCCAGGTCAGAGCCCCTAAATGCTCCTCTGCTCTCACAAGAAATCACGTTGTCCTGAGTTGTAATTTTAGTAGATTTCTCTTCCACTTCTGGAGTAGCAGACTACATCAAGAAAATGCAAAGAAAAAGAAAAAAAAAGATCTCATTCAAGCTGCCACGTCTGTTTTGATTTAAACTGGTATTAATGGCTATTGGAAGAGCGGAACTTTATTAAAAATACATTATTCTAGCCAAATACTTGAAATAAATAAGAGTACTGTGGTTCACCCCGCTTCCCCCCCCCCCCCCCCCCGGCCCTTGGTCATTCAAAAATCTAATCAGTGTTTCCTCAGTTGCAAATGTAGAATAGTGAAGCCATGTTAGTCTTTATTTTTCATGCAGTGGGGTAGAATAAATCTAAAAATGGTACATTACACATATACATGTGAAGTAATTCCAGAGAGAACCCAGAGATGTTGAGACGTTTTAAAAAAAAAATACTTGCCAGTGAATCCTGCATTAGTGAGAGTTGAGTAAAGTTTCTAAATACCTCTTTAATTTCTAGAAGATAGACTAGTTGGCCTAAGGCAAAGATATTGCTTAAGTGTTCAGCTTGGAAGTATTTAGAGAGAAAATGGAAGTTTTTATAGAGCATCTAATTTGGGGCACATTACGATTTCAACTGTGGTGTTTTAATTTGTTTTTAATTTATCTGTAAATGTGCAAAATTGGCTGGTGATCATAAGCCCAAGTTGTCTGATTTGATCACGTGATGCTGAGCCCTGCTAAGACCTGTGTGATACCAAATGATTCCCTTGGCAGTGTTTGTTGGAGTAATTAGCATCTGTGATGAATGAGTGCTAAATTGGGAGAGAGAATGGAACTGTGTGGTCAGAGGATATACAGATTTTTCACGCACATGTAGTGTTAGAAGAGCAGGTTTTCATACTGCAGTTTTCTGATTGACAAGGTTATTTCTGAAAAATAAATACATTTTAAAATAGCAAAGCAGAGCAAGAGTAGAATGTATTCTCCTTACCTACGTCTGTCAGAGAGAAGGCCGGCCTGGCCCTCTGGCACTGATCCCGTTGTGGGACACCCTCCCATCATACATCCAAAGAGGGCAGAGTTTTTGGAAAACCTTTCATGAGCTGTTTTCACAGGAATTTGTTGCTGGCTATTCAAGTGAAAGGACTGGTCTGGTAGAGGTAGTCATTCCCAGCATCTATTGGTGAATCAGAGAAGTGAAGCTTTTTCTGCTTAGAGGTGATCCAAGGATCGGGTGGGGAACTGGATAAATTAGTTTTAATCCAAAAACCTTGTCACTCACAGGATCTAGCGGGGAAAACATGGGACTCTAAGATTTAGGAAACCTGTGCAGCCACCTTGGGTGCCTCCCTAGCTCTTTGTCTGTCGGAGGACACGTGATATTATCACCATCACCACTTCAGAAGGCCGTTGTGAAGACCCTCATTGGAAATGTTTTGAAAATTTGAAAATGCACTAGAGATACAGTCTCTGTTAATAGTGTCATCGGGTCAGTTATGGCCAAGTCTATATTTTGATGTGGTGTTATATTTCAGGGTTTAGTCTGAATTTTATTTTGTGGCCACAGAAAATAATCTGTAGTTTAATGTAGTCCCTTTTGGAATCTGTTCCTTTTTTTACCTAATCCAGGTGAACTCAGTTAATCGTAATTCTTCCTTTCTTAGTACTGATGTGTTTTAGTTAGGTACATGTTGTAACCTCACTTGGTTCTCAAATGAATTGACTGGCAGTGAGTGGAGTGACAGATGCCACCGCCAGATTGCCCTCAATTCCAGTGTTAACCAGCTCTTCTCCTTCTTTTCCAGTCCTACGCCTTTGACATCTCATCCTTCAGTCCCTTTGCTGTAAGGGCAACTTGAACAAGCTTCAGCCCTTTCTCAGACTCCCAGGCAGGACTTGAATGGATTTGACCCTGGAATTGTTCCTGATGCAGCCTTGTTCAGTTCTTGCTGCTGCCATGCTGGATTCCAAAGATCCACTCTTTCCTCGGCTGGTCTCGCAGGGTCAGGCCCATTGGTTAAAGCTTGTCGTGTATTTGGTGGGGAGGTTCAAGATGACGGAGGGACTCCACTTTGGGCGTTGGACCTGGAGGCAAAAAATAAGCATTCAGTCTAAAAGCACTAAGTGCCCATTGTTCAGGCAGCTGTTAATCAACCATGTTTCTATGAAAATAAGTCCTTTTCATGAGGCAGTTGTGTGGGAATAGCTAATTCTGGCCTGATGCTGTGCAGTGTGAGGTTAAAAACATGGTAACGTGTCACAACACAATTCTTCTTGTTCTTTTCTGCTGTGGGCTGACTCTACATTACTCGCTTTGTTTGCTCTAGAATGGAATCTACTCACCATTTACTAAAATGAAATGCATTTCTTGGGGGAGGCAAAGTCCAGTTCACTAGGTCTTGCATCTTAAAGGGAAAGGAGCCTTACTCTGTGACTGATTGTTAGGAATGTCATTTGGCTTGTTTAAATCCAGGTTGCAGTTCTGGAGTTGGGTTTTATACGCTGGGCTAGTTTGTGTTGTAGTTGAAAGAAATTCATATTCATTGTTCTTAGCAGTACAGATTAATTTTTAAAGTCTTAGGCAATAGGTAGAGGTGAGTATTAGAGAGAGAGAGCTTAGCATAGTAGATAGGGCACAGCTCTGGGATCTGCAGGTCTGGGTTGACACCCTGACCCTCTGGACAGTTTTTAATCTCTAACCCTTAATTTCCTCTGTTGAAAAATGGGAATAATGAAACTCACCTGATAAGATAATATATGGAAAGTACCTGGCCTCAGTAATAATTACTGATTTTCCACAGAAGTCATCCTTTACATTTTTGCTGGAAAGCCAATGCTGAACTCATGGCCTCCACTGGAGTGAGTGTTTCAGGAAAGAAAGGGCATCTCTCTGTATTTCTACAGATTGTTCCCCCTTTGACTCACAAGCTTTATATGCTGATACAACGTCTATCCAAGTGCTCAGATGCCTTTGGTTTTCCTCAAGGATTTGTATGGTCTTAGCCACTAGCTGACTGAATAGAAGGCTAGATCTTTTCAGGTACAGTTTGGGCCTGTTGCTTTTGAATTTACTACTCCATTTCTTCGTAGTGGTTTAATTCAACTTCCGACATCCAGTGTTGGGGAAGCCCCTTCTTCAAACCTTTTGGCATGTCTGCTCTTAAAGGATAGGTTCTTCATAGTTCTTAGAGTGCCTGGCTTAATTTAGAGTTGTTCAGCATGTGGAAAGATTGTGCTTGGTCTTATAAGTCTTGCAGTTGGGGGATCCTTCTTGAGAACTTTTAATAGCAGATGGCCTCTTTACATCATTGTGACAGTTGGTGTAATAAAATTATTCAAACCCATCACAGTTCAAATCTGTCATCATTTATAGGTCATTTCCACTTTCCTTCTCCCTTTTTTTTGGTCATGCCACACAGCTTGTGGGATCTTAGTTCCCCGACCAGGGATCGAACCCAGGCCCCCTCAGTGAAAGCGCCGAGTCCTAACCACTGGACCACTAGGGAAATCCCCCATTTTCCGTCTCCTTTCTGCTAGCAGACTTTTCTTGTTAATAGGGCTTGCCAAGACAGTGATGGAGAAGAATGGAAAGGGAGATTACCTCAATAAAAGGAGGGTGGTTTTGCCCGTTTGTAGTTTAAAATACGTGAGTAAATAAAATCACAAATCTTCCCGTTGCCGATGTCCATGGGATCAAGCTGTAAACTCCTATACCATCACCAAGGTTAAGAACTGTATTTTTGTCCCCACTTCAGGCAGCCCTTGAACTGGGCTTTTAGCATGCATGGAGGACAGAAAAAGAAACAAAGATCCTTCCTTATAACAGAAATGCCAGATGTTTAGCTATGTTGCAGTAATCATTTTGGTAAAGAATTATCTTTGTCACTCAAGTTGGTCATTAGAGTGATTTTGGGTATCTCTGATAGAGGTTACAAGTTTGTTCTTTGAGACATTGTTGGTCATGTCTGATTTGATTCTAGTTCTTCGGTCAAGAATATAATTTGCAATTATATATCATTGTTTCTTTTGGAAAGTACAGTTTGTCTCATGCACAGCTTCAAAAAAATGGATCTTGGAGTAGGGCAAAATTTTTGATATTCATAACCACGCCATTGGGTGGTTATACAAGGTACTAGAGGGATGGTTGAGGAGGCAGTTAAGTATCCACATAGATGTGATGGGCAGAGAGCATCAGTAGGTGGGTACTTGTTAGAGCATGGCACTGGCAGTCTATATTTTGTATGTCCCTGTCATCGAAGTTCTTGGTCTCTGCTGTTACTCAACTCTGTCCTCCATCTTAAACACCAATATGCTGTGCTTTTAACACCTTTGCCACCTGCTTTTGCTCTGCTTGTCCTTCCAGTGACAAATGCATGAGCCAGTTTTCAAGAGAATAAATCATTAAAACTCCAAGAATATGACCCATTTCACATTGAGAAATCAGTTGCCCCTGAACGGCATTACCTATAACTGACTTTCTGTAAGTTTGCTAAAGAGGCAGAAGTTGTGACACAGTGGAAAGGAAATAAATATAAAAATTCTGTCTCTGTGAGAGAATGTCTAAATTTGCCTGTCCTAAGGGGAATGGTTACAGGTAGGAGTAGTGAGGAAAGGTCAGGCGACATCAGAGAGGTTTCTTGATTTAGTTTGAATGTATCTAAGTGACAAAAAATAGCATCTGAAGAACTTGGATTCGTTCATTAGCACCTCCTTTTGGTCCATCAGCCCATCAAACAAATCTATAAATTCCTTCAAGTATCGCATAAACTTTCAGCTCAATGTGCTGGGGGCTCTAGACCAAAAGATTGTTCCCATGAGATTACAGGGGTTATTCCCTCGGTGTAGTAACATGATTCTCTCTATCTTTCCTTTTCAGGGAAGCAGAGTCTTTCAAGGAACAAGGAAATGCATACTATGCCAAGAAAGATTACAATGAAGCTTATAACTATTATACAAAAGCCATAGGTGAGAAGGGATACGCTGGAAAATAATTTGCCAAATATTGTTGTTGTTTTAAATTTTTATTTATTTAATTTTTTGGCTGCGTTGTGTCTTCATTGCGCACGGGCTCTCTCCAGTTGTGGCAAGTGGGGGCTGCTCTTCGCTACGGTGTGCCGGCTTCTCATTGCGGTGGCTTCTCTTGTTGCGGAGCACGGGCTCTAGGTGCCCGGGCTTCAGTAGTTGCGGCACATGGGCTCAGTAATTGTGGCTCAAGGGCTCTAGAGCACAGAGTCAGTAGTAGTGGTGCACGGGTTTAGTTGCTCCGCGGCATGTGGGATCTTCCCAGACCCTTCCCGGACCAGGGATCAAACCCGCGTCCCTTGCATTGGCAGGCAGGTCCTTAACCACTGCACCAGCAGGAAAACCCCCCGCCAAATACTGTTATAAATAGCTCCTCTCTAAGAAGTAGTCTTTCTGCGTAGTGGGTTGATAACTGTTACTGTGTGAAGTCTTTTGGGTTTAATGTCCTTAGTGGCAGTGATCCCCAACCTTTTTGGCACCAGGGACCAATTTGGTGGAAGACAGTTTTTCCACGGGGCGGGGTGGGGGGGATGGTTCGGTTCAGGCGGTAACGCGGGCAATGGGGAGCTGCAGATGAAGCTTCGCTCGCTCACCCGCCGCTCACCTCCTGCTGTGCAGCCCGGTTCCTAGCAGGCCGAGGACTGGTACCGGTTGGCGGCCCGGGGCTTGGGGCCCCCTGTTATGAGGGATAACTTTTTCTAGCTCAAGCAGGTAGTTCTTCATTTGGCAAATTAAAGGCAGTTCTAGAAATTCTAGATAATATGGCAATAAGATACCCACCTAAATGCATCTCAGCCATTGCCAATTCATTTACCATCTTAGAAAATGGCCTTTGTAGATATTAACAAGTCTTAGTTACCTCCATGCTCAATTTGCCAGTATATTTTAATCCCATGCCAGCATTTTTCTCACCTAACTTGTTTACAGGCTCCCCACCCCCAACTCAACAAATGCAAATTCATTTTCATGTCTTATTACATAAAACACAAATCATTAAGAAGACAAATATGCTAATCCCTTAACCCATAAAGGATAATCAGTGGACTTTAAAGCTAAGTATAAATTATTATTATATATATATATATATTTTTTTTTTTTTTAAGTATCCTAAGCAATTCTTTTCCCAAGCTTTTTTTTTTTTAATGTTGGGGGTAGGAATTTATTAATTAATTAATTTATTTTTGCTGTGTTGCGTCTTTCGTTTCTGTGCAAGGGCTTTTTCTAGTTGTGGCAAGCAGGGGCCACTCTTCATCGCAGTGCGCGGGCCTTTCACTATCGCGGCCTCTCTTGTTGCGGAGCAGAGGCTCCAGACGTGCAGGCTCAGTAGTTGTGGCTCACGGGCCTAGTTGCTCTGCGGCATGTGGGATCTTCCTGGACCAGGGCTTGAACCCGTGTCCCCTGCATTGGCAGGCAGATTCTCAACCACTGCGCCACCAGCGAAGCCCCATATTTTTAAATAACTTGTCTTTGTAAAGTGGTTGCACCATTGCTGCTGTCCATTTGTCCAAGTAGTCAAAAATTTGGCTGTGGCCTTTTAGAGTATGTCAGCGTTCCTGTTACAGTTTGATTGCCTTGATATAGTTCTGAGGGAGACGGCCCCTGAGGTTTTGAAGCAGTGACCCATGCTAAACTTCGTTTCACATTCTTCTGCCTTTCCTGTAGATATGTGTCCTAAAAATGCTAGCTATTACGGGAATCGAGCAGCCACCTTGATGATGCTTGGAAAGTTCCGGGAAGCCCTTGGAGATGCACAGCAGTCAGTGAGGTTGGATGACAGTTTTGTTCGGGTATGTAATGGGGCTGTTTGGGGGGGTCTGAGTTGCTGTAGTTGAATTCCTCTAGCCCAGGGTTTCTCAGTTCTGACACTGTTAACATTTGGGGTCAGATCATTCTTTATTGTGGGGAGCTATCCTGTGCATTATAGGATGTTTTCAGTAGATCCCTGGCCTTTAACCACTAGATGTGAGTAGCACTCTCCTCCCTTCCCAGTTGTAACAACCAGAAATATCTCTAACGTCACTGAATGTCCCATGGAAGGCAGAATCACCCCTGGTTGAGAACCGCGCTGCTCCATCCCTTGTTGGTTTTGTGTGCATGTTGCTGCTGTTGATTTCTTTTGGCTTGGCCAGTCACGCTCCTTTTCTTCCCTCTTTGTGTTTCTTCTAGGGACATCTACGAGAGGGCAAATGCCACCTATCTCTAGGGAATGCCATGGCGGCATGTCGTAGTTTCCAGAGAGCCCTAGAACTGGATCACAGAAATGCTCAGGCACAACAGGAGGTATGGGTCTGATGCCGTCAGTATCAGAAGAAACAGCAGGGTGCTATATTTGGGAGGAACAGTGACTTGAGAATCAGAACTGAGATCTTGTCTCACTTCTGCCATCAGCCACACCTGGGTGACTGTGTGCAAGTCTCATAGTCTCTGAGCCTCAGCTTCCTTATATGTAAAAGGAATTTTGAATATGATTTACAGCTTTGAAAATCTGTGCAATTTGGAGGGTTTCTGAGATAGCTGGGAGGATGGGCAGATGCGTCAAGGAACTGATTTGAGTGAGGTTAAAAAATTTGAATTCATATCCTGATTAAATTGGTAGCAGCTAGAAGATGTTTTAGTTGCATCTTCATATGTACCTAATTTACTCCTGGATGCATTTAGTGAGAATCTCACTGAACCTCTGACAGTGCCTTTTATTTTATGTATGTGTATCATGGCTCCTTTGTTTCTGACCTTAAGTTCAAACTGAGGGTAAAGGTTGGGCCTTAACCTTTCTGTTAAGGAGTCTCGGCTACATCTTCACCAAATTGATTTGTGAAAAGTCCGTGCTTCTGATTTTCTTGAAATAAACTCATCAAGTCCTTGTTGGTTTTTCTGGTTGTTGAATCTGCAACTTCATTAAAACTCTCTTGTATGATTTTTCTGGTATAGTTCAAGAATGCTAATGCAGTCCTAGAATATGAGAAAATAGCAGAAACGGATTTTGAGAAGCGGGATTTTCGGAAGGTAAAGTACAACTGTGAGGAAGTCTCATCTACACTTTTCTCACAAAGTTCTCTGTGTGTGTGTGTGTGTGTGTGTGTGTGTGTGTGTGTGTGTGTGTGTGGTAATTAGAGAAGTAGTATGGTACAGAAGATCTAGAATAGTAAATTATCACTTTAATTTGGCATTGACCTTTTCTTTCCCTGTTTTTTTTTTAAGACTTCTATTTATTGATTTTAGAGTATTTATTGTTTTTAGAGTTTTAGGTTCACAGCCAAATTGAGAGGGAAGTACAGAGATTTCCCATATGTCCCCTGCCCCACACATGCGTAGCCTCCCCCATTATCAGTGTTCCCCAGAGGAGAATTCCAGAGGTACATTTTGTTACAACCAAGTTTTTGGCAATTATGAATAAAGCTGCTCTGGATATCTTTGTGCAGGTTTTTTTATGGATATAAGTTTCAACTCTTTTGGGTTAATACCAAGAAGCACAGTTGCTGGATCCTATGGTAAAAGTATTACAGGATTGTTTTGCAAGAAACTACCAAACTGTCTTCAGAAGTGACTGTATCATTCTGCATTCCCACCAGCAATGAATGGGCGTTTCTGTTGCTCCACATCATCAACATTAAAAAAAATTTTTTTTGTTAAGGTTCTTATTTTCTTAATTATATTTCGCTTTATTATAAAAAGCGGTATGAGTTTGTTACTTGAGTCCGTTCCTGTTTCTGATATAAGGTATGCTGGTTAGTAGAGGAAAAGCCAGTTGGAATTAAATATTAGGTTTGGATAACCCATTTTTATTAGAATAATGAGAGCTAGCTTTAACACCTGCTTTTTGTGATCTAGATGGAGCCATAAATAAAAGATAAAGGCCCTTTTTACATTTTTGAATAGTGTATGTAACCTGTCGTCATACCTTTCTGATGTTAAGCCTTTCCACAGAAGCACACTACCGTCCTTTATGGAGCTGTGTGATAGTACATGAAAAATGTACATGCCAAAGGGATTGACCTATGTGAAGTATGGGAAAGGTATCAAAGTTCCAGGTATCTTTCTAAGTCTTATTTGTAGTGGTTATCTCTCATCTGAGTAATTCCTGATTCCCTTCTTTAGATGGAACTTGGAAGTAGCTTTCACTAGAGTTTCAGAAGGGGAGGTAAGTGGCCCCCAAAAGGGTTAAAAACCACTGATCAGGATCAGTTTTCAGGATCTCTTAAGATTGTATCATCCAAGGACTGGAGTTGTCACTTCATATGTGGGAATTTGCTCAGTGCTTTCTGTAGCAGGTACTCAAATGCTTGATAAAAGGGTACAGTTAAGAATCATTCTTAAGTCACAGACTGTGACAGTCTTTTATTTGGTAATATCTGATTAGTTTATACAGAGTCCTAGCATTAACTTATTAGCGTCCCTCTTCTGTCCATTGGTTTTAATAACCACAGTGTCTTTGTAGTGCAGTTCATACTTTGTTTTGTGTGTGTGTGTGTGTGTTTGGAAAGCAATTCTGCCTCGTGTCACATTTTTAGAGCTTTGCATAGGCAAAAGCTTTGTCTCAAAAGGCGGTCTTTTGGGTTTCTTTTCTTTCTTGCCCACCCTGGAGCCAGAATCCCTAGTCTGTGACAGAATCCTCTGTTTGTGACATCCCAGCACCCCCACTGTAGTTCATGGTGATGTCACAAATGAAGAATTATGATCCTGGCAGGGGAAACAGATGAACTTGGAAGAAACAAAGATCTTCTTTGCCTGCAGCTGTCCATAGTCATGGGGAGGTGGGGGTGGGAAGTGAGGCTCCAACTGACACTCCCCACCATGAGCTAAGCCCTGTCCGTACAGAACGTCACAAGGCAGCAGGTTGTGGCTGCTTACATTTTGACTGACTGCCCTCCTCCCAATTCTTTTTCTGTTTAAGGAGGGGAAAATTAGCACCATGACTGCCCTGCTCAGTACCTGCATTTTCATATTGTTCTTAGAACATAAGCTGTGCCATTCAAGGAAAGGTGTCCCCACCACTGCTCTGTTGACACTGCGGAAAGCCTTCCCAGTGCAACAGCTCATGGTGTTTACCTACTTCCCTTTATTTTTAAATTTAAATATTTGAGTAGGTGCTATTCTTGGTTCAAAAGCTAGAAAGTATAAACAGTTACTCAGTGATAAGTGCTCCCCCCAAACTTATCTTCCATCTGCCTATTTCTCACCCTTTAGGATAACCACTGTTCTTGTTCTGTTTACTGCCACAGTTTTGTTCTACATAAACAAATACAAATACAGCATTTTCTTTGACCGCGCCTCATGCCTTGTAGGATCTTAGTTCCCCGACCAGGGATTGAACCCTGGCCCCAGCAGTGAAAGCACCAAGTCCTAACCACAGGACCGCCAGGGAATTCCCAACAAATACAAAGATAGATTCTTAATTTTCTTTCTTTCTTTCTTTCTTTCTTTTTTGCATGAAAGGTAATAACGCTCTGCAAAGTTCTGTACCTTGCTTCCCCCCCCCCCACTTAATAGACCTTGGAAGTCTTTCCATATTAGTATATGCAGAACTTCTTCATTCTATTTTAGATCCACATAGTAGTTAATGTTCTAGTATATGAGTGTCTACATTGCCTAACCAGTCTCCTGTTGATGGAATTTGAGTTATTTCTGCTTCCAGTTTTCAGACTTCATCTC
Organism: Phocoena phocoena; assembly: GCF_963924675.1. Taxonomy (NCBI): domain Eukaryota; kingdom Metazoa; phylum Chordata; class Mammalia; order Artiodactyla; family Phocoenidae; genus Phocoena; species Phocoena phocoena. Next base: position 19,604,415 of record NC_089237.1, read on the forward strand.
TTCCTGATCCCTATGACCAGATTCTTAGAGGGAACGGGTGTCCCTTAACTCCAGATTTCTCCATTGGGTCAGTTATTCTTGGAGGAGAATATGATTCAGGAAGGATTTCCCAGGAATAACAGATCAACCAAAGTGAAAGCTCAGAGAACAAACTCAGAAAAAATAGGAATATATGGAAGTCTTTATGAAGCTGAAAGACTGAAATAATCTCAGCTCTGTGTGTGTGTGTGTGTGTGTGAGAGAGAGAGAGAGAGACAGAGAGAGAGAGAGAACCTTTTTGGTTTGTATAGCAATGTGTTAGGTATAGTTTAGGACTATTGAAAGCAAACTAATCATTAGATATTTCTGTACTAAAGTGGAAGTGGAAGAGTGGCCACCATGTGAGGCTTATGCCACAGGAAGGAGGGAACTGTGAGCAATCTCAGTAATATAGGGAGTAATGATTCTTTATCAGGTCCTCTTTGTGGTATTCCTTGTCTTACTTAGTAGGCTAAGCATGATGAATTATGCAGAGTAGCAAATAATGGTATTTCTACTAGAAGAATGTGAGTTTTGATCCCAGTCACTATAGATATGCTTCCCTGTGGAGGCACCTTAGGGTGGTGATTAAGGTTATAGGCTCTGGAGTCTTCGTGTCTAAGAGCAAATTCTGTTCCTATTTGGTCCAAGGTCCAAGCTTTGGTGACCTTGAACAAGTTACTTAATCTCTACTTCAGTTTTTTCATCAGTAAAATAAGGGTATTAATATTACCTGCTTCAGAAAATTGTTGTGGGCATTAAATGGGTTAATATATAAAGTACTCAGTAAATGTTTGCTGTCATCATTATCATCTGGATCGGCTGCTCTCCTCATTTCAGTGGTTTAATCAAATAAATTAGCGGTGTGTTTGTGTGTGTATATATATATTTGTTTGTTTGTTTGTTTAAACAGGTATATTCTTAAACTCTGGTATTACTTCCCTTTGAATCTGTTGCCTGTGATCAAACTAAAGTCAAGACATTTTCTGGAGTCCAAGATGAAGAACCTTATTTGCTTTCTTCTTCCCCATAGGTTGTTTTTTGCATGGACCGTGCCCTAGAATATGCCCCTGCCTGCCATCGCTTCAAAATCCTCAAAGCAGAATGTTTAGCAATGCTGGGTCGTTATCCAGAAGCACAGTCTGTGGCCAGGTATGAAGTCAGGCCAGTTTTGTATTAAAATGCCAGATACCACTGGACGAATGCTGTCTGGCAGTTCCCTACAACAGGAGTTAACATATTGTCCTGTAGGTAGGCCAGCCAGGGTGATCAGACCTTCCTGGGACTTAAAGCCAAAGGTTAGACCGGGTATTATACCGAAAATCCAAAGGTATTTATGTAGGAGTTCAGTAGGTACTTGAGCTATGTGTGAAAGAAGAGATGTGTGGATTTTTTGGTGTGTTTTTGTTTTTTTAAATGTCCGGTTCTTTCTACTCAAGGGGTTTTTGAACTCTAAAGGGCTGGATAGTAAATATTTTAGTCCTTGCAGGCCGTGTTGTCTCTGTTAACAATTCAACTCAGTCACTATAGTGTAAAAGCAGCCATAGATAATAGATAAACGAATGGTGTGGCTGAGTTTCAATAAAACTTTGTTTATAAAAACCAGCAGCAGATAGGATGTGGCCTGTGGTATTTACCAACCCCTGATCTAATAAAGATTGTGAGACACAAGAAGTATATAAGGATAGATACAGGTGATTTATTTGGGGACAGGTTGGGAAGAGTGCTTGGGAATCTACTTTTGGATACTTTCCATATTAGACACATGGTCAAGAAAAAAACTGGCCAAATGATAGTAATGGTGGGGGAGATCCTAACCACAGCTGAATGTGCCCCTTTCTGGCTATTGCAGTGACATTTTACGAATGGATTCCACCAATGCCGATGCTCTATATGTACGAGGTCTTTGCCTTTATTATGAAGATTGTATTGAGAAGGCGGTTCAGTTTTTTGTCCAAGCTCTCCGGATGGCTCCTGACCATGAGAAGGCCTGCATTGCTTGCAGAGTAAGTTCTAGGCACCAGATCTGGGTAGGAAAGAAAGCTTTCTTTTTGAGCCTTTTAGAGAGTTAAGGTGGAAGGTTTTAGAATCACAGGGAATGTGATAGCACTTCTTCCCTCCTTGCCAGGATGCTTGATCCTTTCATGAGAAATTATTTCAGGGCAACTTTTATTTGCCTAAAGGTAAATGTGATCTATAGGGTCAGATCCTTTTAATATCTAAGTGTGTTTTTTCTTTTTTTCTTCCTTCAGTGAAGAAAAGATAGTAATGCTTACCCTGGGGAGTGGAGGTAAACCCTGGGTAACACAGGTCTCATTGGTATTCTTTTATAAATCTTGGTTTCCCCTGACCACTCTGTAGGAAGCACCAGTGAGCAACAAATAGCCCAGGTGGTGGGGTTGCGCAGGGTGGAGGGCCATGTGATGCTAAACCGCTGGGATCTAAGCAATTGAAAATAGACTCTGGCCTCTCTGTGCAGTGGCCTCTCAGACGAGGCTTTCTGGATGTGAACTGACCTCTCCTTGCTTTTCTCTGTAGAATGCCAAAGCACTTAAAGCAAAGAAAGAAGATGGGAATAAAGCATTTAAAGAAGGAAATTACAAGCTAGCATACGAACTGTACACAGAAGCCCTGGGGATAGACCCCAATAATAGAAAAACAAATGCTAAACTCTACTGTAATCGGGGTACGGTTAATTCCAAGGTAAGCACTTGGTCTGGGTCTTGGGGCCTATGGAGATATTTTTAAGGGCCAACAAAGCAGTCTTGGGAAATTTGCCCAATGAGGGTAAGCCAGATGAGAAAAGGTTGATATTTCAGCTTGTTAGGAACTTCCTTCTGAGAGGCAAGCTTTTATTTTTTCTGTGGAATTTAGGGGCACTCGAGGGACAGTTTGGAAGGATATTCCCACCTGTTGTTCAAGTTTCTTTCTTCCAGTAAAAGAATGGCTAGAGGCTTTGGGACAGTTTTTAAAGCAAGTATTGCTTCTTTTTGCCTAAGCAAGTGATTATTTCTTTTTTAGGAGTGATTTGGAGGAAATTCGAGTATGAGGCAGGCTTAGTTTTTTTCTCCAGTATAACTGATGGTCACCATGCTCAGTTGAAAATGTCCTAAGTTCTGTCCCACACAACTGTCAGAAAGAATAGGCTCCTTGCTCTTGCAGAGTCCTAGTGGTTTAAAAATCACAGTAATTCTGATCCCTCCAGTCGGCCTCTGGAAGAATAGGAGGCAAGAACCGCGCTTACTCTTTCCGTGTCTTGGCTGGGCACTAACCTGGGTGGCAGAGGCGGTTTGTCCTTGCAGATAAGTGTGCTTTGCTTCCATCATTTAGAAAAGAAACCAATTTTGAATTTGGTGTCCTTAGCCCTCTGAGATACTGGCTTTCCAGTGACCAAGAATGAGTGTGGCGGTTAGGGGGCCAGCATGACTGATCAATCCTCTTAGAATTTTGAAGCCATGCCCACAGCTTCTGGGCTCCCTCAGTCACCCAAGATGTGAAGTATGACTGCTCCTCTTTTTCCTGAAGCTTAGGAAACTAGATGATGCAATAGAAGACTGCACAAATGCAGTGAAGCTTGATGACACTTATATAAAAGCCTACTTGAGAAGAGCTCAGTGGTAAGTTCCTCTGGTGGGTGGGGGGAAGAGGGAGTTGCTGCTGGCCTGCCAGGGGAATTGCATTATGGATGATGAAGCAGACCCAGGGATGTTGTGAGGTCATTTGGTCCTTCCCCCTGCCTCTAGGTGGGATTGTTCCAGCCCTAGACTATCTTTATAGACCTCCAGCGAAGGAGATTGCACAAGCTCCCTCAGTCTCCCATGCCAGTGTCTTACGCCCCTCACGGTCAGTAAGTTTCCTCTGATGCCTGACCCAAACTCCTTTTGTTAAAGTTTAAATCCATTTCCTTTGGAGATTTTATTTTGTGTTGTACACTTTTGCTCTAACTTGGCATAGTGCTTGGCACACAGTAGGTGCTCACTCAATTAATGTTTTGTTGAATGAATGTATGGTGCTTGGAAGAGGAGGAAAGGTATCTCTTGTGATAGTTGAGAGTTGTGCCTATCCTGTATGTTCTGGGTTAGGGAAGACAGTCTTTTGATAGGAAGGGATTTAATCTGGCTCAGCCTCCCAGCAGTATATGGAAGCCCCTTTTGAAATATCCTTGTCTGACTAGGTGATTTATGAGGCAGGATTTTCCTGCCTAGGTCTAGTGCTCAGATTTGCCTTCAGAGTCAGGTTGCTCCCCAGCATACTTGTTCATTTTATTCTTGACCCCACTAGACTCTTTTCTCCAGACAGGAACATGAGCAGGGGCTAGGAGAGACCTCTCCCCAAAATCCATCTTTTCTTTTTTCAGGTTAATTTCCCAGCTGGAGAAGAATGTCCTGTCTTTAAAGTTTCTAAAGGAAGACCTATTTGTTGTATACCAGTCCTCCAACACCCATCCCATTCCTTGTCATGAAATGGCATAGCCAAAGAACAGGTGCTGTTACTGCTACCTGATGAGCCCATAGTTCTTCAAGCTTTCCAGTCTCACCAGTTGTGCAGAGCATGGGCTACTCCCCATTTAGTTTTCTCAAAATTATCCACGTTTGTAAAAAATAGGAAAACTCCTGTGTGTAGTGCTTTTTTTTTTAAGTGAATTTCTAAGTAGATGACTAAATCTGTCCAACAAACATACACGGAATTATATTACAGATTCTGTGAGACCAACTGTCAGTCATCTCATCTTTTCAAACCACTTGCAGACACACATGGAAGACAAAAGCGTACCCTTTGACCCAGCTAAAGACTTATTTTATCAGACACAAAATGCTATATACATGTTTACTGCAGTGTTATTGTAATAGCATAAGAGGAGAATCTCACCTAGATGTCTAGTGGGAAGGGGGTGGCTGGATACATAATACTGTATCAACTCAATGGAACACTGTAGTGTTTGAACAGGGTTGGGAAGAGAACAGAAAATTCTGGATTTGTTAGGAGGGTAATGGGATGAAGGACTTTGTTTTTCATACGTGCAATAAATAAAAATCAGGAATTGCTTTGATCAGATAGCTCCTTATCTTTGTGGTAGAAACAGAACTGTTCTCTTGAGTGGCTCTGCCGTGAGATCCTGCCACAGAGGACAGCGTGCACTGTTCGGCACAGTCGGCGGAGGGCTTGGCAGCAGTCCCCTCAGGCAGCTGGGATTGACAAGAAGTACTGGAGATTAGTTCAGGCCAGAGCCTTACGAGAGCCCTGACTACTGCCCCAATCCGCCTCAGCTCACCCCTACAGGTGGGGAGAGGCCAGATCTTTGCTACATTTCCCATGATGGGCTGGAGTTTTCCATTTGCCCTAAAGCTCTACTTTTCTTCTTTTTCTTCAACTTAAAAAAAATATTTTAATGTAAGGATGTCTTTGAATTAAAAAAAAAAAAGTGAAGTAAAAATGCAAATCACTAATATAAGCTTATTTAGTACATTATGTAGGGCCTGGTAAGTCCATCAAGGTAGCTTGTTTATCACATCATTTCTATACCCAGAGCTGTCAGTTATTAATTTTCTGTTACTTCAGTCTATATTATTATACTCCATCCTGCAGATGGGTTCTCTGTACTCCTAGTAGCATTTGTGCCTTGCATCTGTGGGGCATTGGTTTTGTCACCATTTTTTAAAAGTCATTAATCAAGATGTGGCCAGAAAATTAGATGCCTAAGATGTTGGGCTTCACTTTTGCCAGCCACATCAGTAGTGCTCCCCCTGCTCTGGCCTCTGAGCCTGGTGGGGCTCTGTGATGTTTGCAGAGATGGGCTTGTGTGGCAGCAGTGTAATAAATTGAACCTCTTTGTGCAGTGGCTAGCTGCACTGCATGGTCCCTTCCCACTCCCCAGCTGATGGTGACTGTCTGGAACTGCTACCAGAGTCTGTTTAATCGGTAGGCCAGTCTTGGAGCCAGTGATATTATCAGGAAAATGCCCTTTACTTCTGTGGAAGAGACACTTAAAAGGTCTGGCGATCAGCCTGTCAAGCTTGTTTCCTCCCATCTTGGGCCAGGGGCCCTCCATTCTTCTGTGCTACTGAAATAGAAGCAAGCCTGTGTTTACAGTCTCCTTTTCTATCTCATTAACCTACATCTCTCAGATTGATTAGTCTTAATGGAAGCATTTGCCAGCAGCCACCACCTTGAACTTGATCCTTCTAGTGGCTGACGAATCCCACATCTGGGAGAGAGAGCTGGCCCTACATGTTTATGGCACTCTCTGTTTCCAAGCTCTTCCATATCCATTGACCTCACTTGATAGTTTTTCTCCGGTGTTTCAGTCCCAAGTAGGTACCTTCACATTTGTCTCTCCTGAGGTGATCCAGATGCCTCTTGGTGGCTCTGAGTGAAATCAGAAGGAACTTTCTCCTCTTGGTTGCTGGCTGCTCAGAGCAGAATATCACTTTGCTGGTTAGGTGCAAGTGGCATGAGACCTCTCTCTCTCTTTTTCTTGAGGAATTGGTAGTTCATTTTTCACATGGCTAGCTTATGGACTCCTGTTTCATGAAGCATCTCAACCAAAAGTGTGTGTCTCTTGCTTGAGCCATGCCTCTTCCCCTAGAGTGATACTGAAGGCCATTGCTATTTATGTCGCTGTACCGCCCTGTATTTCCTTCTCAGTTACATGGACACAGAACAGTATGAAGAAGCAGTACGGGACTATGAAAAAGTATATCAGACGGAGAAAACAAAAGGTAAAGGAGTTTGGGAGCATGTTTCTCAGGGAACTATGTGGTCTGACTTGTAGGTCCTAAAGCTGGACATAGGAGTAGTTTGATTCAGGGATGAATGAACCTGGAGCTTATTTGAAGAAGTGAGCAGAGACCCCGAGAGTGGGACAAGGCACCTGTTTTCTGGTCCCCAGTCCTCCCTGTCACTTTCACTTGCTTTTCTGTGTGATGAGGCCAATGTGAAGAACATACCTAGCAGTAGATTTTTTTAATCTCCAGAAGAAAACACCGTAAAAGCCCCTGGTAAGGTTAATGAGGCTTCTGACTCCAGGGCATCTGGGCGGGGCCTGGTAAGGGAAGCCAGAATCAGGCGCGTCCGTTGACGCCAGATGTCTTCCTCCAGAACACAAACAGCTCCTAAAAAATGCACAGCTGGAACTGAAGAAGAGTAAGAGGAAAGATTACTACAAGATTCTTGGAGTAGACAAGAATGCCTCTGAGGACGAGATCAAGAAAGCTTATCGGAAACGGGCCTTGATGCACCATCCAGGTAGAGCGGGTGGGGAGGGGGCTCGGTGAGGGGAGCAGGCTAGGCCGGCCGCTGCCAAGCTCAGTCCAGCACAAAAGCCTCAGAGAAGCTGCTCAGCTGGAATAAGGTGTTGCTCAGTTGCATACCCTCCAAATTCGGGAAGTACCAGATTCTAAAATCAGGGATAATGTGGTCTTTCTGTCAGACTTTGTTTTCTTCAGGCTCTGAGTTCTTCCCATACTCCTCCCTTTAGATCGGCACAGTGGAGCCAGTGCTGAAGTTCAGAAGGAGGAGGAGAAAAAGTTCAAGGAAGTCGGAGAAGCTTTTACCATTCTCTCCGACCCCAAGAAAAAGACTCGATATGACAGTGGACAAGACCTGGATGAAGAGGGCATGAATATGGGTGGTGAGTTGGCAGTTGGTTGGGGCAGCCTAGGATGAATCTGACAGCTGTGGAACGTTACCATTTTTTCTAAAGACACTCCAGAGGGAGAGTCTTAAGTAATCAGCCAGTGATGCTCCGCGATTTGTAAAGTGCACTCTGATAAGTACCTGTAATGTGTGAGGTACTCTGATGGGTGTGGAAAATAACAAAGGTGAATCAAACATTCCCTGACATCCGGGAACCCACAGTCTCTGCAAACTCTGGCCCATAGGCCAAGTCTGACCCCTGGTCTAATAGACATGGAGTCCAACGAGGGCAATAAAATACAGCAGGTGTCAAGGGTGCAAGAGTGGGTGCCAAGGAGGTCAGCACTAGCAAGGGAAGGCTTGGATGTGCAGAAAAGCATAGCACCTTGTGGGAGCTACCAGGGGCTCGGCTAGGAGGATAGAAGGTGCTCGAGGCACAGAGCGGTGAGAACTGCACAGAAGCTGGGTCAGACCTCGGCAGGCCTTAGAGGCTACAGGAAAGAATGTGGGCTTTTCCTTTTGGCTGGAAGTTCTTTCTTCCCCCACTGCAAAGTGTTTGCTGATACTTATGTGTCTCACACATTCCTGTAAGCCCTCACAGACTTCAGTTTCCCCAGAAGACCTAGAATGAAGTAAAGTGCAGCCGTGAGCATCACTGCTGACTGTGAGCTTAGGTGGAGATAAAAGCCCCGAACAATGCACAGTTGTCAGACCACTGCCTCTGACGCCAAGCCTTTCTCTTCCACGGAGAAAATGTACTGGAATTTAAAATAAGGTTGATGCTCTACAGATAGTTCTGGCCTCACCAGTTCGTGTGTGTGTGTGTGTGTGTGTGTGTGTGTGTTACAAAACCTAGCTTTGGACTTCCCTGACGGTCCAGTGTTTGGGACTCTGCGCTTCCGCTGTAGGGGGCATGGTTTTGATGCTGCGAGGTGCAGCTCCCCCCGCCCCAAAAAATAATGAACATTGCTCTGCCCAGCAGTTGAGAAGAGTTGTAAGCAGTCGAAAGCTGTTGAAGGGATACAAGTCGGGGAGCCATGGACCTCATTTAGGCTCTGGAGATGTATTTGTGATGGCAGTGAGGCGAGCTGGTTTGGAAAGGGTGAGGAGGAGGGAAGACACAACCACTAGGAGAGAATCGGAGGGTACAATCGGGGGACAGTGCGAGAATCAACGGGAGTGGCTGCAGAACATGTTGGGAGAGGCAGAGGACTGAGTCAAGAGTGGCTTTGGCACAGCTGACCTGATGGGGCTGTTCCCTGAGCTGGGGACGCAGGAACATGAGCAGATACACAGGCAAAGAAAAATCCACTTTTGGACACGATGTGCCTGTGGGAGGGACTGGCTGGTGGAGATAAATCCTGTGCAGCCTAGGGGGTTAGGCAGACCGGGGGTGCGAGACCTGCTGTGGCCTGGTGAAGAAAGCACGGCGCTAGAGGCACACAGGAGTTGGCAGTGTTGTTCTGTTGCTTTCACTGGCCGCGTGATCTTGGGCAAGTTACTTGAGCTTCTGCTTAGGTTTTGTTGAGTATAAACTGACTCAGTGATACAATGTAAGCAAAGTATCCAGCATCCTGGTTGGCACCTGGTAGGTGCTTAGTAAACTATAGCTTTTTTTCTGGCATACAGTGTAGACAGAGTATGGCATCAAACACAGGCAGTAAATCATAGGTCTCATTCTTATATACAGTCTTGGTAGCACTTAAGTGATACATTTTAGTCTTTTCGGTAGCAGCCCCAGCATTATAGGGAGACAGTGTGGAGAAGTCTTACGTCGTAAAGCGCAAATGGCATTTCCAGTTGTTGAGAAGGCCCAGTGAAGCGGGTTGAGGCAAAGAACGCTTTCCTTTGGGACCATGCTTGGAAGAAGGGAACACATCCCAGGAGTGGGATCAAGTAGTGGGATCACCTCTCGTCGGTGAAGTTTGGGGAAAGGAGGGAAGTGATATTATCTGGGAAAGCTTTGGAGACCCATTAGAGAATGGGTCTCTCTTAAGTTCCTCTTCAGACACTTATAATATTTTCACCTTTTTGTGCCTTCTCTGCTTCTCACTTTGCTCCGCAGATTTTGATGCAAACAATATCTTCAAGGCATTCTTTGGCGGTCCTGGGGGCTTCAGCTTTGAAGGTGGGTGTGCCTGAGTTCCCAGACCACAAACCGACACAAGGACTCCCCAGTTAGGCAGCACTAGGGGCCCAACAGTGGAGGCAGTAGAATTGTCGTCCAGCAGGACATCTGCACCCTCGGGTGCTGCTGAGGATGGAGGAGGGGTTTGCGGGCACACCTGCACAGGGTCAGGGAGACGTCTCTAAGCTTCCTAGTACCGGAGCTTCTCTGCAAGAGTGAAGGTGTTAGAACTACGCACGTGCAACCTGCTTGCATGCTCCCCCCTGCACCCCAAGGCCCAGCCTGTTTGATACCCTTAGAGGTTTTTCTGTTTGAAGTAGCCCTTAAAGACTCTCCATAATCAGGGCAAACTGATCTTCCCCCAGAAAACTCACAGAGCCAGCTAACAAGCTTTTCTTTTCCCTACAGCATCTGGTCCAGGGAATTTCTTTTTTCAGTTTGGCTAATGAAAGGAAACGATCCAGAACCCAGAAAATGCAGACTTGCTCAGTTTAACCTCGAATGTGTCTGGACACAGTTCACCTCCTCCCTTCATTATGATCCACGTACTTAGAGCAGTTTCGTTTTCTCAGTTGGATACCCGGTGTCTGTGTGAGTGGGGTGAAGGAAAGGGAGCCAGCGCCGAAGACTGCGGGTAGGGGAGGGAGGTGGGGGGTGGACAGGGCAGCTTGTGAATTTTTGTTTTACTGTTTAACTTTATTAAAAAAAAAAATTAAGAGAATAAAATGTTTTGACCCTTTCTGGCATTTTGCTCTGGCAGCTGCTTTGTGTCACTCCAGAGTCAGTGGGCCAGAGCTGAGCCCCCAGCACGGAGCTGATGCCCACGTGGACTTTCGGCTCCGCAAGCCACCCCACGAGGGGTGGGGGCAGGCGGGGTGCTGGCTGCCTCCAAATCGGTTTAGCACGGGAGTGCTGAGCAGGCCCTGGGGATGCTGCCGTGCCCAGCCTGATGCCAGTCATGGGGCAGCGAGTTCAGAAAACACATTTTATGGTAGGGCCACCAGAAATCACTAGAAGCTGCACGTGTCCAAAGTGGGTGCCAGGTGTCAGGCTGGGCTAACTCAGAGGTTTACACGGGCTCTCAGAGTTCTCACTGCTTGAGGGAGATGGTGACAAGGACAAAATCCTGCCTTTTTGACCCTCAGACCCTTTCCAAGTGGGACAGGCAGCTCCTGGGTGCAGGGATCTGGGCGCTGACGTCAGCTCACTTGGCTGGAAACACCACTCTTAGCAAACGCCCCTTGCCTTCTCCACTGGTGTCCCTTCCTGTATGGGAGGCAAGCAGGGGGAGGAAGCAGTGGTATATGTCATGCTGTTCAGGTCAAGCTTTTGTGTTTGTGGTGAATAATTTCAGTTCCAGGCAGACACACTTGAAGCTTTGGCTGAAGCTCTGATTTTTGGTGCTTTGGGTAAGTAGAGATGGCTGGGTAAAGACCTTGGCCCAAATAGCTATTTCTCTTCCGTCTGAGCCTCTGCCCCTTTCTTTTCAGTCTTCCCCCTTTAGTGCCAAAGCTGCGCTGAAATGCGGACTGCGTGAGGCCTGGGAAGTTCCCATGTAGCCATCCAGGCCCCTGTTGGCTTGGAAGAGTCAGCTCTTCCCTTGTGTTTGAAGTGGCACTGATCTGAAGGTGGCCTTCCCTAGAGAACCGCAGGCACACCTGTGGGCCTGTGCCCAGTTGCTGGGGGGTGGCAGCTCTGTGCTCCACGTCCCTCACACCGGCCAACTCCCACTGCCTGTGTGCATCCAAGACCAGCCTCTCTCCCTTCTGCCTCCTCATGAAAGCCAACACTGTTCCACTGCCCAGCCTCGCCACAGCTGTGCTCAGCCCGCAGAGGGGAGACAGGACCGATGGCCCCAAGCTGGGGGACAAAGGCAGTCCTAATGCACCCTGCCCTTGCCCCAGGGAAGACTGAGCTGGGCACAGAGGGTGAGAGAGACTGCACGCAGCTAGGATTAACACGATTTATTTCATTATCAGTCTTACAAGTTGCTGAGGTTGGGCAAAGCCAGGATAGTAACTAAAATCCCGGGCACTTCTGTCAAGTGACAACCCGATTAGCAAGGCCCTGTTACTGAGCAGAGGGCAGCAGAGGGCACCCCAGGAACCACAGCACCTGCAGCGATGTTAAAAGCCCCTTCCCAGAGGCACCGGGTGGGGCTTGGCACGAAACTGCTGGGGGCCACTCCATTGGCTCTTGGTACCCACTGACCCCCTTTAGTGGAGGCACCAAGGAGGCAAGATGGGCTGGGCAGACAGCAAGATTGGAGCTTTCCCACCGAGGTGCTGTCTCTGGCCCTGATCTCCCCATCCACACGACAGAGCTACGCCCCTGGGAGGATGGCAGCCCACCCGCTTCCTGGGGTGAGACCTGTAGCCAGCCTGGGGTGCGGCTGCTGCTTATTCTGTTTTCTTCCCTAGTATCAAACTGTTACCTAGTTACAGTGTGAGGAGGAGGGGACAGGCACTTAGGACCAAAGGTGGAAGGTAAAAACCCCTTTTCTACCCCGGTAAATAGCCCCAGGCTTTCTGGGGCTACACTGATTAAGAAATGGGATCAAAGCCCAGGGGTCATCCTGTCTCAAATCCACCACCAGTCTTCTGTGGCCGTGGTGACCACCCCGTGAACACGAGCAGCGCTGGGGCGTCCCTCCCCACTAGCCGGCCCTGTGTGGGGCAGTGGGCCTAGGGGTCCAGCAACTGTAAGCGGGGCTTGGGGTCGTGGCTCCGGTCCAGGCCCAACTCGGCCCAGCCTCGTCAGCTTTGGTCCAGGTTCCTGAATGGCGCCTACCCACCCGCTTGTGTTGAGAGCTTGAGCGTTAGAGGGGAAGGGGGTGGGCAGGAAAAAAGAGCAGTTATTTTACACGTTTTTAAAAAGTTACAAGAAGGTTAACTGAGTAAAAAAAAAAAAAGAAAAAAAAATCTTAAACCAAAAATCAAGCAGAGGGATGCTTCCCTCTCCTCCCCATTCCCTTGTAAAGAGCGGGGGCCTGTGGCCCGGGAACACTCAGATGATGGTGCAGGACTGAAAGGCGCCACCCTTGCGGCCGCCCCGTGTGGGCACGGCCTTGCCCTTCCCGTAGTACCCCGTGAAGATGGCCCTGACCTCCATCTTCTTGGCCAGGTTCAGCATCCAGCGCCCACTGCCCAAGGAGTAGAGCTTGCCCCGGCTAAGCTCACCCACCTCCTCGCCGCGGTTACCCCCCTTCTCCTGCTTCACAATCTCTAGCAGGTCAATACCCGTCTGCACGGCTTCCACATCACCCGCGCAGCCCAGGGTGATGTGCGCGCGGCTGCCCCGTGACAGGCTGTCAGAGGGGGACAGCTTGTCCACGTCGTTCGGCCACAAGGCCAGCTCCTGCTCACTCAGCTCTACCCGGGCTCCCGTCGTCTTGGGTGTCACAAAGAGGGCAGAGATGGTCAGCGTGAAGGCCTTGCAGTAGGATTTCTTCACCACCTACGGAGAGAGGACAGAGGACTGAGCTGGAGGTGGCGGCATCGAGAGAGGGACAGTTGAGTGCCACCGAGCAGAGCCCGCAGACATCCACATCCATGGCCATGTGCTGGGAGGATGTCTTTCCACCGACACTGTCCAGGCTGCTTGAAAAAATGAAGGTGCCAGAGAGGCAGGAGAGAGCAGGCGTGAGACGCAAGGCTTCCTGAGCTCAGGCCGGGCTCCCCACCCACTAACTTCAGGGCTCATTCACCTGTAAGAGACAGCTGAGGCTAGAACCCTCCTCACCGTGAGGACTAAAGAGCCTGGGGCTTCCCTGGTGGCGCAGTGGTTGAGAGTCCGCCTGCCGATGCAGGGGACACAGGTTCGTGCCCGGGTCCGGGAAGACCCCACGTGCTGCGGAGCGGCTGGGCCCGTGAGCCATGGTCGCTGAGCCTGCGCGTCCGGAGCCTGTGCTCCACAACGGGAGAGGCCACAACAGCGAGAGGCTCACGTACCGCAAAAAAAAAAAAAAAAAAGAGCCTGACAAGGGCTGTTGTCGTTACTACTTGACTCACCCTGTAAAAGCACCCTGGTATCCAGGCACTATCCTGGAGGATGGGGTGGAGGATGGGGTGAAGTCAGAAATAAAGGACTTTGATCAAAATCTACTCCATACACTTTGGCTTACATTATATCTGATTCTCTGAAAAAGCCCATCTCTCCGATTTTGACCATGAAATCTTCCCTATCTTGCTCATACCCCCGGTCCTAACAGTGTCTAGTGCATAACAGGTGCTTAATAAACATTGCCCAATGAGTGAACAGAGATGGGAGTGAAAGGGCCGTGTTCATTCATGCAGCTGTGGTAGGTGCTAAGGACACGAGGCGAACCACGCTGTAAACAGTGCTGCCCTCGGAGCTTCCATTCTTGTGGGAGGAGACCAATGGATAACCTAGGCAGAGAAGGGGGGGAGCTGGCAGAGGGTCACGGACGGCCTTGCTGTGAAGGCAACCTGAAGGAGGCTGGAGTCGGCCACGCCCGGTGGTTAAGGATCCCATGTCAGAGGCTGTGGGCGGGAGACCTGGGCTGTGTGGCAGGGACGGGGCTGGTACCCCTAAGCCAATAAGCCTCCCTGTCGACACTCCCCACTTCAGAGCGCAGCCAGGCTTCAGACTGGGGGTAAGGGACTTCTGGCCTTTGGAAGGGAACACAGGCTTAGAGGCCAGAGCAGGAGCTGTTGCCAACCAGCATGCTCTGCACGTCTGCGGAAGGAGCAGGTGCTGATGGGCAGGCCCTGGGGGGCACTACACGGGCTTCGGTGAGCTGGGGATGGAGCCGCCTCTTCCTGAGAGGCTGTCTGGTTCGTGGTCCCTGCCTTGAGCCGGTACCCATCTCCAGAAGACCCTGCCCTCTCCCCACCTCAGCCAGGTGTCCCCGAGGAGCACTCACATCCTGCTGGGCGTACTCGTCTGCCCCGGCGGCCTTCCCATAGTCACAGAACTTGGTTGTGCAGTGCAGTACGCCCGGGGGTCTCTTCCCAAAGTAGGTGACCAGTTCAATCTTCTCCCTGGGCTCATCCCCAGAGACAACTGAAGGGAGAGAGAGTGGGGCAGTCAGGGCGGGAGAGCAGGGGCATTGCCACATCTATCACCAAGACCATGGGAGACCCAGAGGAAAAAAAATCAGACATTAAGTATAAATTTGCAATCCACTATGATTGAGCGATCCACTACCGTTCATTAGTTGGTCAAATTAATAGCAACTTTGGAGCTATGAAAAGGTGTTGATACAAGTTCCCTGCTTTATGTTCTGCAGATTCTTACATCTCTTACCCAGATGTGAAAACTAAGGCACTTGTAACCCAGGGGTAGGTGGCATATGCCAAGGGAATCGGAACTGCACTAGCTACACATCTGAAAAGAGGGAAGCAGGTCATGAAAAATGGGGTAGAAAGAAAAAAGAGGTTGGGAACTGTGTGGTATAATGGAAGGAGCCCGAAACAGCGTAATTAACATCCAGCCCACTTCCAAGCCTGTGGACCTGGGGCAAGTGATTGACCCTAATCTGTCAATCAAATACAACTGGGGGTGACCACACATTCCAGTTTTCCCAAGACCACCAAGACCAGGTAAGTATTAGTCGTGCCCCATTTCACTCAGGGGCCACTTGAACAAGAAGTTACGTGGTCAGCCTCGTTTGGTGAAAGAAAGCCTGCAATGGGCCTGGTGCAGGAAGGGTCTTGGGAGGTAACAGGATGACATTATGTGGCTGGTGGTTTCGATGAGACTTGGGGTAGCTGTGATTTCAATTTCCAGACTCTAAGCCTTGTGGCTAGCTTCAGAGTCACTAGGCTTTTCCTGTTTACCCCCAGGGTTGAATCCCTGTGAAGGACGTCGCTCACCCTCCACAGGGGAGGGAGACCTCTACTCTGAGGGCAGGCCTTGTTTGTGGCCCGTTACATTTCTCCTACTGTGTCCTGGGCAGAAGGATCCCAGTTTTTAATGGTAAAAGCATCTTCAAGAGGCAATCTCCAGGGCAGAACCAGCTCTAACTGGGAGCCCTGCCTTGGGAGCTTCTCTGTCATGCTCTTCACAGGTAAAGGGCTCACGCCCGGCTGGTGCAGGCACCACAGTTCCCCAGTTTCCCAGCATTCGAATTTTAGGAGCCGAGATAAGAGTTCTCTGAGAACTTATACCGGCACAAATTACCTCTGACAATGCAAAGGAACACGGGTGGGGATATTTCAAGTATGAAGATAGTCTAAAATCAGGGGGAGCTAGGAATGAGTTAAAGGAAGAACAGATGATTAGTGGGAGTGGGTGACATATTCCCCAACGGGCCACTGGAGAAGGAGGGCCACCAGGGTCCTTCCCTATCCCAAACCTCCCCTCTCGATGGAGCAAACAGCCCCTGCAGGAGCGAACCCTGGTCCAACCCAGTAAGGGGAGGCCCCTCTAGAGGCAACAGAGTCGAGCTTTCACTACAGCTTTGGGCAAACCCCGCAACCCTTCTGGGCATTTTCCCATCTGCAAAAGCGAGGGGCTAGACTAGGGAGACTCTTCTCTGGAGCTGTGGGATGCCACAGGAGGTGCGCTGGATAGCTCAAGGCCTGGGAACCATCGCCAGTGGAGTCACAATAGTCCAAGTTGTCATTTTCCTGCAGCTTAGGGCTGCATGGCATATTCTATTCTAGAAAATAGTTCTGCTGCTAAAAATGAGTTTGAGAACATCGGACCAGATTCTCCCTCCAAGGTTTTACGAAATGTTGATGTAGTAAGTAATTTGTTTTTCCCACCTCTAAGACGGGGTCAGTGGCCTCGATCCAGGCTGGGAGAGCGCAGATGGGGAGCAGAGGGCAGGAGGAAGGGTGCGGTGAGAGGGAAGGTGCCTGGCAAACGCCTCTCCCATAACCCACGGAGCGTCCACCACCCAAAGCGGCCTCTGCCGGTACCAGGTGAGCCCCCTGCCTCCCCCAGTGCTTTGAGAACAATGGTCCCGTGCCCAGCAAGAGGGGCTTACGAATAAGGCTAACTGCCCCCACCCGCCCACACCCCGCCACCTACAGTGTCGCAGCTCCTTCTTGAAGGCCTTGTGGTTGCCCAGCTCCTCGAGGAAGGCCTGGCCGGCTTTGCGGAGGCCCTCGGAACTCTTCTTGGTCAGGAACCAGCCGAAGTAGAGCGGCAGGAAGTCCTTCTCCAAACCAGGCTTCAGCTTCTTCAGATCGTCGGCTGACAGCTGCCACTGGTTCTTCTCCTTGAGCTGGGCACAGTCCAGCCGCCACGCGGTCTTGGGCTCCACCAGCACCACCTGGTACTGGTACTGGTCGGCCATCTCAAAGAGTTGTTCCAGCCGCTCCCGCTCGTGGTTGGTGTCATCCAGCACGAGGACCCGGACGTCCCGGCGGCAGTAAGCAGCCAGGTCCTCATCCAGCTGCTTGTACTCCTTGGAGAAGGCCCCCCGGGCACCGGGGTTGATCTTGTAGGTGTCGGCGGACACCATCTTGGTGCCATCCCGGTACCTGTCCACGATGACCCGGGCCAGCGTGGACTTGCCGCTCCCGGGCAGGCCGCGCAGAATGAAGAGCGTTTTGCATTCCTGCAGTGCGGCCACCGTCTCCTCGTCCTGCAGGAAGGGAAACTGCAGCTCTGGCTTGTCCTTGGCTCCTGAGGATGACATTTTGCGGAAGAAGATCTTGGGCAGGAACGTTTGGCTCTTTCGGGAGAAGCCTCTATTCTGTGTGAGGAGGGGAAGACAGACATCAGCCAGGTCACTCGGGGCCACCCCGCCAGCTTCGCCTCCTTGTCTCTGGCCTCATTCTAACCGGGAACCCCAGCTGGCTCAGGTGCTACGGCCCTGATTGACAGGCACCCCTGGTGCCTTGGGCACCCTTCCAAGCCTTGGGTTGCTGGACCCTCTCTCCTAGGTCCTTGAGACCCGATGGCTTCTGGCTTTGCAGGATGGAGAGGGATGCTTGTCTGAGCGGTCCTAAACTCTTTCCTCTAGTGAGAACCGTAGCCTCAAGGATTAGCCTCAAGGATCGCCCACTGCTGCCACCTCGAAAGGAAAACGGTGCTGGAAGTGTGTGCAGGGCAGGGCCTGAAGCCTGCGTTTCTAGGAGTGGACCCCAACTTTATATTCCTAGCACTTATTAAGGATGACCTCTTTGGAGGTGGGGGGCTCTATGTCTGGGCAAAGCCACAGCGGCCGTGGCCCTGAGGGCACAGAGCAGGGTGAGGGTGGAGAAGGGTCACCCAAAGACCGCCTCCCTTCCCCCAACAATGCCAGTGACAGATAATACTCTCTTGTCTGGGATGGGGGGACAATGGTCCCACAGAAGGGCTGGCGGGGGGCAGGGCAGGAGAGCGCTAGACAAAGGGCTTCATTCAGCACGCCCGCCACCTCCTCCTCCTCTCCCTTGGACCCCCCCAAAGTCGTGGTCTTTGTGCCTGCCCCAGGACTGGGCGGTTCAGGGCACCTGCGTCCAGGGTCTAGCTCCGCTCACCCCTTGCTGTGTGTCAGCAGCACCTCTCTGAGCCACTTGTTTTCCTGCCTGCTAAAACCCACGGGTGACAATCAATAGTTTTTACTGTACAGCGTCTTCTCCTCTAAACCGGGAGGCCCCACCTCCCGCCAGCACCCTGAGTGCTCGGCTGGCGTACATTTATCTCAGACAAGGCCCTGGGCAGGGGAGGGCGCCGAACGCCAGCCCAGCGCGGGCCCAGCGCATGCTACCCCGGCCCACCCGCCAGCCGGGTCGGCTCCGGGGCAGCACCTTCTGCAGAGCGGTTCCCTTCCTCCTCCAGCTCCGTCCGCACTCCCCACTCTCCCAGCACCACCCCTATCTCAGGCCTGTACCGGAGAGCCAAGAAAGCCCCGACTCAACTCCGGAACTTCGGGTCCTCATTTGCATGCCACTTCCTCTCCCAAATTCCCCAATACTCCCGTTTTCCCCTAAGGTGCCACCCCGGCCCGGTTTGCTTGCTCCCCTCCCGGCCTTCCCGCGCCCGCTCACCATGATGAGGAGGGGGCGCCGCCGTCACAGCACCAGCTCTCCGGGGCCGCCCGCCTGCGCGGAGGGACACGGAGTGTAGCGGTGACGCGACCCCACTGGGGGCCGCCTTACATAGCCCGGGGGCGGAGCGCGCGCGGGCTGGCCCCGGGTGGGCCAAGCCCGGCCCCCTTTGCGCAGGCGCGGCGAGTCGAAACCCGAAACTGACTCGGCGCTGGGGCGTGGCGGCAGTGCTGCCGGCCGCCCTCCCGCACGCCCGCCGCATGGGGCACCTGGGCTCCGAGGCACCTGTGCGGCGACGGACGCTGGGGGGTGGGGAGCGGAGGGCTTGTGCGGCCTCTTCTTCTTGTACAAGGTAATGATGAACTCCTTGAAGAGGCAGGCAGTCACCCCTCCCGGGTCCCGCGCCGAGATTAGGTTGAGGCGAGGGAGGCAGGGTCGTGCAAGTACAAGGTCGAATCCTGTCTTTATTTTAAATTTTGATATTTTACTCATCATCGGGTTTTGCATTAATTGTTTTTTACAGTATTGCATTAAAATACTTTCTCTTCCTTATTGAGTTTTTTGGCCTTACGTTCCTTAAAAGTTGCATCTGAAATGCCTCACTTGCCTCCCCCTAGCCCGGCAGGTCTCCCAGCCTCTGCCCCAACCAACCCCAGCCGTTTGGGACTAGGATGGCAGTGGCCAAAGGAGCAGATGAATAATGTAATGAAATCCTAACTCGCGTCCTCAGCTGCTCAGCCACCCACTCTGTGAAACCACTGAAAGCTCACTGGGTGGGTATTTAAGAGCTTCCTGTGCACCAGGGGCTGTGCTAAGCACCCGTATCATCTTTACACCAGTCACTGAGGCAGGTACTCGTTACACAGAGGAGACAAGCTGGAGGAGCCTGGTTTACTTGACTGTACCGCCCGGCCCTGGGGTGGCACAGGTGGGTCCAGCCGCAGCTCCTACTCTCAGCTGCTCCCTGTTCGTGGGCAGACACCTTCCTTCTCCCTCTGGGCTCCTAGAGCCCCACGAGTGCCAGCGTGCACTTCATTCTGTTTTCAAGGCTTAGGGGTTTACAAGTAGGTCTCCCTCACTGTGTGGTGGCTGAGGCTGTCCCATCCTTATTTCTTCCAGAAAGCCTCCCACAGTGCCCTGCACACAGTAGGTACTCAGCAAGACCAATGGCCAGCAGCTGGGCAGACATACCTCTACTCCCAGGCCTTTCTCTTTCCTCCCCCCTTTAAGCTTTTTGAGCTCCTTGGAGCTCGTCCGTTTCTTCACTCTCCTGAAACCCTTTCTTCTTAGCACCTTTCTCATTTCTTCCATGAGGTCCTTGCACAGGGCCTGGGGAGGAGGACCGCATTTCACACCTCGGTCCCATTCTGGGTCAGGCCTTGTTTGGGGGTCTCCGTGTTTCTCACCTAATCAGAACATCAGAGTTCTGCCTGGAAAGTGGTACCCCATGCCCACTCATTCATTCTCTAAGGCTCTTCTGAGAATGGGTGGGGGTAAGGAGGCAAAATGACAGACTCAGGGTTTGTAAGAGTGAAAGATGCACATTTAAAGGGAACACAGTAATAGAAAGAGACAGAGGTGACCTGTGGGACCCAGTCCACGTTTTCCTATTAGAGACAAATCTCAGCTTGAAGGTCCAGTTTAATAAGATCTCCGTGGTCCCTGTGAACGCCAGCCTCCCGATTGTAATGCCTGCTCGATGGCTTCATTCGTCTTCCTTTTCATCTTTTTCCATTTTTTCAGAATTTTCTGTTATTTCTGGTTCTCTTATTTCTCCCGATTCTGTTTTCCCCAGTACTTTGGACCCTCTTCTGCCGATTTCTGAAAGTGTCTTCTCTAGTCCTTCGGACTCCCTCGTGCTTGATTCTTCTGAGAGGTTTTGGTCCAGTTCTGAAGGCCTCCTGTAAATTTCTCTTGTTTCCCCTCTGTTCACTGCTGTTAGTTTCCTGCCTGCTTCTCCAGATTGTCCCTCGGCAACATCTCCTGGACCTCCCTCCATCGCAGCTGGTTCTTTTCTCCTTGAGGGGCTGGCTTTTTCTACTTCTCCTCTCTGGCTATGTTCTTCTGGTCCACTAGCTGTGATCCCCAGGGTTTCCTTAGACAAGTCACCTTCGGTCGCTTTCTCACTCTCCATTTGCTCCCGCTCGCACTGCTTCCTCACCTTCTCAGTGACCTTCTCGGGTTCATCTCTCATTCTCATCGTTTCCTTCTCCTTTGCCATCACTGTTATACTATCCAACGTAGTGGCATCTTCTGAAAAACAAGAGAAAGGAGGGAAGAAAGGTAGAAGTTTGTCCGTCTCCGGGCCTGGGGGAACCCCAGCCTGTGGGGACCTGTGCTTCTAAGAGACAGCACCCCTTTCCAAAATGAGAAAAGGGATCATTTACTGAGCACCAGCTCTGTTCCTGGCATCATGTGAGCGGCACAGATTATACCGTTCAGTCACCAAAAAACAACATAGAGGGCTTCCCTGGTGGCGCAGTGGTTGAGAGTCCGCCTGCCGATGCAGGGGACGCGGGTTCGTGCCCCGGTCCGGGAGGATCCCACGTGCCGCCGAGCGGCTGGGCCCGTGAGCCATGGCCGCTGAGCCTGCGCGTCCGGAGCCTGTGCTCCGCAACGGGAGAGGCCACAGCGGTGAGAGGCCCGCGTACCGCAAAGAAAAAAAAAAAAAATTTCATAGTGTTACTGATTCGAGTTTGCAGTCGAGGGACCTGAGATTGATAGAGGGGAAATCACACACGATGGTTACACTGCAAATAAATAACTGGCAGAGCCAGGATTTGAACCCAGGACAGTCTGCCCCCAGACCACATTCTTTCTTTTTCCCTACGAGAACTAGCACAGGTGCTGGGAAAGGACAGAGGCTTCTCCTCCAGCATCCCCGTTCTGCATTTCCCTTCGTCCCTGGGAAGCATATTCATCACTTGTTGGGAGGTTCCCCGTAAAAATGTGAGCAGATTGTGGTGGAAGTTCGGATGGAGAGCAATTTTACAACCCAAGGGATCTTTGCTCGTTGTTTTTACCAGCTACAGAGAAAAGTTACCAATCCCTTCCTGAGTCTCCTTCCACTTCCTGGAAGTCCTGGTTTCTAAGCCGCCTATAGGGGCTCTGGGTTCAGAGCAGGAAAATGACGTGGTTTGGCCAAGACACATGCAATGCTGCCACCTGCTGTCCGGGAAGGGAAGTGCCCAGCAGCTGCCGGCCTCAGGGCCTTCCGGAGGAGTTTTCAGGATGCCTTTCCCAGCACTCCGTCGGCCAAGGGAGGAGGATGCTTGGAGCATCTGCCACTTCCCTGCTGTACCCTTCACATTATTCCTTCTGTGGCTTCTGAGCGCAGTTCCAAGGGTGTGTGGAGGCACAGGCAGATCTCTGAGGGGATCTGGCCACCACGTGGCAGGTGCTGGATAATAAAAGGCTGTCATCTGGCTGCTCAGGTGCCCAGAAACCCCATGCCCAAATTCCCGCTGCTGTACCTGGATCAGAGAGGGCTTCAGCCTCGGTGCCTGCAAGGGGCTCTGTCCCCCGAGGAGCCCGGAGCCCCAGCCCCAGCTACCCTTTACTGCGATTTGGCTGGAGGGAGGGCCCCTCAGAGGGGCAGACAGAAACTGCACAAGCGTGGGAAAAGCATGGGTTCCAGAGGTAGGCTGCTGGAGACTGGAATCCGCTGTGGGACTTTAACCCCTCTGCCTCCATGTCCACACCCGTAAAATCAAGCACGGAATACTTATTTCTTAGTGCTCTGGGATCAGATGAGTCGGTATGTATAAAGCTCAGACGAGCGCCTGGCATGCAGGAAGCACCGAGTGGAGGTCAGCTTCTCTTATCATCCCTGCCCCTCTGGGGCCCGTCCCTGGTCCCTGTCGACGGTGGGGCCTGGAGTCCCAGCCACTTCCCCTTCCCTCACTCCTTTCATGGGAGCCAGTCAGACACCTAGAGCAAGGCGGGGGATCAAAGGCCTCTCTACTCCCTGGAGCCCTCGGGAGAAAGAATGTGATAAGGGCTAGACCCTGCCACCTGTGCACCTCGGCTGGCCCTTGGGTCCCCTGCGCTGCCCACTGCTGGCCCTGAAGAGCAGCTGCCGGCAGCAGGGGAGCGTGTGGATCCGAGTCAGACTGCTGTGTGACGTGGGCAGATCACTCAGGCTCCAGTGCCCCCAAAACAGTACCTACCTCCTAGGTGGTGAGGACCGAGTGAGATCATTCTGCCTAATGCTTAACCCAGTGTCGGGCCAGCGGTAAGAGCCCCCGCAGTGTAAGCTACTGTCATTCCACCTCTGTCTTTGCTCCTGCTGTTTCCCACCGGAAATGCCCTCAACCTTCCATCTTGTATCTGGAAAATGCTTGGGCATCTTTTGGAGCCTGAAGCAGAAGATTCTCCCTCTTGGAAGCATTCCCTACCTCCCCACAGAACTGGGAGCGCCCCTGCCCGGGACCTCACAGCAGAGCACTGTCCCCCTGCACAGCAGGCTCCAGTGCAGGAGCCCTGGTCGCCGGCAACTCTAATCGCCTGGCTCTCCCACTGGGCTGTGGGCTCCTCCAGGGCAGGGACCAAGCTTCTGTCTCCTCCCAAATCTCACACCTTCCTGGCACGTGACAAGAGCTCAACAAGTAGTTGATGAATTGATTAAAGAAATACGGGAGTACTGAAGAAATAGGGCAGACAGCATGGGTTCTGACCCCAGCCCGAGGTCTCCCTCTCCTGTCCCAAGAAAGGCTGGGGTTGGTGGCGGCACTGAAATCAGAATACTTGGTGAGCAGTGCCAAGCCCCCGACCGAAGGAATGGCAGGAAAGCATGGCGAATACTGCCAGAAGGAAAGCAGAGGGAGCGTTCTGAGGTTGCCGTCTTTGGGCCCCAGAACTCACCTTTCTCTGTCTTATCTTTGAGTATCTCCCTGTAGTTGGTTTTCTTCAGCTCTTCAATGATCCCCTTGTTGACATCATCCAGGGCCTGTGGGTGGCAGAGGAGCTGGTGAGCTCTCTTAACCCCGTGTGACCTGTCCTTTCCCCACCCAAGCCCCAGCGCCAGGAGGCAGGGCTGTGCAGAACCCTGCCCCCTCCCCTTTCCCCTGGCTCCTCTGAAGACTGCCGCCCTGAGGTTAGTGGATACTATGCACTTGGAACTCCCCACACAAAGTGGTATGAGAGATAGCACGGCTTGCAGGCAACTCAAACTCATTTCCCTCGGGCTCAGGCCTGTTCTGGGGGGTTGCGTCTGTCTACTGAGTCCCACCTTTTTACCTAAAGCTTCTCTTGGCTTCAGCCAGTGTAAAAGAGACAAGGCAAGCCCTTCAGCCCTCAGCCAGGCAGCAAGCCAGGGGACTCAGCCACACACTGTGGCTGGGGGCTGGCCTGCCTTCTGAAGGGCTCCCACGGTGTCTGCAGGACCCCCGGGGACCTGGAACTCAGCCTGTGTGCATCTTGAGGGCAACTCTGCCCTCTTCGTCGCAGCCCTCCCCCGACCCACCCGGGGCAGAACACCACTAAACACTCAGGAAACGTCTGCCGGGCCTGGACTCTCTTGTGCAGCGTTGGTCTGCACCCCCCCCCCTGTATGGTTTCCTGCCTGGAGATGCCATTCCGGGGGGTGAAAGGTCAGGGGCCTGGTCCCATGAGGAGCCACTTAGGGCCGTGGGTCCATTTGGCTTGACAGGCGCTTCTCTTTGCCTCCTACTTTCAAAACCTGCCCAGCCTCCAAGGCGACCTCAAACCCTCCTGTAGGGGAAAGGCCCAGCCCTGCCTACCCGCCGAGGCTCTCACGCTGAATCCCCTAGTCCCTGTCGCACGGGTCAGGAACGAGGGCGTTGTGTTCTAAGCTTCCTGTAGACACCACACTTCCTGAGGGCCGGGACCATGGTCGTCACCTTTGGTGCAGTGATGGGAAGACTTTAGATCTGCACCGTGTGGTACCCAGAGGCCTCACGTGGCTATTGGGCCCTTGAAACATGGCTGGTGTGACTGAGGAACTGAACCGTAACTTTTACTTACTTTTAATTCCTTTTACTCTAAATGGCTGCCTGACCAAGCAGCGCAAGAGGGTGAGGCAATCACGCTGATTTCTTATCGGCTCCTGGGGGCGGGGCGGGGGATGGGGGGGGCTGGTACTTTTCAAACTGCAAGTCCCAAAACGCGCTTAGGAGGGCTCAGCCAGCATTAAAGAAAAGGAATGAAAAGAAAATAGAATAGAGTAGGAAATATCAGTGTACATAGTAAAGGTAAATATGCTTTGTAAAACTTTCTATTTTTTGTCTGTTTTTTCAAAGAAAAATATGTGTATTGAGGTGAGTTCTCTGGCAGTCCAGTGGCTGGGACTCCGAGCGTGCACTGCCGAGTGTGCGGGTTCGACCCCTGGTCTGGGAACTAAGATCCTGCAAGCTGCATTGCAGGGCGTGGCCCAAAATAAAAAGTTCACAGTATGGGTATTGGTTGGGTTGCTATATAACCTGATGGCAGTAACAAACAGTGGAGAGCCACTGCCCTACCCAGAATGCGCCCTGCGGTTGGGGGGTGGGGGGGGGGCCCACCCAGCCCCAGAGCCGGCCCTGCGGGGAAGAGGCTTACGTTGATGATGGCCTGCTGTGCCCGGCTGTTATGGATGAGCTTCGCTCTCTCCAGGGCCTTCTCAAAGTTGTTCACTGCCGACTGGAAGTCTCTCAGCTTCACTGAAGAGCACGAGGGAGACAGGTAGATTGTGACACTGTGTGCTGCATGCTACGGCTGCCCTGCAGGTGCCAGTGGCCCTCGGGAGCAGCCCCAGGCGGGCAGCATCTGGGCCTCCCAGCACCACCCTTTCCAGACATTTCCTGGGTCCTCACCGCTAAGGACCAGAACCTGAGAAGCTGAGCCTTGGATTTCAGGTGCAAAGAGTCAGTGAGGGAAGGGGGCTGTGCCCACATCATGCGTCTCCAGGGGGACAACTCCATCTTGCCCCATCTTTAGATTGTTCCAGAAAAGATCTTTTTTTTTTTTTTAATGTTCACTCAAATTTGTTAAGAACACTGTGGAGACCAAACACATCTGGATGGGCTGGCTGTGACTCGTGGGCCAGCGGCTGGGACATCAATGCCCACTGGTACAATCCGAACCCAGAGAGGAGGCAGCTCCCCCGAGCTCACTCACCAGACAGGTTAGTGCTGGGCCAGGGATGATGGCCTATGGACTGATTGACTGCCCTTGAAAAGAGGTTAATTTCAGGAAGGAAGGAGAAAAGTGCTCACCTGCCAGGGTCTGGGAACACCACACTCCACTTTCTTTACACACCACTGCTTCCTCTTATAACTGAGGACCCCAAGATCCACCCCTCCCCATGAACTGCTTTGGGATCCCCGGGGAAAGAAGGGCCTTGTGTCCATAAGTCAAACTGCAAAAGGCATTATATCTGAAAAGCAATTCTAATATAGTTCTGAAAGTCTGTAGAGTCACAGTGAATGAGGTCACTACATATTTCTTTTTCAAATACACATTTGAAAGGAAGGAAAGTCACTGTAATCCCTCAGAGACCACCCTGAATAAATGTCAATGTCATTCGGACACCGCAGGTCGGAATAGGAGTCATAACACTTACGGGAGTGACGCAGTAAAGGCCGTTCCTTTTAACTGAATCCATAACCTGAAGTTATCTTCATTCTGGGAGCCCTTTTCCTCTTCTTTTCCCCCCTCTGTGTATCCACAAATCTACATATTTATATTTACATTTTCGTTGAGCCATAAACTGACTTTTCTAAGGATTGTAATTGTTTCTCATCTGTGTTAGAAACACTTATGGGAAGCTGACGAGAGGGCAGGAAGGAAGAAATGAGTATTTCTGGAGTGCTCGCTATATGCTAGTTCTTGTTCTAAGTGCTTACACGCTTAGGTATTACCTTATTTCTTCACACCAACCCTCTAGGTACATACTATTGATATAATTATCCCTATTTACAGAGGACGAAACTGAGACACAGAGTGGCACTTGCCAGGAGGGCCCAGAGCCCAAGATCTGCCCGCTCGGCTGTGTTGCCTCTACAACCCAGTGGCTCTCGGGCTGCTGCACTCGACTGGATTTTTCCACCCTAGAGTGGGGAAACTGAGACCGGCAGTGAGTGGCCTGTTTCTCCAAAGGCCCTCAGGGCCTAATAAGACCTCCAGTGGTTAGGACTGGGTGCTTTCACAGCTGGAGCCTGGGTTCAATCCCTGGTTGCGGAACTAGGATCGTGCAAGCCCTGCTGCACAGCCAAAGAAAGAAAAGTCCTCCAGGAACAGGAAAGAGTTCTAGGAAAAGCCACAGTAGTCATGTCTTCCCCAGTTTACAGTTTTCAAGTGGTTTTCTCTATGTTTTTAGGGAAGAATCTACAAGACGTAACGAGGCCCAGGAGTCCCTGTGGGTCTGGCCCCTCACCAGCCTCCTCTCTCCAGACTTTCCTGGCCCCCAGGAGCTTGACAATGGTCTCCTTCAGTTTCTTAAATCAGCCAAACTCCTGCCCACCTCCCTAAATGCAGTCCCTTTGGCCGAAAAGTTCTGTCTTCAGATCTTGGAACAGCTGGTGCCTTTGCATTCTTAATGTTTCTGCTTAAAAGTTACTCCTCAGGCATGCGGGCAGGAGATAGTTACCAGTTTTGCTCCCTACTGTATGCCCAGCTTTGGTGCCTAGAAGGTGCCAGGTAAGCATCTGGGATGTGAATAAGTGCTAAGGCCCCTGATCAGAGCACCTATCACGCTTCCTCCTTCTCTGGGGTCAGCTGCGTGCCCGGAGCAGGGCAGCTCAGCACAGAGATTAGGAGCCCGAGCTCCACTGCTTGCTTATTACTGTAAGCTATTTGTTTTTTAAGTTCATATTAGGAAATATTTCAAATATACAGAAAAGTCGGAGGAATAGTATCATGAGCCCCCATTACTCATCACCCAGCTTCAAATACCATATGACGTCACTTATATGTGGTAGCTTAAAAAATGATACACATAGGGCTTCCCTGGTGGCACAGTGGTTGGGAGTCTGCCTGCCGATGCAGGGAACACGGGTTCGTGCCCCGGTCCGGGAAGATCCCACGTGCCGCGGAGCGGCTGGGCCCGTGAGCCACGGCCGCTGAGCCTGCGCGTCCAGAGCCTGTGCTCCGCAGCAGGAAAGGCCGCAGCAGTGAGAGGCCCGCGTACCGCAAAAAAAAAAAAAAAACCGCAGGGAAAAAAAATGATACACATAAACTGATTTACAAAACAGAAGCTAACTCACAGACTTAGAAAACAAACTTACCAAAGGGGAAAGGTTATGGGGAGAGAGAAATTAGGATAAATTAGGAGGTTGGGATTAACATATACACACTACTACATATGAAACAGATAAGCAACAAGGATCTACTGCACAGCACAGGAGACTCTACTCAGTGCTCTGTAATAACCTATATGGGAACAGAATCTGAAAAAAGAATAGACCTATGTACATGTGTAACTAAATCACTGTGCTGTACACCTGAAACTAACACAACATTGTAAATCAACTATACTCCAATATAAAATTTAAAAAATTTAAAAAATACCAAAATATCACCAATCTTGTTTCATCTGTTCCTCCTCACCCCTGCCCCTTGCTGTTTTTTACCAACTTTATTGAGATGTAATTCACTTAGTATAAAATGCACCCGTTCGTAAGTATACAGTTCAACGATCTGGGGTAAATTTATAGGCTTGTGCAATGATCAGCACAACCCGATCTTAGAACTTTTCCATCACCCTAAAAAGTTCCCTCACGTGACCTGGGGCAATCTGCTGAACCACTCGGAGTCTCCGTTTCCCCAACTATAAGGGGGCAATAATGCCTCCATCGCTGGCTTGCACGGTGATTAGGTACAAGAAGGCACATGTAAAGGCGACCGAGGCAAGAGGAGTGGCGCTGTTTTGATGACGACATGACACTGTGCTGGTCTGCAGATGAGTTCCTCAAGGGCAGGGCGGCTCTCAGGGGCCCCCAAGCCCTAACTGAGCTTAGCTTAAAGTAGGCACTACATACGCTGGTCAAAATGCAGGGGTGTATCCCCACTCTCAGAATCGGAACTCTCAACGCAGGGATACACTGGGATGGTAAGTTCAGGCCACAGGATTCCCGGCCCTGACGTGGGAAAGATAGGGTGGTCCTCATGGGGCCCATACCTTGTGCCTGTGCCACCAGAACACTGGCGTTCAGCTGCCACTCGATGTCCCCTTCTTCCTCAGCGCACTGCTGGGACTTCTCACCATAATTCTGGGCCTGCCAGGCCTGGTCCAGCTCCAAGTAGCAGCGGCCAATCTCGTGGAACAGCCAGGTCTTCTCCAGGGTGCTTTTGGCCAGAGGGATCTTCTCCTCCCATCTGGGGACACAAGAACCAGGGTCAGCTCCTTCCGCTCAGGCCCTGCACTCAGCCGTAGGAGGCTGGGCTTCCTACTGGTGGCAGAAGAAAAACTGTTCTCCAACTACCACCCCTTTTAGGGGTGGAGCTAACAAGCATTAACATATTTTTAAACTACTAAAGTTATTTTGCTGTATCTATGGGACTGGCTTTGACGATACAAGAGTTGAAAATAATGTTTGTAAAACAGGATTTGAAATAACAATAACATTGAAGAATATCATTAAGCACATGTAAGAGAAAATCAACACAGAGAAAAGACTGGAATGAAAAACAAAATACCAATAAAAGGAAGAGCGGGATTAGAATTAGTACTTGGCTTTGGGGGGTGGGCCCGAAGACTTTCTCTTTTACTTTTCTATATTTTCCAAATTAATATTTTAACATTAAGCACACTTACTATAAAACGTTTTATTATAAAAAGATACAGGGATTGGTTCAAGAGGGTGGAGTAGAAGGACGGGCTCTCACTCCCTCTTGTGAGAACACCAGAATCACAACTAGCTGCTGGACAATCATCGACAGGAAGACACTGGAACTCACCAAGGAGGACACCCCACATCCAGAGACACAGGAGAAGCCACAGTGAGACGGCAGGAGGGGCGCAATCACAGTAAAATCAAATCTCATAACTGCCGGGTGGGTGACTCACAAACTGGAGAACGCTTATACCACAGAAGTCCACCCACTGGAGTGAAGGTGGCCCCACATCAGGCTTCCCAACCCAGGGGTACAGCAATGGGAGGAGGAATTCCTAGAGAACCAGACTTTGAACGCTAGCGGGATTTGACTGCAGGACTTCGACAGGACTGGGGGAAACAGAGACTCCACTCTTGGAGGGCACACACAAAGTAGTGTGTGCGTCGGGACCCAGCGGAAGGAGCAGTGACCCCATAGGACTGAACCAGGCCTACCTGCTGGTGTTGGAGGGTCTCCCACAGAGGCAGGGGGTGGCTGTGGCTCACCAAGAGGACAAGGACACTGGCAGCAGAAGTTCTGGGAAGTACTCCTTGGCATGAGCCCTCCCAGAGTCTGCCATTAGCCCCACCAAAGAGCCGGGTAGACTCCAGTGCTGGGTTGCCTCAGGCCAAAAAACCAACAGGGAGGGGACCCAGCCCCACCCATCAGCAGACAAGTGGATTAAAGTTTTACTGAGCTCTGCCCACCAGAGCAACAGCCAGATCTACCCACCACCAGTCCCTCCCATCAGGAAACTTGCACAAGCCTCTTAGATAGCCTCATCCACCAGAGGGCAGACAGCAGAAGCAAGAACTACAATCCTGCAGCCTGTGGAACAAAAACCACATTGACAGAAAGATAGACAAGATGAAAAGGCAGAGGGCTATGTACCAGATGAAGGAACAAGATAAAACCCCAGAAAAACAACTAAATGAAGTGGAGATAGGCAACCTTCCAGAAAAAGAATTCAGAATAATGATAGTGAAGATGATCCAGGACCTTGGAAAAAGAATGGAGGCAAATATCGAGAAGATGCAAGGAATGTTTAACAAAGACCTAGAAGAATTAAAGAACAAACAAACAGAGATGAACAACACAATAACTGAAATGAAAAATACACTAGAAGGAATCAATAGCAGAATAACTCAGGCAGAAGAACAGATAAGTGACCTGGAGGACAGAATGGTGGAATTCACTGCTGTGGAACAGAATAAAGAAAAAAGAATGAAAAGAAATGAAGACAGCCTAAGAGACCTCTGGGACAACATTAAACACAACATTCACATTATAGGGGTCCCAGAAGGAGACAAGAGAGAGAAAGGACCCGAGAAAATATTTGAAGAGATTATAGTCGAAAACTTCCTTAACATAGGAAAGGAAATAGCCACCCAAGTCCAGGAAGCACACAGAGTCCCATACAGGATAAACCCAAGGAGAAACACACTGAGACACATAGTAATCAAACTGGCAAAAATTAAAGACAAAGAAAAATTATTGAAAGCAGCAAGGGAAAAACGACAAATAACATACAAGGGAACTCCCATAAGGTTAACAGCTGATTTCTCAGCAGAAACTCTACAAAGCCAGAAGGGAGTGGCATGATATACTTAAAGTGATGAAAGGGAAGAACCTACAACCAAGATTACTCTACCCAGCAAGGATCTCATTCAGATTCAACAGAGAAATTAAAAGCTTTACAGACAAGCAAAAGCTAAGAGAATTCAGCACCACCGAACCAGCTCTACAACAAATGCTAAAGGAACTTCTCTGAGTGGGAAACACAAGAGAAGAAAAGGACCTACAAAAACAAACCCAAAACAATTAAGAAAATGGTAATAGGAACATGCATATTGATAATTACCTTAAACATGAATGCATTAAATGCTCCAACCAAAAGACACAGGCTTGCTGAATGGATACAAAAACAAGACCCATATATATGCTGTCTACGAGAGAGCCACTTCAGACCTAGGGACACATACAGACTGAAAGTGAGGGGATGGAAAAAGATATTCCATGCAAATGGAAATCAGAAGAAAGCTGGAGTAGTAATACTCATATTAGATAAAATAGACTTTAAAATAAAGAATGTTACAAGAGGCAAGGAAGGAGGACACTATTTAATGATCAAGGGATCAATCCAAAAAGAACATATAACCATTATAAATACATATGCGCCCAACATAGGAACACCACAATACATAAGGCAACTGCTAACAGCTGTAAAAGAGGAAATGGACAGTAACACAATAATAGTGGGGGACTTTAACACCTCACTTACACCAATGGACAGATCATCCAAACAGAAAAGTAATAAGGAAACACAAGCATTAAATGACACAATAGACCAGATAGATTTCATTGATATTTATAGGACATTCCATCCAAAAACAGCAGATTACACTTTCTTCTCAAGTGCGCACAGAGCATTCTCCAGGATAGATCACATCTTGGGTCACAAATCAAGCCTCAGTAAATTTAAGAAAATTGAAATCATATCAAGCATATTTTCTGACCACAACGCTATGAGATTAGAAATCAATTACAGGGAAAAAAACGTAAAAAAACACAAACACATGGAGGCTAAACAATATGTTACTAAATTACCAAGAGATCACTGAAGAAGTTAAAGAGGAAATCAAAAATACCTAGAGACAAATGACAATGAAAACACGATGATCCGAAACCTATGGGATGTGGCAAAAGCAGCTCTAAGAGGGAAGTTTATAGCTGTACAAGCCTACCTCAAGAAACAAGGAAAATCTCAAATAAACAATCTAACCTTACACCTAAAGGAACTAGAGAAAGAAGAAGAAACAAAACCCAAAGTTAGCAGAAGGAAAGAAATCATAAAGATCAGAGCAGAAATAAATGAAATAGAAACAAAGAAAACAATAGCAAAGATCAATAAAACTAAAAGCTGGTTCTTTGAGAAGATAAACAAAATTGATAAACCATTAGCTAGACTCATCAAGAAAAAGAGGGAGAGGGGCTTCCCTGGTGGCGCAGTGGTTGGGAGTCCGCCTGCCGATGCAGGGGACACGGGTTCGTGTCCCGGTCCGGGGGGATCCCACATGCCGCGGGGCGGCTGCGCCCGTGAGCCATGGCCACTGGGCCTGCGCGTCCGGAGCCTGTGCTCCGCGGTGGGAGAGGTCGCAGCGGTGAGAGGCCCGCATACCGCAAAAAAAAAAAAAAAAAAGAGGGAGAGGACTCAAATCAATAAAATTAGAATTGAAAAAGTTACAACGAACACCACAGAAATACAAAGCATCCTAAGAGACTACTACAAGCAACTCTATGCCAATAAAATGGACAACCTGGAAGAAATGGACAGATTCTTAGAAAGGTATAACCTTCCAAGACTGAACCAGGAAAAAATAGAAAATATGAACAGACCAATCACAAGTAATGAAATTGAAACTGTGATTAAAAATCTTCCAACAAACAAAAGTCCAGGACCAGATGGCTTCACAGGTGAATTCTATCAAACATTTAGAGACGAGCTAAACCCACCCTTCGCAAACTCTTCCAAAAAATTGCAGAGGAAGGAACACTCCCAAACTCATTCTATGAGGCCACCATCACCCTGATACCAAAACCAGAGATACTACAAAAAAAGAAAATTACAGACCAATATCACTGATGAATATAGATGCAAAAATCCTCAACAAAATACTAGCAAACAGAATCCAACAACACATTAAAGGGATCATACACCATGATTTATCCCAGGGATGCAAGGATTCTTCAATATACGCAAATCAATCAATGTGATACACCATATTAACAAATTGAAAAATAAAAACCATATGATCATCTCAATAGATGCAGAAAAAGCTTTTGACAAAATTCAACATCCATTTATGATAAAAAGTCTCCAGAGAGTGGGCATAGAGGGAACCTACCTCAACATAATAAAGGCCATATACAACAAACCCACAGCAAACATCATTCTCAATGGTGAAAAACGGAAAGCATTTCCTCTAAGATCAGGAACAAGACAAAGATGTCCACTCTCACCACTATTATTCAGCATAGTTTTGGAAGTCCTACCCACGGCAATCAGAGAAGAAAAAGAAATAAAATGAATACAAATTGGAAAAGAAGAAGTAAAACTGTCACTGTTTGCAGATGACACGATACTATACATAGAGAATCCTAAATATGTCACCAGAAAACTACTAGAGCTAATCAATGAGTTTGGTAAAGTAGCAGGATACAAAATTAATGCACAGAAATCTCTTGCATTCCTATACACTAATGATGAAAAATCTGAAAGAGAAATAAGGAAACACTCCCATTTACCATTACAACAAAAGGAATAAAATATCTAGGAATAAACCTACCTAGGAAGACAAAAGACCTGTATGCAGAAAACTATAAGACACTGATGAAAGAAATTAAAGATGATACCAACAGATGGAGAGATATACCATGTTCTTGGATTGGAAGAATCAATATTGTGAAAATGACTACACTACCCAAAGCAATCTACAGATTCCATGCAATCCCTATCAAATTACCAATGGCATTTTTTACAGAACTAGAACAAATAATCTTAAAATTTGTATGGAGACACAAAAGACCCCGAATAGCCAAAGCAGTCTTGAGGGAAAAAAACGGAGCTGAAGGAATCAGACTCCCTGACTTCAGACTATACTACAAAGCTACAGTAATCAAGACAATATGGTACTGGCACAAAAACAGAAATATAGATCAATGGAACAAGATAGAAAGCCCAGAGATTAAACCCACGCACCTATGGTCAACGAATCTATGACAAAGGAGGCAAGGATATACAATGGAGAAAAGACAGTCTCTTCAATAAGTGGTGCTGGGAAAACTGGACAGCTACAGGTAAAAGAATGAAATTAGAAACCTCCCTAACACCATACACAAAGATAAACTCAAAATGGATTAGAGACCTAAATGTAAGACTGGACACTATAAAACTCTTAGAGGAAAACACAGGAAGAACACTCTTTGACATAAATCACAGCAAGATCTTTTTTGATCCACCTCCTGGAGTAATGGAAATAAAAACAAAAATAAACAAATGGGACCTAATGAAACTTAAAAGCTTTTGCACAGCAAAGGAAACCATAAACAAGACGAAAAGACAACCCTCAAAATGGGAGAAAATATTTGCAAACAAATCAACGGACAAAGGATTAATCTCTAAAATATTTAAACAGCTCATGCAGCTCAATATTAAAAAAACAAACAACCCAATCCAAAAATGGGCAGAAGACCTAAATAGACATTTCTCCAAAGAAGACATACAGATGGCCAAGAAGCACATGAGAAGCTGCTCAACATCACTAATTATTAGAGAAATGCAAATCAAAACTACAATGAGGTATCACCTCACACCAGTTAGAATGGGCATCATCAGAAAATGTATAAACAACAAATGCTGGAGAGGGTGTGGAGAAAAGGGAACCCCCTTGCACTGTTGGTGGGAATGTAAATTGATACAGCCACTATGGAGAACAGTACGGAGGTTCCTTAAAAATCTAAAAATAGAACTACCACATGACCCAGCAATCCCACTACTGGGCATATACCCAGAGAAAACCATAATTCAAAAAGACACATGCACCCCAACATTCATTGCTGCACTATTTTCAATAGCCAGGTCATGGAAGCAACCTAAATGCCCACTGACAGATGAATGGATAAAGAAGATGTGGTACATATATACAATGGAATATTACTCAGCCATAAAAAGGAACGAAATTGGGTCATTTGTAGAGACATGGGTGGATCTAGAGACTGTCATACAGAGAGAAGTAAGTCAGAAAGAGAAAAACAAATATCGTATATTAATGCATATATGTGGAACCTAGAAAAATGGTACAGATGAACTAGTTTGCAGGGCAGAAATTGAGTCACAGATGTAGAGAACAAACGTATGGACACCAAGGGGGGAAAGCGGCAGGGGTGG
This sequence comes from Phocoena phocoena, assembly GCF_963924675.1. Lineage (NCBI taxonomy): Eukaryota > Metazoa > Chordata > Mammalia > Artiodactyla > Phocoenidae > Phocoena > Phocoena phocoena. Next base: position 19,639,903 of record NC_089237.1, read on the forward strand.
GGGGGTGATGAATTGGGAGATTGGGATTGACATGTATTAAATTTTTATTTAAAAAGAAATATATGTATTTTAATGTAAGAAAGATACAAGTAGGTAGGTAAACACTCACAGGCCTCTGTCTTTTGGCAGCTAGACACCAGGGGCCATTTGGGAAACCATATGACGTGGAACAGAAGGCTCTGGTGATCGAGTCTATTCCAGTCAAGCCACGAAGGCCTGAAGGACAACTTCTCTCTGTGCGGTCAAGCCCGCTCCCGAGTCTCCCTGGGGCTGAGTCACCCCACTGGAGCAGGTCACCAGCCCCAGGGCTGGACATGAAAAGTCCAGCAGTTAAGCCCTCTGGAGAGCTCAGACTCCATTCCCAGTGACCCGATGTGACTGCACAGAGGGACAGAATAACCGCTGAAGGGCTCCCAGAAGTCAATGGTCCACCTGGTCCTGAACTTGCCCAAAGTAAGGGTCACCTGGAGTACTTGTTAAAGTCAGATTCCTGAGCTCTAACCCAGACCTGGAGAATGAGAATTCCCAGGGGAGAGGCCCAGTAATTCATATGCCTAACAAGTGTCCTCGGTGACTCTTGTCACTGGGAAATTTGGAGAAAATAATGATTCTATTCTATTAATTAATTTAACTGATGAGCCACAGAGTTTATGAAGTGGCTTGCCCCTGGTCGCTTAGCACAGCCAGGAGCCAAACTCGGGTCTTCCGATGCCTCTTTGCCTGACATCCTGCCCCAGTCTGGGAGTCCAGTGGGAGGGTGGGATGTCCTGGCCCCAGAGTAGGGAGGGGACAGTCCCGGGTCACTCACGTGTCAATGGCTTCCTGGAATTTCCCAACTCTGGCAAAAACCCTGCCAATGTTGTCCAGGGCCCTGGACTTGGCATCAGGAAGATCGCTGTGGGGAAGAAGCAAGACAAGGCATTCTAGGCACTACGGAAACTGAAAAGAAGGCAAAGACGGGCCAGTTGGAGGGACGATGCCCAGGCTGGCAAGCCTGCGGTACCCAGGCCCTCTTGAGCCCTGTGGCCGGGAACGGACATTATCGGGACTTTTCCGGAGGGCAAACAGGCAACAGCTTGCAAAGATATCCCTTTGGTCCAGCAACTTCCCTTCTAGGAATTCACCTCCAGAATATAACGTAACAAGGACACTCAACAGAGTGTTGTTTGTAGTAATAAACAGTGGAAACAATCTGAATTCAATCAGTGCAATTTTTTGTGTACGAAAAAAGTCCCTGATATATTAAGTTAAAAAGTCAGATTATGGGAACACATACAACGTCCGTTGCCCCATTAAGTGTTAAAAGTGAATGTGCGGGCCTGAAGCAGAAGCTGTGCTCAAAGCTCTGACGATGGAGGAAGAGGCCACGAGCCCAGGAGTGCAGTAACTGCAGCTCTAGATGCTGGAAAAGGCAAGGAAACTGATTCTCCCCAGAGCCTCTGGGAGGAGTGTGGCCCTACCAACACCTTGATTATGGCCAGGGAAACTGCCTTCAGACAGCCAACCCTCAGAACTATAAGAGAATAAATGCGTTGTTTTAAACCACCAAAAAATAAGTAAATAAATTAAAAAGCGGGCATTTTAAAAAGAAATAGAAGATGTAAATCTAACTATTAACAGTGATTACCCAAGGGAAATGAGAGTACGAAGGAAACTTTTAATTTATCCACATAATCTTTTCAGTATTCACGTGTCATCAGAAAAGCGATGAATATATTTCCATAAATGGCGGGGGGGGAGGGATGGAGGGGGAGTTTGGGGTTAACAGATGGAACTATTACGTATAGAATGGATAAACAACAAGGTCCTACTGTATAGCACAGGGAACTATATTCAATATCCTATGATAAATCAAGTGGAAAATAATATGAAAAAGAATGTATATATATTTATAACTGAATCACTTTGCTGTACAGCAGAAATTAACACAACATTGTAAATCAACTATACTTCAGTAAAAAAATTTACACCTTAAAAAAAAGATATTTCCATAAAGAAAAGGCAATTGCTCCCCACTACACTGGTTCTTTACTATTACCATATTACCATATGAACATTCTGATCTGTTAAAAAATACCTCCTTCCCAACAAATAAACCAAGAAAGCCCTCCCCCAACTGCAGTCCCCTCCCCCAGCATCCCTCCCTGACTCCCTCCCTTCTCAGGCAAGCTCCCCTTCTTCCCTTCGCCCCTCAGCCCCTGGCCCACAGTGGCAGACTTCCTCGTCTTCCAGGAAACTCTGCTCTGATTTAGTCTCCCCACCGTGGCCCCGCTGCCTTTTAAATGCAAACCTGACCAAGCCATCCGTCTACCCGCAGACATACCCACATCTGTCTGCAGTCTCAGCGAAGCTCTGTGTGTGCTGGCAAAAGGGAACAGCCTCAGTGTCTGTCCGCAGGGATGCAGTTACCTACGTGCGTACTGTGGGTGCTGAAATACCTATGAAGCTATTCGAAGAATAAGACATTCCTTTCCAAGGCACGTTCTTTTTTAAGAAACCACAGAAGTGAGTCACTTCTGTTTTAAAAATCCTATGTATGTGTACATGTGCATAAGTATGTAGGTAAATACATTGAAAAGGGGCCAAGGGGACACATCTCAACGCGGCCGCAGGGAAGCGAGGGGAGTGTGGTGTTGAGGGCTGTGGGGAGACTTAGCACCACACAGTTCTGGGTCGAGCACAAGGCCGCGGACTGGTGTGAAAACAAAGCCCTCATAGGCCCTCACTACTTCCGGCTAGGTCCTCCCTCCTCCCTCCCCACAGGTCCTGGCCCCCCTGCCCAGCACACGAGCTGCCGTTCCCCCAGCCCTCCACCCCTGCCCTAGGGAGCCACCCCTCTTGTCCTATCTTTTCCTTCCCTCCTCTCTGAGGCCCCCTCAGCTCCTCTCTCTTCGGCTTCTGGGCCACGTTTGCTGCTCTGATGTCAGCCTCCCCTTCCAGAGTGGATGCTCTTTTCCGGTGTGAAGAGACAAGTTGAAATATGTTACTTTGTTCATAACAATAATGTGTACTGTTATCTTTGACAGTAGTGGGACTGAGAAAGCCTGCCATCAAGTCATCCACAGAGTAATCAGAGAAAGGAATTGAGGGCTGGAATCACTGAAGAAGATGCTCAGACAAGTTGGGATTTGAGCTGTGCCTGGAAGGATGGTGGGCTTTGGAGGTGGGGGCAGGGCTGATTCCACTGAGGACACCCGTGGGGCACACAGGTGAGACTCATGGGTGAGACCGGCGGCCCGGGGACTTCCCTGGTGGTCCAGCGGGTAAGACTCCAGCGCTCCCAATGCAGGGGACCTGGGTTCGATCCCTGGTCGGGGAACTAGATCCCGCATGCATGCCGCAACTAAGACCCAGCGCAGCCAAGGGGAAAAAAAAAAAAAAAAGACTGGAGGCCCATTTGTGGATGTTGCAAAGGAACTAAGCTTGTTTAAGGAACACCTCTGTTTGCTTAATCAGCCACTTAGCACACATGCATCACATGCCCATTACGTGGCAGATGCTGGGAAGAGAAAGGGAGTAGAAAAGTCCGAGGTCTACAGGGCAGGCGAGAAACGTATGGCGTGTGGAGAGGGAGCACGGAGCAGGGCTGCTAAGTCACTCTGGGGCACATGGTGGGCTTTCCCCAAGAAAAAAACACTTCTTTACAATTTGAAGGATGGGGAGGAGGGAGCTGATGAAGAAAGGGCTGGCAAAAGAGAAGGCTGAACAGAAGCAGAGCCGAGAGGTGCTGGCCAGGGCTCAGGGTGCCCAAGGGCCCAGAGAGAGCCTGGTCAACCGAGGTCAGGGTAAGTCAGGTCAGGAAGGACGGTCTGACCTGAGCAGACCCGGGCGCTGGAACTGTCTCCCAACCACTGGCTTTGTTTTGCACAGAAGGGCCAGCTGGGCGGCAGGAAACCCAGGTCGGAGGAAACAGGCAAGAAGTGAGGAAGGTCTGGACTGAGCTGTGGGAGGGAATGAGAGAAGGGAATTTTTTTTAAATTTATTTTTAATTAATTAGTTTATTTATTTTGGCTGTGTTGGGTCATTGCTGTATGCGGGCTTTCTCTAGTTGCGGCGAGCGGGGGCTACTCTTCGTTGTGGTGCGCGGGCTTCTCATTGCCGTGGCTTCTCTTGTTGCGGAGCACGGGCTCTAGGCACACGGGCTTCAGTAGTTGCAGCGTGTGGGCTCAGTAGTTGTGGCTCGCAGGCTCTAGAGCGCAGGCTCAGTAGTTGTGGCGCACGGGCTTAGTTGTTCCACAGCATGTGGGATCTTCCCGGACCAGGGCATGAACCCGTGGCCCCTGCATTGGCAGGCAGACCCTTAACCACTGCACCACCAGGGAAGTCCGGGGAATGTTCTCTTGATGGCAGGAGGAGGCGTGGATGGGCCATGGCGGGCTGGCGTGAGTGGTGAGGGGAGGGAGGTGTCTGGGAAGCTACCTTGGCTCCTTCCTGGGGACTGAGTGGCCAGCAGTGCCATCTTCACGGATAGGGGGCTCTGAAGCAAGAGATTTGGCAGGAAGATGAGGGGCTCCACTTTGGGGCTCCTGTGGGACATCCAAGTGGAAATGCCTTGGACTCTGGTGCATATGCAGGTCCGGAGCTCAGAAGGGAGGCAAGAAGTAAAGATTTATGTCTTTAGGGCACGGGAGAACGTTGGATCCAAAGTACTGTATATACTTATTTAATCCTCAAAATCCCCATGAGTTGGTATTATTATGTTTTCATTAAAGATGAGGAAACTGAGAGGGTCAGCAACTGAATCAAATCCACACTGCTTCTAAGTGCCAAAGGCAGGAATCAAATTCAGGTCTGTCACCAAAGCTGGTTGTTGTTTGCTTGTTTTCTACTCCTGGAATGGCCAACATGCGAGATTCCTGCTCAGCACGGTGAGGGCAGGTGAGAAATGAGCTGGGAACGGACGGACGGCTTCTAGGACTCGGATGAGCAAGGGGGAGAACACAGGTGGCGGGCGTGTTCAGGAGATCCGGTTTGGCCCACAAGGGTGGACTGACATTGGAGGGCTGTGCAGAAGTGGGTTCAGAGAGCACCCTGAGTGCCAAGCGAAAGCATTTGCTTTTAACCTGCAGGAGGTGAGGGCCCAAGGCCTGTGTGTCAGCAGCGGAAGGACAGTCGACAGGTGAAAATCAGCATGTCTCTGGAGGTGACGTGTGGGAGCAGCTCGAGGCAGGGAGAGGTGAGGGCTGACCTGAGAGGAAGTGGGAGGATGGGAGGGACTCCCCTGGCGGTCCAGTGGCTAAGACTCCGTGCTCCCAATGCAGGAGGCCCGGGTTTGATCCCTGGTCGGGGAACTAGATCCCGCATGCCACAACTAAGAAGTCTGTGTGCCACAATAAGAGATCCCGCATGCTGCAACTAAGACCCAGTGTGGCCAAAATAAGTAAATTAAAGAAGTTTTTAAAAAGTTAAAACAGAAATGGGAGGATGGGAGACTGAGAGAGGCTCAGAACTGTGGGGTGAGTAGAACCGGGCAAGAGAAGGTCACAAATGACTCCAGAGGTTAGAACCAGGGTGCCCAGAAAGTGATGGTACCCCTGAGAGGGGCCATCAAGTCTCGGGAAGAGTTGGTTCCCGAGAACCAACACAGTAGTCATCACGGACACGCAGCGCTGTTCTGAGACCTTCATGTAAACTTCTGCATGTCGCCCTCCCTGCTACCCTATTGGGTAAGGGCTACTGTTCTGTCCATTTGACAGAGGAGACCCAGGCTGCAAGAGGTTAGTTAAGTGTCTGCCTAAGGCCCCACAGCTGGGAGGTACAACTTCGAAGCCCAAGCTCTTAGTCAGTGCCATGGTTTCCGAGGCCCTGCTTGATCCAACCCCTACCTGCTTGGTCCAGTCTCCTCTCGGCCTTAAGCTCCCTCCTGCCAACCTCTGGGCCCTCCCACAAGCCAAGTGTGTCCCCAACACCCAGTCAAGTCCTCCTGGAATACACTTTTCGTAGCACCGGGTCCTGTACTTTTTCCTTATGACACTTATCACAGCTGCAATTTATTAGCTGTGTCACTTTTTGTTTTATCTCTGCAGGGAAATGAGCCTTGTGTCTGGTCACTGCTGTGTTCGCAATGCTAGCAACATCTGGCATGTCTGGAGTTGATGAATGCTTGTGGAGATGACATAAAAATAAAAATATCCCTAAGAGCCAAACCACTGGGAGCTTTTTGGAATCTGGGGCCACTACCTTCCTTTTGTGGCAAAGAAAAGCTGACAGTCTAGGTGTGCCCTTGTCCTGGATAGGTGGCTCCTCCCTCTGGGGGAATCCACCTCAGGCACGCAGGGCAGAAAGTGGGAGCTCAGCCACCAGCAGCCCTGGCAAAAGGCCGAGACGTAGCCCCCGCCCCAGGCCTCGGCCGCTTGGCCTTCCAAGCCCTTGCAGGCACTCACTATTCCTTGGCGATCTCCAGGTCCTTCCTGTGGCTCTGCAGGGCTGCCACCATCTGCCCCAGCTCCATCTGGGCATTCCCTATGCAGCTGTGCAAGTTTCCAACCAGTTCGTCCTTGTTGGGCACCTCCTCTTTGTTCCATTCCAGAACCTTCTTCAACACTTTCTCAGCTTTCTGAAGGCTGCTTTCAGCACTGCCGCTGGTCAGCACTGGGAAGGAAGAGAGGCGGAATGGAGCGGGGAGCAGCCCCCCCCCCCCCCCCGCCCCGCCGGATGACAGGGGAGCCCACTTCCCCCTCCAGATTCCATCCACAGGCCAGCGAAGCCAGGGGCTCCGGCTGCCGTGCGGCTCTGTCCCCACCTGGCCACAGGCCCGCCCTTCTGAGAACACCCACACATGTCAATGTCCTCCAGGCTCTTGAGGATGTAGCGGGCCGTCTGTGAGGGCCGGCGCTTGCGGTCCCGCAGCCACTTCTCTTGCATCAGTTTCCGGTCCCGCTCCCTGGCGTAGATGGGCTTCTGCTGTCTCCAGAAGTCACTGCGCCTGTCCAGGTAGTTGACGCCCGTCATGATGAGGTCCTCCACGGTCAGGCCGTGCTTCATGGTGCCTCTGATCAGGTCTGTGGGCAAGGGTGTGGGGAGGCGTCTAAGGGGAGTCACCTCCTCTTGGCTAAGGGTCTCCCTGTGGGGACCTGTCCCTGGAATTGGGGGACAGTAATGAAAGCAAGAGCACATGGGTGGGAGAGTGGGTCTAACTGGGTCCAGACAAGGCCAGAGCCCCCTTCTTCAGGCACTCTCATGGCACAGGGCTTCGAGCATAGGCCCCTTACGACAAGACATGAGGAGCTAGCAGAAGCAGCAGCTGGTAGATAGCTTTCTGAAAAGCTCCCAGCCCTCGGGGCTCCCTTATTTCAAGCTGTGTCCTCAGAGAAGACAAAGTCGAAATGCACAACCTGGTCCAGATTGCCAGTGACAAGCAAGTCCCCAGGTGCCAAGTGTGCCAGTGCAAGCTGGGACCTGGAGGGGCATGCCCGAGCTCTGCCCACCTGCCTGACCAGAGGTCAGAGCTGGGAGCAAAGCTGCAAGGCCACCTGGGTAATGTTCCGGCCACCTCTTGCTTCCACGGAAGCTCCTCTGCAGGGAGGGAAGCATCCAGGCCTGTGACAGAGGAGTTGTGCCAGCAGTGAAGCTGCCCCCGAGACGCAACCTGCCAGGAATCCTACACAGGACCTTGGGAAGTCAGTTCTGGAGAAAAGGCGTTGGCTTCAAGGGTGATCCCTGCTCAGGCTCAATAGCTAATGGCAACACTCCCACCACCCGTGTTTATAGGAGACAGTCATACAATGAATGTCTAATGAGGATATAGGCTCTGTCCTACTTCCTCTCCCTGCCAGCATGGTGTGGTGGGAAGAGTGCTGCACTGGAGGTTAGGAGGCCTGGGCTCTGCTGCCAACTCCACCACTAGTTTGCTCGTCACCTTGGACAAGTTACTCCCCATTCGGGGCCTCTCTGATAAAAGGAGGGATTAGAGAAGATGAGGTTTTAGGACATTATGGTTCCACGGTCCTAGGATTTCCCTTCTAGCACCTCCAAGCTGGATTCCTTTGCCCTCTGTACAGACTGAAGGCTCAGGGGATACCCCTTTGGGGACCGCAGTGGTAAATCTTCGGCGTTCCCTCCCAGGGTACCATAGCACTTAAGAGCTCTGGTTCAGAAACTGGACTTCTTGGATTCAAATCCGAGAGCCGTGTCACTGAGTTACTTAACCTCCCTACGCCTCGGTTTCCTCATCTGTAAAATGAGAATGGTTCCAGAGGAACGTGTCGGCAAATATCCTTTGAAAGGCTCTGCCTCTGGCTTATACGTTAAGCATCCACCCCAGATTTCCTTCGCCCCGAATTCCCTGTTGCAAAAAAAGTGTCTGAAACCTTCATCCAACAGGAGCTTCTCCAGATACTCCTTGTCCACGTAGAGCTCGCCCAGGAGCTGTCGGATGGTCTTCTCGCTCTTGAGCGAGCCCTTCCGCTTGGACTCTCTCTTGGGATGGTGTACCAGCTGTCTCACGGGATGAGGCTTCTGCTGGGCTTTCACGCTCTGGGAATATGGAGCAATACCCAACAGAGCCTGAGAAAGGAGCCTGGAGCACCCAGCCAAGGTCCCCTGAGCCTGTGATCCCAGACCGCTCCCTCCAGGACCTCCGTGGGCTGAGAACCATGGAGTGTGTCTGGTCCAGGAACAGCTACACTCCCAAAACCCCTCAGGAGCTGGGGCAGAATCTCATGACTGCCCGCACTGGCCAGGAGCTCATCACTCCCAGGCACGAGGGCCATTAAGACTTGTTTTTTTTTATTGGAGTATAATTGCTTTACAGTGTTGTGTTAGTTTCTGCAGTACAGTGAAGTGAATCAGCTCTATGTATACCTATATCCCCCCCTTCTTGGGCCTCCCTCCCAGCACTGCCCCCATCCCACCCCTCTAGGTCATCACAGAGCACCAAGCTGAACTTCCTGTGCTCCTCAGGCACGTGTGGCCTCTGCCTTCCGAAGGACATGATGTCAGAGCAGCCAGGGCCCTTACCTCCGCCTGCTTGCTTAAGAAGGACAGGTCCCCTTTGTTCTCCAGCTTAATAGAAGAAGGACCTGCAAGGACAAAAGCTGGGGCTCAGGTCGGCCGGGCCCCCAGGCACAATCTATCACCTATTTTATGTGGAAATAGTTGCCTTTGGCAGGAGGATGGTGGAAGCTGGCTAGCAAGCAAATGGTTCAACAGTCTCCTAGGAGCCAGGCAGCCCCCACTAGCCTAAGGCCACAGCAGGCCCTGGGCACCAGGGGTGCTCTCCACTTCCACATTGTGCCGCCCACAGTGGCAAGCTCTCCACCCACCCCCACCCCCACTAAGCTAATGGGCAGAGCCAGCCCTTGGTGCGTATGAGGTAAGGGAGGAAGCCAGGGACCGGGGAAGGCTGGGCTCAGGACCACATTCTACCCTATGACAGGAGGCCAAAAAGAGCCCTACTCGTCTGTCTTGGGGTGAGTAAAATGGTGCTTCTCATCTGCCTTTGGAGAGAACCAGACACTGCAGTGCTCGGTACAGCGGATCGGGGGACTGGTCTTCCCAGTGGACAGTTCCTAATCCTCAAGGAAATCATGAGCGGCCAGATCCACGCTTGGGACTCCCTGTAGCCCTTCCGGTGGTGGCTGCTCACCCAGTGCACCTCGGGCCTTCCCCCAAACCTAAGGATTCCAGGATCCTCCTGGATAAGGGCATAGGCCTCACGGTCACTCACTTCCCACTGAATTGTTGATGGCTTCCTGGGCTTTCTGAATTCCGACTCTGAATTCCCGATCGGGCCTCAGCTTGTAGCCTCGATGATAGAACACCAAGGCAAATTCAAAGTCTCCCATGGTGTACAGGGTCTCCGCCTTTTGTAAAATCCCCTGAAATGAGAGCAAGTCAAATCAAGGAGGGCAGACAAGGCCTTCTAGGACTCAGGTGTGGTGGAACAGAAGGGTCCCTGGCTTGAGGATAAATGTTGGGATACAGGGGCAGAGAGCCAGGCAAATAACCTATGAAGGGAAACGGCAATCAACTCCAGGCAGTCTGGCTGGTTCTTCAACCAGTACTAATCAGAGGCTGTTGCAGCCAGTGGCAGTGATGAAGAAAGAGTGAGTCCTCCCACCCTTACGGTCACCTTGCAGAAAGTCGGGTCACCCTGGAGTGAAGCCTCAGCATCTGCCAGGGATTTCTCCAGCTCTCCCATCCTGAGGAAGCACTTGGAGCGGGCAACCAAGCAGTTCTTATCTCTGTTCTGAAGGTGAAGAGCCTGAGAAAGAAACCACTCAGGTCAACGGGCACCAGGCAGGGCGAGGTAAGAAGCCGAAATGGACACAGCAGCCCAAACCCTCCTGCCAGAGTTTCAAGGGGACTCCACAGGCCAGCAAACAGGTCTTTGGATCTTTTCAGACTAAAAGCAGCACCACACTGATCTCCGCTCACTCAACTAGGCTATCTGCATCTGGCTCATCTGGAACAAGGTAAAATCACAAGCTACTGTGGAAACCACTGGTTGAGATGTGAGAACATGCTACCCCGTGGATATTCGGAATTTCTCCTAGTGTCTGGGATGCCTCCAGTCCACTCAGAATCATAGGGTGTTTGGTGCATAAAAATTCAACCATGAACCCGTAATGGCTGCACAACACATTCAAAATACTACTCGGGAGGGGTGGGATAGGGAGGGAGACGCAACAGGGAAGACATATGGGAACATATGCATATGTATAACTGATTCACTTTGTTATAAAGCAGAAACTAACACACCATTGTAAAGCAATTCTACCCCAATAAAGATGTTTAAAAAAAAAAAAAAGAAAAGAAAAAAAAATACTACTCGGAGGCTAAGCCTTCTGGAGGCTAACAAAATGGATTTTAGACAATCTGCAACTTGGTTAGCCATTCCACGTGCCCTCTCTTTTTACATAGCTTATTTGAGAATGAATCACTATTTCAGGGGATTAAGATGAAAGTGCGGGGAAAATGGAACCTGTGATTTTGGCCCTAAAGTGGCAGCAGAATGCTTCCTCTACTCCCCATGTCCTCCCTTCTCTTAAGACCATTACCATAGTCTGCAGTGTACTGTCCTTCCTGAGGCATCAGACTGTACCCGCCCCTGTCTAAGACCTTCACACTTCTCCAGGAAGAGAAAGTAGCTACTTTCTCTTCCTAGAAAAGCCCACTTCTCACCTAAAGCTATAGGCCCTCAAGATGTTCTTTTCTCACTACCTGAGCTTCTCCAGGATGAAACAGGATCCAGAAAGAGGAGAATGCGCGGGGCAGGGCCCCTGAACTTAACTGTTGGCCCATCCGATCAATTATTTTTAGTGTTAGGATGTGGTTGGTGATCCAAAGGGCCAAAAGACTCTAGGTAGCAGTTGAGAAGCTTGACTTTAGGGGGAGCCTTCGGACTGGTTACAGGGCTATCCTACCACTCCATTTGTACCAAGCGGGCTATTTGTTATAAAAGAAACAGTCATAAAAACATACGAGAGCTTATTTGGGAGACAGTACAGTAGAGTATGGTAGTTAGCACCTCAGCACTGAAGTCTGAGTGCCTGAGTTTGAATCCTTCCTCTGCCACTCGTTAGTTCAGTGATCTTGGACGTGTTACTCGACTTCTATATCAGTTTCCTCATCTACAAAATGGCGTAATAACAGCACCTCCCCCATAAGCTTGCCACTTAACAGTACGCCTGGTATCCTAAAATAGCACTCAATCCCTTAGGGTCGAGTGGAGCTATTTATACTAGAGTTTTATGATGTTATTCACTGACCACCTTCCAGAAGCAACCGTGTGCCAGACTTCACTTCTGCAAGCAGCCTCCCAGCCAATCTCCCAACCAGTTATGGGAAACTGAGGAAGGAGGCCAATCGCGAAACATTTGAGTAAAAATGTAGGAGACGAGGTCAGTGTTAACACAGAGGTTGGTTATTAACAACCAGGCAGAAAGCAAGTGGGAATTGGTAGAAAACGGCCAAACAGGGGCTTATCTGTGACAGGTGTGCATCAATCAGTAACAGTGAAATAATGGAAACAATAGGGTGGTTCAGGAATCATCAGGACCTCAGTGATGGGTGGCTGATAGGTTCGGAGCGCGACTCACGTTGCTGAAGCTATGGGCGGCTTTAGCGAACTCCCCGCACAGATAGAGCCGCTCGCCCTCCGCCATGTAAGAGGGGAAGGTGCTTCGCAGGCCTTCAGTTTCTGGGTCCGCCATGGTGACGCAATTCGGAGACGATGAAGCAGAGAAAGGGAGGAAAAGAAGCCTGAGAACGTCTGTCTGGCTTGCGGAAGCTCCGTCTCTTACCAACAGGGAGACGTAGACTTGCTTCCGGCCCCGCCCCTCGCGCGCATGGCTGAGTCCCGGGCACAACCGCTGCCAGCGTGCGCATGCGTCCAGGCAGCCGCGCGTTGAGCGGGGCGAGAGGAGTTCGTGGCCAGCGGCTGCAAGGCGCCTGCGAGGGGGGAGCGCTCTGTAATGTTGGCCGTTGCACGCTACATCGGTTCTTCTCGGCGTTGCGTGGCGTTCAGAATTTACAGTCAGGAAAACAGGAAGAAGGTCGGGGGCAGAATTCCAAATAGGGGTAAGGCATTCGTGGCAAGGATATGTGCACGTGTACCACTATTAGAGGGAGAGAGCCCTGGACTTCGGAGCCGGAGTGCTAGGTCTGTGTACACTCACTGCGTGACCCTGGGCCAGGCACCTAAGGACACTAACCTTCAATGTGACACATTTAGTGACAACCTGGCAGGCCTTTACCCCCTCCAGGCGTTTCCTGATATCCTTCCCCATACCACCACTTCCCCCCAAAAAAGGTGGACTAGGTTCTTCTAGGTTCCAATAAACACTCTGCATTTACTACATATTTTTTTTTAAGATTTATTTATTTTTGGCTGCGGGGGGGTGCTTTCTCTAGTTGCCGTGTGTGGGCTTCTCGTTTCTGTGGCTTCTCTTGTTGCGGAGCAGGGGCTTCTGGTGCGCGGGCTTCAGTAGTTGTGGCACAAAGGCTCAGTAGTTGTGGCTCGCGGGCTTAGTTGCTCCACGGCACGTGGGATCCTCCCAGACCAGGGATTGAACCTGTGTGCCCTGCATTGGCAAGCGGATTCCTAACCATTGCGCTACCAGGGAAGTCTCTACTACATTACTCTGGAACGTCAACTTCCAACACCAACGAGATTGTGAGGGCTCAGCCTTGTATTCATAGGGGGAGCTAAAAACAAACAAACAAAAATCATTGTTAAGGTTTAAATAGCAAAAAGATACCCTTAACTACGCACAACTATACACCAATGAGTACATGTAAAGGTGGCGAAACCTGAATAAGATCTGTGTCTATTTTCCAGTTGAGTTATTGTACTAAAGTTTTTCAAAATGTTACCATTCGGGGAAACTGGGTAAAGGGTACATGGGATGTCTTTGTATTATTTCTTAAAACTGCATATGAATCTGTAATTATCTCAAAATAAGTTTAATTTTTAAAAAGAATACTGTTAGTACCAATATAAAAAAATAACGTGATTTCTTTCCTGGAAGAGTTCTGTCTAACCAGGGAGAGAGTTGCATAAAACAATAATGACGGGGCTTCACTGGTGGTGCAGTGGTTGAGAATCTGCCTGCCAGTGCGGGGGACACGGGTTCGAGCCCTAGTCTGGGAAGATCCCGTATGCCGTGGATAAACTAGGCCCGTGAGCCACAACTACTGAGCCTGCGCGTCTGGAGCCTGTGCTCCACAACAAGAGAGGCCGCGACAGTGAGAGGTCCGCGCACTGCGATGAAGAGTGGCTCCTGCTCGCCGCAACCAGAGAAAGCCCTCGCACAGAAACAAAGACCCAACACAGCCAAAAATAACTAACTAAATAAATAAATTTTAAAAAATAAAACCAAAAAAAAAAATAATGACTACACAAAGTGATATTGTTATTCAAAGTTCTGTGTGCCTGTGAGGGAGATGGGGACACACGTACTTTAGAGCTACAGTAATGGCATTAGCATAAAGATCAATATATAAATCAATGGAACAGAATAGAGTCCATAAATAGATCCACACATATATGATCAATTAATGTTGCTAAGGAAACTCACTGGGGAAAGAATAATCTTTTTGACAAATGATGCTGGAACAATTGGATGACCATATGCCAAAACAAAGCAAAATAAGCAAAAATCTGACCCTTACCTCATACTACATACAAAAATTAACTTCAAAAACTTAAATATAAGAGGTCGAATTATAAAACTATAAAAAAAAGATGAAAATAATAGAGCAAAAAAACATGAAAAAAAAAATTTGATATCATCAAAATGAAAATCCTTTGCTCTTCAAAAAGACACTGTTAAGAAAATTAAAAGGCAAGCCACAGACTGGGATAAAATATTTGCAAAACATCTATCTGACAAAGAACTTGTAAGTACAATAAGTAAAGAGCTCTTACAACTCCATAATAAGACAAATAAATTAAAAAATGACCAAAAGATTTTAATAGTTATTTCATTGAAGAAGATATGTGGAAGGTCAATTAGCACATGAAAAGATGCTCGATGTCATTAGGAAAATACAAATTAAGAACCACAGGTACGGGGCTTCCCTGGTGGCGCAGTGGTTGAGAATCCGTCTGCCAAGGCAGGGGACACGGGTTTGAGCCTTGGTCCGGGAAGATCCCACATGCTGCGTGGCGACTAAGCCCGTGCACCACAGCTACTGAGCCTGTGTGCCACAACTACTGAAGTCTGTGCGCCTAGAGCCCGTGCTCCGCAACAAAAGAAACCACCGCCCGCTCACCGCAACTAGAGAAAGACTGTGCGCAGCAGTGAAGACCCAACATAGCCAAAAATAAATAAACAAACAAATAAATTAATAAATAAAAAGAACTACAGGTAGACACCACTACACACCCGCTATAATGGTTAAAGTGAAAAAGACTGATTTTACCAGGTGTTGATGAGGTCGTTAAGCAACCAGAATTCTCACACACTGCTGGTGAGAATGTAAAATGGTTTAACCACTTTAGGAAACGGTTTGGCAGCTTCTAAAAAAGTTCAACACACTTACCATATGACCCAGCCATTCTACTCCTAGAAATCTACCCAAGAGAAATCAAAGCTCTATGGGAACATTCATAGCAGCTTTAGTTGTAATAGCCCCAAACTGGAAACATATCCATCAACCGGTCAATGGATAAACAAATTGTAGTTTATCCATGTAATTGAATACTGCTCAGCTATTAAAAGGAAAGGACTTTTTTTTTTTTAAAGAAGATGTTGGGGTAGGAGTTTATTAATTTATTTTTGCAGTGTGCGTCTTTGTTTCTGTGCGAGGGCTTTCTCTAGTTGTGGCAAGCGGGGGCCACTCTTCATCTCGGTGCGCAGGCCTCTCACTATCGCAGCCTCTCTTGTTGCAGAGCACAGGCTCCAGACGCGCAGGCTCAGTAGTTGTGGCTCACGGGCCTCGTTGCTCCGCGGCATGTGGGATCCTCCCAGACCAGGGCTTGAACCCATGTCCCCTGCATTAGCAGGCAGATTCTCAACCACTGCGCCACCAGGGAAGCCCAGGAAAGAACTATTGATACATGCATAACATGGATACATCTCAAAGTAATGATGCTGAATGAAAGAATTTGTACAAAAAAGACTATATAATTCCATTTATATAAAATTCTAGGGGCTTCCCTGGTGGCGCAGTGGTTGAGAGTCTGCCTGCCGATGCAGGGGACACGGGTTCGTGCCCCGGTCCGGGAAGATCCCACATGCCGCGGAGCGGCTGGGCCCATGAGCCATGGCCGCTGGGGCTGCGCGTCCGGAGCCTGTGCTCCGCAACCGGAGAGGCCACAACAGTGAGAGGCCCGCGTACCGCAAAAAAAAAAAAAAAAAAAAAAAAAAAAAATTCTAGAAAATGCAAACTTAATCTGTATTGCCCAAAAGTAAAACGGTGTCTCCTGGGAACTTGGAGGTATAGGGCAGGGAGGGATAGATTACAAAGGAGTAGAAGGAGACTTTTGGGGGGTAAAGGATATGTGTATTATCTTGATTGTGGTAACATTTTCGTTGTATATGCAGGTGTTAAAACTCATCAAATGGTACACTTTAAATATGTACAGTTTATTGTACTTCAATTATATATCAGTAAAGATGGTTTTTTAAATTCAATAAAACAGGCTTCCCTGGTGGCACAGTGGTTGACAGTCCGCCTGTCGATGCAGGAGACGCGGGTTTGTGCCCCGGTCCGGGAAGATCCCACATGCCATGGAGCAGCTGGGCCTGTGAGCCATGGCCGCTGAGCCTGCGCGTCCGGAGCCTGTGCTCCGCAATGGGAGAGGCCACAACAGTGAGAGGCCTGTGTACCGCAAAAAAAAAAAAAAAAAAAAAAAAATCAATAAAACAGCAACAGTAAAGTGTGCTTTTTTGGCAGTTTACAAAACACTTTGTGATATTCACAGCACCCAAGGGAGGGAGGGAGCCAGGCAGTACTTTCCTGGTTTCCCAGATGAAACACTGGGCCTGAGAGAGGTGACAGGGTTTGCCCCCAGCCACAGCACCAGGATATAGGGGAACTGAGCTGGGACGCGTGTCTTGGGTTGGATTGGTAGGGTAAAAGGCACTGGAATTGGATCCCAACCTGTCCCAGCCACTTACTAGCTTGTCTCCTTATGTTACTTCTTTATTTCCTCATTTACTGTGAATTAAAACATAGGTACAGAAACATCAATGAAACGTACAGTTTAATAGATAATTATAAAATGAACACCCATGCATTCATCACACAGGTAAGTCAAGAAACATATTACCAACAGGGGGCTCCCTGTGAGGCCCCTCCACAATCACAACCCCACTCCTGCACTGCCACCCCTACCCAGGTAACCACCACCTTTCCAGTTACAGCTCTGGTCGGAGCCCCCATGGTCTCTCTCTTGGATTAATGCAAGATCCTTCCAACTAGGTCTCCACGTTCTACCCTTGCCCCCTTCTTTCTCAACACAGGAGTCAGAATATTCCTTCTAAATTATAACTCAGATCATGGCACTCTGTTTAAAACCCTGTAATCATCCCCTATTTCACTCAGAATAAAAGCTACTCTCCCCATCACACCCTGTGCTCCAGCCGCCTGGCCTCCTTACTGTTCCTCATGCAGGAAGACACCAGCTAGACTCCTTCCTTAGGGCCTTCTCTTGGCCTGTTCTCTCAGCTCCAAAGGGCCTGGGACTGGGCTGGAATACTGCCTCCCCACCACTTAACTGACACTTTCCCCTCCTTCATGCATTTGCTCAAATCTCTCCTTTGCAATGAGGTAACCCTGCCCATCCTCTATAATACTGCAACCTACTTGCCCTCAACTTCCAATGTGGGAATTGTTTATTCATTTATTTTTTTTAACTAATTAATTTTTTTATGGAAGTATGTTGATTATAAAATTGTGTTAGTTTCAGGTGTACAGCACAGCGATTCAGTTATACATACATACATATATATATATATATATTTCAGATTCTCTTCCCTTACAGGTTATTACAAAATATTGAGTAGAGTTCCCTGTGCTATGTACAGTAGGTCCTTGTTGGTTATCTGTTCTATATATATAGTAGTGTGTATATGTTAATCTCAACCTCCTAATTTATCCCTCCCTGATTTGGGAATTCTTGAGCCTCCGTGCTTTTCTTTTTTCCATAGCACCACCTTCCAATATACTATTATAACTTCCTTATTTATTTTATGAATTGTTTATTGCTGATAAAATGTGAGCTCCACAGGGTGAGAATCTTTGCTTGTTTCATTCACTGTTGTTGCTCCCGTGCCCAGAAGAGCACGTGGCACATTGCAGGAGTTCAGTAAACACATATGAAATGAAAGAACCACTGTCCTTTTCTTTTTCCAATAATCATTTCCTTGCTTTTCTATGTGGTCTTTCCACCTATGTATCCATTCCAAATAATACAATTTAGTTTTGCTTGTTTTAACTCTATGTGAGTTGAATCGTACTATAACTGTGTGGGTTTTTTTTGTTTGTTTGTTTTGCGGTACGCGGACCTCTCACTGTTGTGGCCTCTCCCGTTGCGGAGCGCAGGCTCCGGACGCGCAGGCTCCGGACTCGCAGGCTCAGCGGCCATGGCTCACGGGCCCAGCCGCTCTGCGGCATGTGGGATCTTCCCGGACCGGGACACGAACCTATGTCCCCTGGTCTACTTTCTTTTGCTCAACACTTGTTTTTTGAGACGCATTCATGTTGCTGTGGGTAGCTGCAATTCATTCATTTTCCCCTGCTGTCTGTCAAGTTTTTCCTTGTATGAATATACCACAACCCATCCATCCATCCAACTGTTGATGGACATCTGGGCTCTGTCCAGTTTTTGGACAATCTTGCATGTGTGTCCTCGCACATATGTGTGTGAGAGTCTCCGGGGTACATACCTAGGAGTGAAGCTGCAGGGTCTTAGTGTATGTGACTCTTTAATTTTATAAGATAAATGCCAAATGATTTCCAAAGTAGTTTTTTTTGTTGTTTTTTTTTTCCGCTGCGTTGGGTCTTCGTTGCTGCGTGTGGGCTTTCTCTAGTTGTGCATAGGCTTCTCATTGCGGTGGCTTCTCTTGTTGTGGAGCATGGGCTCTAGGCATGCGGGCTTCAGTAGTGTTAGCACACGAGCTCAGTAGTTGTGGCACACGGGCTCAGTAATTGTGGCGCATGGGCTTAGTTGCTCCGCGGCATGTGGGATCTTCCTGGACCAGGGATTGAACCCGTGTCCCCTGCATTGGCAGGCGGATTCTTAACCACTGCACCACCAAGGAAGTCCCCCAAAGTAGTTGCATCAATCTGCCTTCCCATCTGCAGTAAGGTCACCTCTTTGGACCTCAGTTTCCCCTGTATTTCCTTTGTAAAATTAGAGAATTGGACTAGGGTATTTCTGAGGTCTCTTTTGGTTCTGACTTTCTATGAATCTGTCATCAAGGAGCCCTGAATAAGCAGCACTAGGGGCTGTGCATCCTTGCAACAACACCTAAGTTGTGAGGGAGAGAGGAGAATGCAACCTGTGCTTGGGACGAGGCCTCCAAACATCCCAGGATGTCTCTTAACATTGGTGTCGGGAGACTTCCCTGGTGGTCCAGCAGTTAAAACTCCTCGCTTCCAGTGCAGGGGGCCCGGGTTCGATCCCTGGTCAGGGAACTAGATCCTGCATGCCTCAACTATAAGATCCCATGTTCTGCAACTAAAAGGTCCCGTGTGCTGCAAATAAGACTAGTTGCAGCTAAATAGATAAATAAATATTAAAAAAAAAAGATTGGTGTCAGGATAGCGACTTTGGCCCTGACGGAGCCTGACAGCTCTTATCTGTACACCTTCTACCTGCCCTTGAGAGAATTCCCCAAAATGGAACGCAAAGAGAGACAAGAGGCAAAAATGACAAATTCATCAGAGATAAGGTAAAACATGGCAAGTAAAGGTCAAGGCTGAGTGATCTGTTAGGGAGGAGTCATGCGGCTCTGTCTTGGAACAGAAAGTGGTAAACTGCCTTCCTAGGGGAAAGTTTCCTGAAAGAAGGGGGAATTTCACAGGAAACTATTGCAGCAGCAATTTTTAAGACAGGGTGAGGGTAAAGTTGGAGATGACTAGAGAGAGGCCAGCCAGGAATTGGTTGGTCTGGCTGGAAGATACTTCCTGAGTACAGATGCTGGCTCTGGTGGACCCTCCCTGGGGCACTTCTCCAGGGCACACAGGCCCTTGGCTCCAATTGGTGTTGGGAAAAAATTGAGTGTTGCAGGAGTGAGAACTCCCCCTGGTTCTCCACAGGGTGGAGGACGATGGGTCTCTGCTGTAAGCCCCTATCTCTGGCTGTCACAAGCGAGAGGTGGATTTAGGACTGCATACTCCCGTAGACCCTCCTCCTGGCTGCATCTCCTCCCTCCTCCCCCTACTGTCTCCCTATGATTTCTTTCTTTCATTCACACATTCATTCCAGCGTATATTCAGTCATATATACAGTGAGTGCCTAATATGTGCCTAGCCCCATGCTAGGCACTGGGGATGCCATAAGGAACAAGGCACATTCCCGTGTCTTGAGGAGCTTATCGTCCAATGGGGAGATGCACTGGATATGATTATCTTTCCCTCCTCTTCATCTGTAGCAGGTTGTAGCGGACTAGGCAACGGACCTGGTGGCAGAGGGTCAGTTGCTTATCTGCAAAATGATGATGACACTTAGCGCAAGGGGTTGCTGTGAGGAGTATGTGCTAGCACCCATGCCTTTCACGTAGTAGGTGCTCAATGAATATTAGCCAAAATGGATTAAAATCTAGGAGGGAGTCATTAGGTAGTCTAAGGCTTCTGAAACTGAGATAGAATGCCCAAAGCCTGGGCTCAGAGGTGGTACCCAGTGACATGGACCTGTCCTCTGCCCAGTCTAAAAGAGGAGGGAGGTGATTCAAAAGGGAAAATCAAAAGAGTTTAGAGCTTTTAAGTCAGAACAGAAAGATGAGAAGATGGGGCCCAGATTGATTAATTTGAAGCAGAGGAGCCTCTGTGGGGGCATGGCGAGGTAATGAGGGAGTCTTCCTGGGCGAGGTTGGGGGTAGAGGCCCGGAATGGGACTACTGAGAGAACTGAAAAACCTCAGTGATTGGCTCATGGACACTCTGGCCAGCACCTCTCCTCCCTCACTCCTTGGACAGTTACTTTCTTGTTGTCCTACCCAGGACTAGTCAGACTTGGGTCCAGCAACATCTAGATGGGGAACGTAATCACTCAGCAAATATTTATTGAGCATTTACTATGTACTGGGCCCCACTCAAAGGGCTGGAGAGACAGCAATGAAGAAAACATGTACATCTGCAAATATATCTGAAGGATAAATTTTTAGAAGTGGAATTGCTGGGGCAAATGACATGTGCATTTAAATTTTTTCTCCACATTGTCAAGTTGATATACAAAGTTTGTTATAGTTTATGTTCTACTTGGATGCCTGTTTCTGGATGAGTGTATTTTTTTTTAATTTTGTTGAAGTATAGTTGACTTACAGTGTTGTGTTAATTTCTGCTGTACAGCAAAGTGTTTTACATATATGTATTCTTTTTTATATTCTTTTCCATATGGTTGTTGTTGTTTTTTTTTGCAGTACGCAGGCCTCTCACTGTTGTGGCCTCTCCCATTGCGGAGCACAGGCTCCGGAGGCGCAGGCTCAGCGGCCATGGCTTACGGGCCCAGCCGCTCCGTGGGATCTTCCCGGACTGGGGCACGGCAGGTGGACTCTCAACCACTGCGCCACCAGGGAAGCCCTCCATATGGTTTATCACAGGATATTAAATATAGTTCCCTGTGCTATACAGTAGGGCCTTGTTGTTTGGATGAGTGTATCTTTCTAACCAGAGGGATAATTGCTACGCAGTTGATTCCCCCTCACTGAAATCTTCCCACTAGCCCACGAAGATCCTGAGTTGCTATCCACCAAGGCCAGAAAAGGAGTACCTTCATAGGAGATGCTTTCTTTAGCTGTGATGAGGTGAGCTTTCTCCAAGATTGATGCTATTTGGGGAGATTCTTGGTAGGGGTGGAGCTCACTCCATGTAGGAGTGGAAGACTCTTTATGACCAAGAGGAGAGGGGAGTTGAGGAACTGCTATTTCAAAAAGATGCCCAAGGGAAGGGGCCAGAAAGTGACATCAACAGGGATCACTTTGTTCGGGCATGGGCAGCAAGTTTAGCTGCCCCCCTCCTGGCTATGACTGGATTGTAGGGAGAAGGGTTTGGCAGAGTTTTTGTGCACAAGAATGTCAACATCGTCACAGTGTATGACCCCAGTGCTTGGCAGGGACACGGCCATGCGGATTCTCTGCACACTGGGCTGACCCCTTCACCTGAGCTGCTCAGCACATGATTCTCCTTCCTCGAGCTAGACAGCTGTCAGGGTCAGGGAGCAGCTCGGGAGACCTAGAGGACTGGGGTGGACATAGGAAAGCTCCAGAATGTCGCAGCAGTAAATATATGTCTTGGTTTCCAGGACTGTCTGATTTCAAAAATACTGCCCCACAAGTTCACCAGCACCTGTCAGGCCGGGTGTCCCAGATTTTGACTTGGAAAATATAGTCTGTCTCACAGGTAATGGAGAAGGGGGAAGGCAGCAGTTCGTTCATTCGTGTCTAAGCGTGGGATTGTGGGGGGAGGGGCGGGAGCAGGAGACCAGCAGAGATGGGCCCAGCTCTGTGCTAGAATCTCCCGTTGAATTCTCAGCTCTGCGCTGAGGTGAGCAGGTGAGTAGGACGCAAGGTGGTGTGATTGACACCTTTCTAGCCCCACCTGCTCACCCGGTCCTCCGCCCTATCCTACCCACTTTGGGAGGTCTAATCTATAAGCCTCAGCTCTCTGCCTCGCCCCACCAGCTCAACGAAGAAGGTCCACGTGCAAATGGGAAAGCAGTCTACCACGGCTGCTTAAATACCTGGTGTAAGCACCTGGGTTCGTTGTGGCCGATTTCAGGCTGCGGGGATACGGACGTCAGTTTCTCCCCCGGGGAGACAGGAAGGAGATTCCGGGTCCCCAGAGCTGCTATACAGCCCGTTCGGTTGACACCCCAGCCCCCCTCCCCAACTCCCCCATCGCAGCGGCGGTCCGCCCACCTCCTAAGCGATCAGGCCACTGCCCCTAGCCTCCTACGTTCTCCTCCCAGTGTAGCCCGGCCTATCTCCCCACCCGAGGCCCCGCCCCCGACCCCTCCCTGTCCTGGCAGGCTCCGGAGAGGCGGTGCTGGCCAGCGGTCTGGGACAGACGCACCACCGGGACTACAAGTCCCAGCAGCCACTGGGGCCCGGCCTCGGGGGCGGGGCTATACCGGGCAGCGAATTGGAAGGAGCCCTGGAGCTCAGGCTAGGGAACGCGCATGGCCAATCGCCGGGCGGCTCGGGCAGTGTGCCGTTGGGGGCGGGGAGAAGCCCGCCAGGGCCGGGACAAAAGCCGGATTCCGGGCGGCCGCGGGAGGCTGGAACGCTCCCGGTAGCGGCGGTGTTTGGGGGCCTGTAGACCGAGCGCCGCGCACAGGCTGTCGCAGAGAGGTGAGTGGCGGGCGACTGCTTTCGCGAGATGGACCTCACCTGGTCCAGAGCTTCCTGCCTCCCTCCCCCAACCCGGAACCGCCTCCCCCGACGCCGGCTTCGGGCTCACGCGCGCTCCCTGCACCTGCTTGGAAGTTTTGAGGGTCTTAAGCTTTAGGTTAGCCTTCGCCGGGATCCCGGCTGGTTGCCTCGTGTCGCCCCCTCCCCCACTCCTCCACATTCCAGTTCCTGGGAGTTTGCACAGGGCTTGCCGCCGTCCTTGGCTGTCTTCTCTCCGCCGAATTGCATTTGCCCCTAACTGGAGCCCCTCATCCCCACCCCGGGGCCAGCCATCGAGCCTCGTCGGGCTTTATCCGGCCACCTCTTGCCCCCATCTGGGTCCCTCCCACCGGATGCCGGGGACGGGAAGTAGTGGCTAGTTTCCCCACTCCTACCCCTCATAAGCCGGGCTCAGGCCCTTCCTCTTAGTTCTGTGGAGAGTCGACTGAGCCCCGCGCCGAAGTGGAGGGAGCGAGCGGGGCACGCAGCCGCTGCGGGCCACATGGGGCTGGGCCGACCCAGGCCTCGCCACGAGGACCTAGCCTTGGATCGGCGGTGCAGGAAAGACCCTCCTAGCTCTGGAGGTGCCGTCGGGCCCAGCCGCTAAGCGACAGATGGTCGGGGTACCCGTCTCCCTCCCCACCCTTGGCGTTGCTGCCGAGCTTTGTCGAGGCAAGGTCCTCATGGGGCTGGAGGATGCTGCCGCCGCCCTCCTGTTGGGCTTGGCAGAAGGCCAGTCGCGGCGCCAGCTGCCCTCTCCAACCTTGGCGGATACTGTGAGGGGCCAAGGAGTTCTGCCATTAGGTGGTCCTCCGGAGTCTGCCTGGGAAGAGGATTTTGGGGGGGGGTGGGAGGGGAGCAGTGCATAGCACAGTTTGGTCAGCCAGCCCACAGCCCGCTTCTCTCTCCTCCCTTTAACTTTGCTCTGGGTTCCAGCCAGCTCAGATCGTTGGGTTTCTGAGATTCTGAAATGTTGGGTGAAGGACAACTGGTAGCCCCAGCTGCCCAGAGGGTTGTTTTCACCTCTGAAAGAGCTCCTGCTTCTGCTGCTGCTTCTGCTTTTTTTTTTTTTTAAGTCCTCCTTAAACAGCTTGGAGGATGGTGATGGGAACAGCCCTCAGACACTGAGCTGGGTGGTTGGTGCCTCCACCCCCATTCTCCACTATGTTTGCTGCAGTAGAGGACCCTCAGAATTCTGCCCCTCCTTTTACTCCAGGGATTGTCTGTCGTTTCAAAAAAATCCCAATCCTACGGATACTAACCTTAAAATAAGTGCTCTTTGGCCTTCCCACAGAGACCATAAGTAGCGTCCCCAGTGGTTCCTCTCCACTGGCGGTGTCCCAGGGATACAGTCCTGGGGAACAGGCTCCTTTCATTCAGCCTTCTCTGTGGGCTGCTTCTGCCCTCGGTGGCTGCTATGGGTGAACTCAGTTCTGGGCCACTTATCCTGTCTGCAGAAAAGACCCCATTCTGCTCAGAAGGTCCCTCCTTTGGATAGAGAGAGAGAGAGAGAGAGAGAGAGTGTGTGTGTGTGTGTGTGTGTGTGTGTGTGTGTGTTTTCAGGTTCCTTGGCATGATATCTGCCACATTTAGCTAAGTGACAGTTTCTGGGGCCCCAGAGTGGACCCCTGGGGTCTTCGCTCTGCCCTGACCATCTCTCACCAGTTTGATAGCACGTTCAGTTATTCAGTTCCTGTGGAGGCAGCCCAAGACTCCGTAGTGGAGGGTGTGTGTGTGTGTGTGTGTGTGTGTGTGTGTGTGTGTGTGTGTGTGTTGTGTTCCCAGCCCAGATTGGTATACACGTTAAGTCCTATTGTCACTTGAGCAGATGTTCTTAGCTATTGGTCTCTGGGCTGTCAGATCATGGTCATAGGTCACCACCTTGAAATGATACGCACAGCTGGGTATGTGCACATTTTTCTGGGCTTTTTTTCTGGTGCTCAGAAGAGTCTGAGACCTCAGATAGGTTAAGAGCCACTGCCCTAGAGAGGCCGTACTGAATGATTAAACTTGCGGATTTATCTCCACCCAGTCCACTCCCTGGTTTTGTGAGCCTTCTTACCCTGTCTTGAATATGCAGAGGCCAGATTCTTTCCCTGCTTTTTTTCTATCATGTAAATTCTGTGTCTTGGCTTTGAGAGGGCCTTCGCCATCTAAGCCACAGTGCTCTAGTGGCAAATCTGTGGGTGAACTGGCAAAACTTTTCTATCCTGTATCATCCCCTGTTGTCTTCTCTCCCATCCCCTGCCGAGGACTGGTTGAAGATGAGTTCTTGGATCTGAGACTTGAACAAGGGCTCAAGAAAATTGAGATTTTTTTTCCGCTGCAGAAGGTCTCGTTTCTCATCCGTGTTCTTTCCGAAGTTGGGTCTCTGTTTGGGGAGGTGCCAGGTTTGCGGGGTTGTTGTTCTGGGAGTGCCTTCTGCTGGAGGGGCTTCGCGAGGGGCTTCCTTTCTCCTGGAATCCGTGATCAGCCGGCGGCTGATGTTTCTGAACCGCTAAGGGTGGTCAGCAGCTGCCCCCTCCTTTCTCTGCTTGATCTGCCCTGGGTGTTTGGGAGGGGGGTAGGGGCACGTGTACCCATCTGATTTCAGGACCAGTTTTTCTGGTCTGAGTCAAGGAGGTTGGGAAATGGAGCTGGAGTGGGTGGGGGGTGGAGGGCTGTGAGGCAGTGGGGCTGGTTGAGGTACCTCCTTCGGAAACTTATGTTGAGAAGGAGCCGGAAGTCATCCCAGGGGAAGGTGAGAAAAGGGAACGTCTCCTTTGAGCCCCTTCCCAGCTACCCGACTTTGGGCCAGACACCAGACTGAATGCACCCATTGTGCCGAGCTGGAGACTAGCTGGGAGGCTGAGGGAGCCAGCCAAGCCAGGGTGAGAACCTGAAGCCCAGCCTGGCTTTTGGGAGGGAGGTGCAGAGTGGCCCCTGGAACTCTGGCCTTCCCTCAGCTGGGAATGGAGACCAGCCTTCCTGAGTGTATAAACCAGCCAGCCCTCCAGTTCCACCCTCCTTTATTTACACTTGACTTTTCTCCCCCAGCAAATTCAACAACTTCAGTTCTGGGTCTTTGTTGGAGAGGCAGGAGTGACTTTTCCTGATCTGGCCAAGCTCTTGGCATGAATGACTTGGTTTCCTTTCCCTCCCTGTCTCCCCCACCCTTTCTCTCCCCAAATCGCTCCTGGCACTACCCAAGGGAGAATGGGTGTGTCAGGACAAAGCGATGGGGAGGGAATATGAAGAAATTGTCATCAGAGACTCTTCTGTGAGGTGAAGGTAGGGGAAATGGCCTGGTTCTTGGAGAACTGCTCTTTTCTCTAGGACTGAGATGTGGGTTTTCTGGGGACCAGGAGTGAGAGGGTTTGGGTTCAATCCTTGGGTCCCAGACTTCCCTGGTTTGGAAGTGGTTAAGAATCCGCCTGCCAATGCATGGGACACAGGTTCTAGCCCTGGTCCCGGAAGATCCCGCATGCCGCGGAGCAACTAAGCCCGTGCACCACAACTACTGAAGCCCACGCGCCTAGAGCCCATGCTCTGCAACAAGAGAAGCCACCACAGTGAGAAGCCCGCGCACCACAACAAAGAGTAACTCCCGTCGGCCACAACTAGAGAAAGCCTGCGTGCAGCAACGAAGACCGAACACAGCCAAAAAAATAAAAAGCCTTAGGTCCCCTGCTTTTTTTTTTTTTTTGGCTGCATTGGGTCTTCATTGCTGCGTGTGGGCTTTCTCTAGTTGTGGCCCCCGGGCTTCTCATTGCAGTGGTTTCTCATGTTGCGGAGCACGGGCTCTAGGGCTCAGGCTCGGTAGTTGTGGCTCACGGGCTCTAGAGCACAGGCTCAGTAGTTGTGGTGCGTGGGCTTAGTTGCTCTGTGGCATGTGGGATCTTCCCGGACCAGGGCTCGAACCCTTGTCCCCTGCATTAGCGGGCGGATCCTTAACCACTGCACCACCAGGGAAGTCCTCCCCGCCCAACCCGCTTATTAATTAGGCTTCTTGGACAAGTTATCTTAACCCCTCTGAGGTTTTGTTCCTCATCTAAGAAACAAGGCCATAAATCTCCATGTCCCTCCCAGGGCTCACATACATGTGACCGAGGATGGTTTCTGCCTCTTCTCCCAACTCTGGCTCAGTTAGAAGTGACCAGTATGGGTGGTCCCCAGAGAGGCCTCTGTTTTGCTCTAAATTAGTAGCTGGATGACTCAGTGGGGTGGGTGGGATGCACTGAAAGTCACAGTTCCGCCAGCCTGTTTCTGCTCTGAACTTGGGTGGGAGTCTAGCGTCCTAGGAGAAATGGGCTTTGACGTGACTCTTCCTCTTTGCTCCTTGGGGGCTTGGTCCTGCGTGAGGCTAAGTAGACTTGCTTGCCCAGCCTTCAGGCTGGTGATGTGTATGAGTGTGAAGTGGGTGAGTCTGGGTGTGGGAAAGACCAAACGTGAAGGGGGTGTAAGGCCAGCATTGACATTTGGCCGTGTTCCCCACAGGTCACAGAACCAAAGGGTGTGTTTCAGTGTCTGTATGCCCACCTCGGCTGAGACTAGCACTCAGGTGTGGGTCACATCCCTGCTATTCCTGGTCTCCCCATCCGGCTTCCTTTGTGCCAGGATGAATGTGGTCTTGGGTGAGCTAGTTTTCCTAGAGGGAGTGGAGGCCAAGAGTCCCTGGGGGAAAAAAATGCCACCTTTGTTTTTCTCCACCATCTTTCCTCATCCATCATTTCCCGATCCTCCTTCTATGATGTTAGAAGTGCTGTTTGAGATCTCCCTTCCATCCCTCCTCCTGGGGCAGCCCTCTTCTCCCTCAGAGAAGCGCTGAGATCTGGTTTTATCGTCTGGGGGCAGCTGGGCATAGGTCTGCCCTGCTGGAGAAGATAGCCCCTCCATCTCCCCACCTCCTCTGACCAGCCCCTCTCACCCCACCAGGTAGAGCAGGGCCCTCCGCAGCCATGTCGGCCAAGGCGATCTCCGAGCAGACAGGCAAAGAACTCCTCTACAAGTACATCTGCACCACCTCGGCCATCCAGAACCGGTTCAAGTATGCCCGGGTCACCCCTGACACTGACTGGGCCCACCTGCTGCAGGACCACCCGTGGCTGCTCAGCCAGGTGAGCCCACCCTCCGGCCTGAGCCCCTCCTCCAGGCCCAGAGTCCCAGGAAGAGAAAGCAGTCGGTTTGCTGGAGATGTCCCCCCGGGGCATGTGATGGCAGACGGTCTGCATGGGTGGGCAGGGTGCAGGGGCTGAGCACGTTTTGTGTTTGGCCCCGGGCCCTGCATGCTGAGGTCCCCTGGCACGGCGTACAGAGCCTGGACTGGAACTGGACAAACCCGAGTTCAGATGGCAGCTCTCTGCATATTAACCATATGGCCTGGGGCAAGCCATTTCACCCCTCTAGAGTTTTAGATTCCCCGTCTGTCAAATGGGCATAACACTCACCCTGTGAGTTTAAGGATTAGTAACAATGTCTGGAAAGTATTCAGTGTGCTGCCTGGCACTTGGTAGTTGCTCCCTGACAAACACCCGCCCTGTCAGGAATACGTCAGGGCATGAGGAAGTGTGACCTTGTACTTTGGGTAGAATGGCTGATGGGATCCACCCTGGAGTAGAGGCTCCTCTCTGTAGATCTCTGCAGGGCTATTGTTGAGATGGTGTCTGGAAGCTTAGACTTCTTTGGCAGGCCCCAGAGGGCGGGACTGGGACCAGTAGGGGGAGGCATTCAGGGATGCAGGTTTCCTCCCACCATGAGGCAGCCCAAACCACAAAGCGAGCTGCCTCCGGAGGCGGTGAACTTCCTGGTCCTAGAGGTGTGTGAGCAGTGGCTAGGGGCTGCTTGTTGGTCTTACAGACAGGGTTCAAACCCTGGGATCGGGTTGACCAGATGTCCTCAAAGGTCCTTTGTCACCCCAAGGCTCTGTCTCCGTTCTTTCTTTTGAAACACAGGTGCTAGTCGATATTCTGAGGCATTGAATGAAGCTAAGATACCACATAGGGAGGGTAGGGAATCACTTCCTCATTCAGCGCGTATTCAGTGAGCACCTGCTCTGCCAGACCCCTTCCTGGGTGATAATGGCTTTAGATTCCTTGTTGTTAAAAGAAAGATGTTGACTGGAGTAGGTGAGGGAAGCTTCTGGGAGTTGACCTTGAAGGTTGGGTGGAATTCGCTCTGGGGGTGGGGTGGATTGGAAGCCACCAGGCTACGCTGTGCTTTGGGTCCCCAAACTGTCACCTCTTACTCTACCCTATCTTTCCTTGCTGTAAATACAAACCCCTCTTATTCCAGAGCTTGGTGGTTAAGCCAGACCAGCTGATCAAACGGCGTGGAAAGCTGGGCCTAGTTGGGGTCAACCTCACTCTGGACGGAGTCAAGTCCTGGTTGAAGCCACGGCTGGGACAGGAGGCCACAGTGAGTCTGGGTGTAGGATCGGGGTGGATGTGCTGTGGTAACAGAAGCAAATGTGGTCGCCTCCAGATCAGCACTGTGGGTCACCCCCACAGCTGGTCAGATTGCAGCCTGGGGAAGGCAGGAGCCCAGCAGAGCTGCCTTAGTGCTCGTTCCCAGCTCCCCTATCAGGGAACGGCAAGATGTGCTGTACAGGTAACCCCAGTACAATTAGAGAGCCAGGTGGAAATGGTCTGTTTCTTTAACAACAGTCGTGGAGATGGGACTCTGAGAACTATTCTGGGAACTCCTTTCTTTTTAGTTTCCAGAAAGGGTAGGGTAGCTTGTCATGACCTGCGTATATAAGCGGGTGGGTAAAAAAAAAAAAAAAACTTGAAGGGAGATGCAGAATCATTTGGGCAGAAACGTTCTTGGGCCAAGAACCTAGGAGGAGGAAACAATAATACTGAAGAGTAAACTTAATTCTTGCCTTCTTCCAGCTCATTGATCCATTTCAACTCGGTAGATGAGATAGTTACAGTGAAATATGGCTTAGGAAAGCTAAGTGATGCCCAGAAATAAAACTGCATTTCATTTTCTTTTCCCAAAAGGAGCTGGAGAACTGAAGGGAGGGAGTAAGCTGAGGCTTGGCTTACGCTGGGGAGGATGTGCTGTCCATACCTGGCTTTGTCGCATCTGGGGTGACCATGGACCAGGGTTGAGCTGTTCTCTAACTTGGTTGCCCAGGAGTAGGATGAAGATGGTGATGGAGCCATCTTCCTTTTTACTGGCCTTCCTCAAATTAAGCTCTTCACGTTAATTTCCCGGTTTCTGGCTCTCCTGGGTAAAGAGGGATCCTTGAAGTTACACACAGGCCTGGGGGCAGAGGGATCTTGACCTTTGTGCCCCCAGGCCTTTGGGGAGAGGACAGCAGGGTTGGGGGCTGAGCAGTGTCCCCAGGGAGGTCCTCATGCTTCCTTCTCCTCAGCTGTCTGTTGGGAGGGGGATGTCAGGGACCTCTGAGCTGGCAGCAGCATTGACCCCAGCGGGAGCAGCTCATTACCTCTGATGGATCACTGTCTGGTCCTGACTCAGCAATGACGCACGCATGGGTGGGCGGGGGCTTCGGGACATGCTGGGAGGGATGAGGGCTGTCTCGCCTCGGCTGCTGCCAGGGACCCACTCAAACTGATTAGCTCTGCAAGCCTGTTGTCCTCAGCCGGGAAGGTCTGTGTGGAAAAGTTTTCCCTGTCAGGCTCCCCTCTCTCCCCGCTCCGAGCCATTCCCTGCGCCCTGAGCCATTCCCTGCGCCTAGACTCATGTTCTGGGGCTGGGTCTCCCTGCCTGAGCTCTGGGATAGATAGCCTTGATTTGTCTGAGCGCTTTAATTTGTGGCACAGCAGAGGGGGAGATGCTCCTGATCTCTGCTTCTGGGGGCGGGGTGTTGCTGCAGCTCATTTATCCTCCTCCAGAGGAGGCAGGGAAGAATGTGTGAGGTCAGTGTTGAAGTGTAGCTGGCACGAGGTGGTGGATGGAAGAGGAGATCTCATGAAGACTTCTTGAGCCCATTGCCCTGGTTTCTGGAAAGATCTCTTTCTGGCAGGTGTTGTGGCAGTAGTGCTAGGGCCCCGCCTCTGATGGGAGGGCGAGGTGGAGGGACCAGAGGGCGATCCTTCCTCCTGCCCTGCGAGCAAGACATGCCTTCTGGTCTAAGCTTTACCTCCCTCAATCTCTGTAGGTTGGCAAGGCCAGAGGCTTCCTCAAGAACTTCCTGATCGAACCCTTCGTCCCCCACACTCAGGTATGTGTGAAGTAGCTCCAAGCTGGGTCTTCTCCCTCTGGGAGCTTTGTGCCTGTTGACCCTAAAATGATGAAGGAGAAATCAAGCTGCTGGAGAAAAACCAAAGGGACCAGAGTCTCTGAAGCGGTGCTAAGGGTTTGAGGGTGCTACGGAGCAGGGAGTCCAGAGATGAAGGAAAAGGCTTAGTTAGCAGCAGGAAGGAATCAAGGTTGGTAACAGAGGGGACTTCCCAGTGCTAGGATGAGAAGGACTTGAAGGCAGGACCCCTTCCCTCAGAGCAGGTCACGTTGGCTCAGTCTGGACTGTCAGCCAGCAAGGCAGTGGCCTCTTGTCTCTTGTCCTCAAGGGGAAGATGGTGACCTGCTCTTACCTTGTGAGAGGTGTCTATGGGGTTTTAGAAATGATACCACCGGGGTTGGGCCCCTCACCCACGTGGTGCTCTCTTCCCCCGTAAGGAGGAGGAGTTCTATGTCTGCATCTATGCTACCCGAGAAGGGGACTACGTCCTGTTCCACCACGAAGGTGGGGTGGATGTGGGTGACGTGGACGCCAAAGCCCAGAAACTGCTCATTGGTGTGGACGAGAAACTGAATCCTGAGGGCATCAAGAAACACCTGTTGGTCCACGCCCCCGAAGACAAGAAAGAGTTGAGTGAGAGGGATGGCAGGGAGGTGGCAGCGGAGGAACGGGGAAGGCCGACAGCTCTGGACGCAGAGTGGGGAAAGCAGAGTGGTCTATCCCTGTCTGGGCGCCCACTGCGCCGCCCCAGCATCTGGCCGGAAGGTGGGGAGCAGAAGGCAGGCACCGCCACTCCCCGTCCCCAGGAGGGATGCTGCGGGTGGAGGGGAGGCCGGCTCAGACTGAAACGTGCGTCAGTGTCCCTCACCTCCGTGCCCCTTCTGTCTGGCGCGTGTCCTCCTCCTGCTGCATGCCTGACAGCTCCCTTCTGCCTCAGCGGCTGAAGAGCGATGTCTGGGGAGCGGGGTTTGGAGCGGAAAGTGAGGGGTCAGCGGGGTGGCTGTTGGCAAGTGGAGCTGTCAGAGGCAGTGAGAGATTGCTTCTGAGCCCACTCCGCCACGGATTGACAGTCCCTCTCTGCCTCCCCCTGTAGGATTCTAGCCAGCTTTATCTCCGGCCTCTTCAATTTCTATGAGGATCTGTACTTCACCTACCTCGAGATCAACCCCCTTGGTAACTATCTCTGCTGGGGTGGGACAGGGCAGAGTCTGAGTACTTATGGTAACCCTGGCCTTGACGTTCCAAGGACCAGACCCCCACTTGCAGGGGGCAGCGCAGACAGCTGTGCGTGGGCGGAGGGATCTCCGGGCTCCTGTTCCTGAGCTCTCAGGAGGCCACAGTCATTCCTCTTTTCGCCAACTCCAGTTTCTTTCTTTCTTCTGGGATGGGGAAGTCCTGGTTGTGATCTGACTCTGCCCTGTGGCTCTTGCTGCCAGCGGGTGAGGCTGTTATACCAGGAGCTGAGCCGCCCCTGCATCCGCCTGACCGGTCAGACCCTTCCTTCCTCTTGGTGCCTCGGAGACCCCCTCCCCGCCTCCCCCTCCAGGAGTTGGTCCATCATTGACCCCCAAGGCTGTAAAGACCGCCGCGAAGCCTCTCACGCTGTGAAGGAGGCAGATGGCCTGGGCTGGCTCTGGCCAGGGTTTCATGGGGCAAAGTCCTGATTCAGATTCCAACTAGGGATGTAGCCCCTCTAATGGACCAGATGGCTCTGTGCTGACTTAATTAGCTAAATGGCCCTGGGGGAAAGGGAAATGGACTCCAGTGAGGCGGCAGTAAATGAATCCTGCTGGCTGGGGGCCCAGTGCGCCCAGGGCTTCCCACTTCTCGCTGGACCCTAGGAGACCCACTTCTCGCTGGACCCTAGGAGACTGTGCCTTAGACACTTTTTTTGTAAATAGCGGGGTTGTGGTGGATGAATAGTTAAACATTTAAGGCATGGAGTATATAGCATTTTGTAAAAATGCTTGAAAATTGCCATGGCAACTGAAACAGACGTTTCTGCCCTATTACCTACAGGTCGGGGAGCTGGGACTGGTCTTGTAGAATTTGCTTTTCCTTGAATGGGGGAAAAGCTGTGTCTCCATAAGGACCAATCTGGTTTCTTGTTGAGCTGGAGAGTTGTTAGGCCTGGGTGGTCCCCCATGGGAGTGGTGTGTGGGGAAGTCTGGAGGGGGTTGGAGGTTGATGGTCACCTCGGCTAGGGCCCATGTCTGATTGCCTCTTTTTTTTTTTTTCTTCTTTTCTTAAAGTAGTGACCAAAGATGGCGTCTACGTCCTTGACTTGGCAGCCAAGGTGGACGCCACTGCCGACTACATCTGCAAAGTGAAGTGGGGTGATATAGAGTTCCCTCCCCCCTTCGGGCGGGAGGCTTATCCAGAGGTAAGTCTGGTTTGGGGAGGAGATGGAGAGTGAGGGGGACCGGCGGGGTGGGGGAGTGACTGATCTCCTATGAGGATTTGGCAACCCTTGTGGGCTATGTATTTGGCAGGAAAGGAAGGCCAGGAGCCATTTAATTTTTTAAAAACCCTGGAGGAGAAGGGTGTGGGGGTCAGGATTCTCCTCTGAATCCCGGCTGGAGATCCTTTTAGACTCCCCTCTCAATCACCCTCCCTGGGCTCGTGACGTGATTTGTTGTTTCTCAGTAATTCTGAGTGGCTCCCCGAATCCTGCCAGGAAGGTAGTTCTCTCAGCCACTTGCTGAGAATTTTAATTGCTCCTTCCCACCCCAACCTCTGAGAGGTCCTCGCCACAGCATCAGGCATGTGTGACAGAACCCAGGTCAAGGGAAGAGGCTGGGCTGGGGGGAGGGATGGGGCCTGGGGGGCACAGCACGGGATGAGCTAGGCAGGCAGATGCTGGGAGTGGGGGCCATGCTAGAAGCAGAGTGATATAGCGAGGCCTGGGACTTGGGCAGAGAGCCAAGGACTTGAAGTCTGAGAGAAAGGACTTGGGAAGTTTGTCTCCAGGTGGTGACTGGCTGTGGGTGGTTTTGGTACTTGGAGACGGCATCATGTTTTGTCCCAGGCACATGAGGCCCTGCACAACCCCTTCTCCCTGACGCTGTGAAGGCAATGGAGGACCTCTTCATACGACTCCAGGAGAAGGGGAGGGGTCCTGGGATCTGTGACCTGGTGAAGGGTGTGCCCCCAGGGCTCACCTGTTGCTGTCTGGCCCCTAGGAAGCCTACATCGCAGATCTGGATGCCAAAAGCGGGGCAAGCTTGAAGCTGACCTTGCTGAACCCCAAGGGGAGGATCTGGACCATGGTGGCCGGAGGTGGCGCCTCTGTCGTGTACAGGTGACTGAGAGGGCTGCTGAGGGGATGGCAGCCAGGTCCACCTAGGCTTCCCACATGTGGCCTGGATCAAGTCGCTTCACCTCGGGGTCTCCAGTTTCCCCCCGCTCGGTGCAGAGCAGAACTCGTGGGGCATCCCAGAGGGGCCTACACAGCGTCTCTGCAACCTTCTTCTTTGCTTCAAAATGAAGTTATTAGTTATAATTCTTATCATTAGTCATATGTGCTCCATGCAAAAGTACAACAAATACGGAAAATGAACTGGAAAGTGAATTTTGCTTGGCTGTGTCACCACCCCTACCCCTACCAGGTCACCACGTTGGGTGTCCTTCCAGGTGTTGTAGTGCCTATATGAATAGTCACACTTCTACACTTCATAGAAGTGTTGGGTAGGGCTGGGAGGGTGCCCACCCCCAGGAGAGTATGATGCAGGACAGTTAACCTTCAAGTATGACTTGTTAGGGCCTTGAGGGTCTGAGGTCCATAGGCTGCCCGGCCTCAAGGCTTCAGGGGCGTCTGCGTGGCCTCCCAGGCACCAGGCCGCCACCCTCTGCCACTCAAGCTGGAGCCAGCACTGACTTCCTTGTTTCCCTGGCAGCGATACCATCTGCGACCTAGGGGGTGTCAACGAGCTAGCGAACTACGGGGAATACTCAGGAGCCCCCAGCGAGCAGCAGACCTATGACTACGCCAAGACGATCCTCTCCCTCATGACCCGCGAGAAGCACCCCGATGGTGAGACACGCGCTCCTTCCCCAGGACAGCCCAGCGTCCTCGGTGGGAACAGCTATGGCTGGGCTGTGAGGCACCAAGGTTTTCCTGGTCCTTTGCAACCTGGGGCTAGTTATTTAACTTCTGGACCTCAGTTTCCCTGACTGCACAATGGGCAGTGACAGGGTCTGTCAGACTGGGGGCTCCGAGGGGGCGAGGAATGGATGGATGTATACAGCCCTATGAGTAGGTGCAAGCGGGGAGGCGGTGGTGGCATGCTTTTGCTGACTGCTATAACGTGGTTTTTAGCGACTCACTTACACATTTATTGTCTGGGCTGTGTTATTCCCAGCTTTCCTATATCACCTGTCCTGTGTTTTGGGACCACACATACCAATTCCCCTTCCCTTGAGCCAGATAGAGATTCCCACCAGGGGTATCCAAAAACCAAGCTGGGTTTCTAGATGCCAGCTAGGAATGATGTAGAGATTCTGTGGGTTCGAGAATTCCCTGGCCGCCCAGTGGTTGGGACTCCGCACTCTCAATGCCAAGGGCCTGGGTTTGATCCCTGGTCAGGAAGTAGGATCCCACAAGCTGCACGACGCAGCCAGAAAAAGAAGTTGAGATTTTCTGGGCTTGGATCAGCCGCTTGCTTGGTGGCATAGGTTATGGAGAGTTGAGCTGATGACGCTGAACAGGCATCAGGAGAGACCAGCTTGCTCCTCCCGCCTCTGCACTGGTATCTCCTAACAGCTGGGGGACGCTCACTCAGGAGAGAGCACTCTCTCAGTTGGATTTCTGTGATGCCCAAGTCTACCTTTCTAACCTTTTTTTGACTTCTCTCGCTCCAAACCTAGGCAAGATCCTCATTATCGGAGGCAGCATCGCCAACTTCACCAATGTGGCCGCCACATTCAAGGTAACCAGCTGCAGGGGAATGTGGGTGGGTTGGGAGCAGGGAAGGGAAGTTTCTGTGCAAGTAGGTTTGAGACAGAAGCAGGTTCCCATGAGTTACCCAGTCCGGGGGAGGGGCTTTTGACCTAGGGATGCACAAGACACTGGGATGGATCTGGATCCGAACCTGTGTGTCTCTGGCCAAGCAGCCGACCCTCGCTGGGCCATAATTCTCCCATCTGAAGTGTGGGGAGAAGGGGAATTTCTGCCTTCCCCCCTTTCAGGACCAATTCTTCTAAAACTGGCTTGACTGATCTCATTTCCAACACTCCATTGTAAGACTCTGGGTTCTCTGCACCTCCTAGCGTTTCTGTTTCCCAATCATCTGCCCCTTCTCCAAAAGGTTGGCATGAGGAAGTGTCTGATGCCCTGGGGCTCCTGCTCTTCCAGCCAGAGGCCCGTCAGCCTGGGTCCCTGTGCACAAGTCAGGGGCGTGGGCCCCAGTTTAAGGAAAGTGTGACTGCCGGTCAAGAAGGATGACAGCTAACGTGTCTCGAGACTCCTCCCCTTCAAGGGGGCCGCCTCAGGAGGCCACTTATCTCATCCTGTCAGGTGCTCACTGAAGCCCTTCAAAAGAGTGTCTTCCATCTGGTAGTTCCACATAAGCTTTGAAAATAATGCATAGGGCTTCCCTGGTGGCGCAGTGGTTGAGAGTCCGCCTGCCGACGCAGGGGACGTGGGTTCGTGTCCCGGTCCAGGAAGATCCCACGTGCCGCGGAGCAACTAAGCCCGTGTGCTATGGCCACTGAGCTTGCGCGTCCAGAGCCTGTGCTCTGCAACGGGAGAGGCCTGTGTACCGCAAAAAAAAAAAAGAAAGAAAGAAAGAAAGAAAATAATGCATAAATAGATGTCAGTCTTGAAAGTCTGAGCTCTCGAGAAGGAGGGGACCAGGCCTCGCCAGTCCTGCCTAAAACAGGTCCCTAATTGGACCTGATTCAACAAACAAATCTGACACAGGTGAATCTCGACAGCTTTGTTTTAACTTCTGAGCAGCCTGTAATAAAGGCAGTGCTGTCGATAAGGGCGGTTATGTCTGGAGCAGGAACTGTGCGCAGAGCCTCCCGTGAAATGCCATGAGCGACAGAACTTAGACTCAGTAAACTTGCCCTCCATCTGGAGAGACAAAACTGGTCCACACCTGTACATGCTCCCACGTTTCCAAAGTTGATACCCGTTGCAATGCTTTTGCCCCAAATCACTTGAAGAAGCTTTTGTAGGACTTTGACATTTAAGTAGACAATGTCCTGATCACCCTGACAACTCTTGCATAGGACCTCGGTATAGTTTCCCCCAAAATTGCAATAAGAGAACAAGAACGACTATAGATTGGGATAAGAGAGACCAGCAAAGCCCCACTGGCGTTGGAGGCCCAGCACCCCGCGCATCGAGGGGTGTCACCGCTAGGTGCCCCATGTTCTCACCTCAGCACCATTAACAGTGGTTGCTTGTCCTAGGCCTTTGGGTCGCTTGTGTGTGCAACACGTGTAAAATTCTTGAGTGCCAGGGCCTGCCGTGCTTTGTGAGAAGCCGCCCTGTTTTTTTCGTTTTGTTTTGCTTCTGGCTGTGCCGCACGGCTTGTGGAATCTCAGTTCCTCGACCAGGGATTGAGCCTGGGCCGCGGCAGTGAAGGCACTGAATCCTAACCACTGGACCACCAGGGAACTCCCAGCAGCCCTTGTAATCTACGCCCTGGGACATTTGTTTCCCATGGTTATAAACGCTTGCTTTATGGCTGCGTTCATTCTAGTCACATGTCTGTTGTCCCTTGGTGCTTCCAGGGCATCGTGAGAGCGATTCGAGATTACCAGGGCCCCCTGAAGGAGCACGAGGTCACGATCTTTGTCCGAAGAGGTGGCCCCAACTACCAGGAGGGCTTACGGGTGATGGGAGAAGTCGGTAAGATGGGGAACCTTTTCTGTCTCTCCCACCCTGAGTGTCACGCCTCCTTGGGATTCCTGCAAGAGTCAGTCTTCCAGTGCCTCCGTGCCCTCCCCTCCGCCTCTGGAGGTGTAGCTTGCTTCTGCTGCTGTTCTGTGCCCTCCTGACACAGAGCACCTGACCGAAACCTAAACCCAGAATGGGCAGGAAGGCATTTTCATTCAGCTGTTCACTTAACAAATAATTGTGGGAGGCCTGCTGTGTGCCGGGCCCTGTGCTGAACCCTGGGGTCACAGCCACGTGCGACAGATGACAGGCAGCAAGCCCTCATGCAGTTGAGAACAGTGACTGCAGCGTCAGGCGGCATGAAGGAAGACGAGCAGGGGGAAGGGGCGGGACATCTGTGCCTCTAGCATCTGTGGGAGGGGACAGGGCGGTTTTAAATGAGGCAATCGGAGAACGCTTGACCAGAAAGGTGGCATTTGAGCAGAGACCTGGAGGAAGGAGCAGTCAGTGGTGACTGTCTGCCAAGGAAAGGGCAAGTCCCAAGGCCCTGGGGTAGGACCAGCTGGGAGGGCTGAGGGACTGGGGTCGGGAGAGCGAAGGCAGGGAGTCCGGGGATGGAGGCAGAGAGGCCGAGGGAGCAGATACGCGCGGGGCTAGAACAGGTCCCGTGGGCACTTGGCTGTGACCCTGGCAGCTGCTGGAGACTGAGCAGAGGAGTGACACCATTTGACTGAGGTTTGAGAAGGTTGTTTAGGCTGCTGGGTGGAGACAAGACCAGAGGGCAGTCAGGTCGAAGCAGGGGGACCACCTAGGAGGCTGCGGCAGCCTCTAGGGCAGAGTGGTGGCCTGGACTGGGGGGCGGAGGAGGGAGACAGTGGTAAGTGTCCAGGCCCCGACTGCTGGTGACCTGGATGGCGGGAGGGGTCTGGTAATTGATAGAACCGGAGGGAGTTGCCCCTCGCTGAGCTGAGGGCAGAGAGGATGTGGGTCCGTTTTGGTTTCCTTTCTTCCTTCTGCATTTTGGGCGTCTCCTGCAGGCTCCTGAGACCTCAGACTCAGAGCCATCAAGAACTTGGGGACCATGTGACGTCAGTGAGGACTAAGACTGGGTCTCCCTGAGTTGACCTGATAGAACCAGCAGCTTTGGTCTTGAGTGCAGTGCAGCCCCGTCGCTAAGAGCAGTTATGTGTGGGGCGGGGGAGGGGGGTGAGGATATGAGACACGCCTGCTCGGTGATCATGCCCTCTAACTGGAGAGACAGAACCTTTCCACCTTCCCATTTTCCCAAACCTGATATCCATGGCAAACACTAACCCACCTAGGTCACTTGAAGTGGTACCAAGTCCTAGTTTTCACCTGAAACTGTGGACCTGCCATGGACGTAGCCCTCGGAACAGCACAGTGAATGTTACTCAGTCATGCCTGGGACGTTCAACTCACGGGACAATGAACAAGTAAACAGCGGCTGGAACAGGAGGCTGTTCGGTGGGGATCTGCAGGCGGGGCGGTGTGGAGGGGAGCGACTGTCAAGGTCAGAGAAGGCCTTTCCCAAGAGGTGGCACTTGAGCTTGAGCTGAGCGACAGCCAGGTGACAGCTCCATGCAGAGGAAGGAACAGGGCCAGAGCCCTGGGGAAAGGAGCCCGGCTGTTGAGGAACAGAGGCCGGGCCTGGGTGGCTGCAACGTGGTGGCCACGGGTGACAGATCTGGAGGGGGTCGGAGAGCCGGGGAACGTGAGGAGCGCAGGCTCTCATGCTGCCTGTGGTCACCGGAGTGTGTCTGTAAGGCTCTTTCTTGCTCTTATTGGCAGGTAACCTTTACAGAGTTTTGTTTGATGGTGAAGATAATGACCACCAACTTCTCCTGGGATAATTGGTCTTGCACAGAAAGCGCCGGACATCGGGCGGGCTCTAAAGGGGCCTTGCCAGAGTCATGTGGCCTTCCTTGCAAGGCACTTATTAGGAGACTTGAACCATGGATGCTTTTCCGTCCCTCACAGGGAAGACCACTGGGATCCCCATCCATGTGTTTGGCACTGAGACTCACATGACGGCCATTGTGGGCATGGCCCTGGGCCATCGGCCCATCCCCAATCAGCCGCCCACAGCGGCCCACACTGCAAACTTCCTCCTCAACGCCAGCGGGAGCACGTCGGTAGGTGCCAGTCTTCCTCTGCCGTAAAGCCTGCAGGGTCATCTTTGTCGCCCCTCATATCCCATCCCATCCTGGGCACGGTCCCCAGCTTTTTGGGGGCACTGGGGAGGTATGGGGAGAAGGTAGTATGTGGTTGGTTTCTGTATCTCTGCCAGTTTTTTCTGCCCTATCAAGGTAGTGTAATGGAAAGACCAGGGATTTTTAAATCAGACCTGAGTTCAAGGAAGGGACCTTGGTGGGTATCACCAGGAACCTCAGTTTGCTCACCTGTAGCTTGGGGACAATACTAATTCCTATCTCAGAGGCTTGTTAAATAGTTCTTTCGGAAGCAGCTTGTAGAGAACAGAACTGTGCATAGTTCTTGTTACCTGAGTTCTTTGGGGCCTTAGTGACCGGTAGCTTTTTTTCCAGCTGTTCCCTGCGATTGTTTCTCTCTCCTTGTCCCCCCAGACTCCAGCCCCCAGCAGGACGGCGTCTTTTTCTGAGTCCAGGGCTGATGAAGTGGCACCTGCAAAGAAGGCCAAGCCCGCCATGCCACTAGGTAACTCCCAGCAGTTTCAGGACCCTCCTGTCCCCCTTCCCTTCCTGGGCCCCGCTGGGCCAGCAGAGGTGGATGGAAAGCGGTTTGGGCTTTGCTTTTGGGCATGGTGCATGGGATGGGAACAGACACGAGGAAGTGGTGGCTGGAGCCTTCCGCGTGGGCTCTCCTGGTGCTGAGGGCCCACGCTGCGCTTGGGTCACCCCACTCCCCATTGTCTTCCCCTCTGCCCCCTTCTGTGGGGTGTGTGAGCTGGGCAGGGAGGCTGCGGAGGAGACAGGGTTACAGAAATACCAGGTGGGGGCAGGGTCCCTCAGACTCTCCTCCTGAGTGGACGGCAGGAGCCCAAAGCTCAGAACGGCAGAGAACTCCCGCGCCCACGCCCCCAACCATCCTGGGGCTCTTACCAGGACATTCCCTTCTGGTGAGCCCACCGCAAGGGCGCACATTGTCTCCCAGGCCGTCTGTGCTTTGCCTGCTCGTCTGTCCCTCCTGTGATTCATGAGAGACATGATCCCTGCCAGCCAGCCCTTGCGACCAGCGCTAGGTAACCTGTGTTCGTTACCGCTGGGCTGACATGGCCTGTGTGGCCTCTTCTTGGGACGGACGGAGCGTGCTTAAGGCATCTTGTGAAATAGCGACACTGGCTCCAGGCACTCAAGATTGGAAGCCGCCGCCCTGCAGTCCCCAAACCGGTAGCTTTGTCCACAGCACAGAATGACAGGTCCAGTCCCTCGGCCTAATCATCTCGTTGTGCTTCATGGGGACAAAACAGGTCAAGAGGGTGGGACCGGGCCTGCTGTCCCTCAGGCCTTGGTGCTTTTGCTCCTCTCTGTGCTCTGTGGTCCTTCTCCCCTTCTTGCCTCCACTCTGCTGATCGGGGGTCTCTCTTCTGTTGGCCTTGCTCCTGTCTGTTGTGAATAGACAAGAGACGGTGAGCGCAGCAGCCCTGCAAGGCTTGTCCATGGACCCCTCCCTGTTCCCACCCGCTCCCTCCAAAGCCTCCAGCCATCAGCGGGTCACTCAGTTGCCTTGGTCATTTTCTTTGACAGATTCAGTCCCAGGTCCAAGATCCCTGCAAGGTAGGATGCCCCCAGCTCCGCGTGTGGCTTGTTAGCGGGTTACAGTCTTACGGTGTGCTTTGTCTCCCCGTCCCCGGTGGGTTGCAGTGTTGTCTGGTATACTCTGTCCCTGCCTTGGTGTGGCCTGCCCCGAGTCCTAGTCTTCGCTCTCCTTTCTTTCCCACCCCTGCTTATTTCACACCCCCGCTTTCCTTGCCGGTGGGGCTGTGAGTCCATACGTGGGAGGGGGTGGAGAGCGCAGGACGGGCGAGAGCCAGGCCCACAGCCTTGGGCAGTGGGTGGAGGCGAGGAGGGAGGGTCCTCCTGGGAAAGAGGGAGCCATGGAAACTGAAGGGGGCGTGGCAGAGCCAGCGGGCCAGGAGGGGAGCCACTGACCACCTGATTTTCATCTACATCCCATGATGTCCTCGTTTTCTTTTCCCACCTCAGCCTCACCACCGCTGACTTCAGCCCAGACTCCCAGCACCAGGGACAAGTTTAGATTTCTCTGGGATTTGGGTGGAAGACAGAATGGAGAAGGAGAGAGAGAGACCCGGAAGGGTGTGCAGTAAATCTGGAGGAGGGACTGGGCTTTGTCTGGTGTGTGAGGTCACTGTTTAGCAGGGACATTTTCTGTGTGTGTTCACACAAACTTGTACACGTTCATCTGTTGACCGAGGTGAATAGGTGAATCAGTTCAAAGCGTCAGCGCCTTCATTTACCTTTTTGACATTGACAGCTGTGAGAGATCCCCCGCTCTGGGGAAGGGGAGTTTCTGGTGAAGGGGGGTTCCGTAATGATGACCTCTGACTCCTTGCTGAGAAGAGGAAAGGGGTAACTAGGCAAGGTCAAGTAGCCCTTCCTGCCTTACCTCTGGCAGCATCCGCTGTTACCTAAAAGACCAGACCTGAGGCTGAGCCCTGCGCAGAAGGACAGAAGGAACGGGGGCAGACTCTCAGTGAGAGCTCTTGGCTGTGGAGGGTGGAGGTGGGGTTTAGTCTTACTGTCCTGGGCGGTGCTGAGACGTGGGAGAGGAAGGACGGCGGTGGATCAGGAAGGGAGGGTAGATTGGGCCAGGACAGCAGAGCCAGTGGAGGAGCCTGGTGGGGGCTTAGCCCCGGAGCACAGGTTCTCTCTGGGGCCTCCATCTGTGCTGCTGCTGGGCTGAGGATTGCCACCTTCAGCTTTGCCTTCTCTGTGCTCTGAGAGCTCCAGTTCTGCCCCCCGTTCGAGCTGGAAGTGCGGGTGGGTTCGTAGTGATTCCAGGCCTTGTCCTGATTTCTGTAGCCTCTCGGGTGGACAGATGGGTGTATGTGCTCTTGCGTGCATGCTGACTCTCGGGGATGTGGGCTCCCCGAGGATGGGGAGTGGTGGGGCCGTGCTGGCTTTGTATCCCTCCTCAGTCGCACAGTTGAGCTGCATCTCAGCTTAGGACAGAATCCTGGCTCTGATGCTAGATGACCTACAATCTTCGTCATTTGGCAACTCTGGCCTTCAGTTTTCTGGGACTGGAAAGTGAGGGAACTGGATTAGGTGGCCTCCCTTGTTCTGTGATCTCACGTCTCATTGGAACCCAGATGAGTCCAGGGCACAGTAAATCCCGGGTGTTTGCACCAGCAGGAGCCTTCTGTCATGAGAAGCTTATGGCTGTGATGGAAGAGGCAAGCCTGCGTAGGGATGAGAATCTTTTTTTTTTTTTTTGGGGGGATGAGAATCTTACATGAAACTGGTCTTACAAGACCATCTTACAAGAAACTGGTCTCTTTTAGCCAAGCCTGTGCTAGTACAGTAGGTTAATTAATACCAATGCCCCTGAGCTCTCTGCGTTATTTTCCTTGGGGGAGCTGAGAACGTCCCCTGTGGGCTACTTTTCTCCAGCAGAAAGCAGGAGCGTCAGGTGACCTGCCTGTCTGGGGCGACAGCTCAGGAGGAATGCACTTCCACCAGCTCTTGTTGTTCCCCTCACCCCTTTCCTGATGCCCCTTTCTGCCCCTTTCCTGCCGGCCTGTCCAAGAGCATTGTTCTGAGC
Organism: Phocoena phocoena; assembly: GCF_963924675.1. Classification (NCBI taxonomy): domain Eukaryota; kingdom Metazoa; phylum Chordata; class Mammalia; order Artiodactyla; family Phocoenidae; genus Phocoena; species Phocoena phocoena. The sequence goes on from NC_089237.1 coordinate 19,683,721, forward strand.
AGGAAAGAGCCACCTGGGAGGAGGCTGTGGGGAGAAGGTCAGGTGGAAGGTCAGTTAGGATCAGGCTACAGCAGACCTCTTCATTGGACCTACGCTGACCTAGAATCAAGAGGATTCAAATCCTGTCCCGAGCTGGCTTATGTCCAAATTCACAGGTGATGAGGATTGTTGGGGAGCTGTTTGAAGTCTTGTGGTAGACAACAGGGTCCTACTGTATAGCACAGGGAACTATATTCAGTGTCCTTTTATAAACCGTAGTGGAAAAGAATATGGAAAAGAATATATAGAAGTATAACTGAGCCACTTTGCTGTACAGCAGAAATTAATACAACATTGTAAATCAACTATAATTTTAAAAAGTCCAAGGGACTTCCCTGGTGGTCCAGTGGTTAAGACTCCATGCTTCCTAAGTCAGAAAGAGAAAAACAAATATTGTATGTTAACGCATATATGTGGAACCTAGAAAAATGGTATAGATGAACCTGTTTGCAGGGCAGAAATAGAGACACAGATGTAGAGAACAAACGTATGGACACCAACGGGGGAAAGCAGCGGGGGGGTGGTGGCGGGAAGAATTGGGAGATTGGGATTGACATGTATACACTAATATGTATAAAATAGATAACTAACAAGAACCTGCTGTATAACAAATAAATAAAATTAAAAATTAAAAAAAAAACGAAAAAACAAAAAGACTCTGTGCTTCCACTGCAGGGGCTACAGGTTCAGTCAATCCCTGGTTGGGGAACCAAGATCCCGCATGCCCACGCCCCCGAAAAAAAATAGTTTAAAAACAAAAAAAACTTTCGGTCACCCAAATTGGGAGAGCTTAACATTTTTTTCTGGTGACTTTAAAAATAATTGATCAAGCCCTCATTTGCATATATATACCTTTCCTGTGAAGTTGAGCAGGTCCTGTAGGAATTCTGCTGTCTGTTCCCTGCTGAGCCCTTTGCCAGCCAGGCAGGTTCCCTCAGTTCATTTTGCGCTCTCTGCCACCTCTTTCCAGAAGAAATCTAGGCGCCTCCTCCCCCACATTCTCAGAGTTCCGTCTTCTTGACATTCCTTTGCAGTTTTGACGCCTCGCCCTCGCGGGACGTGGGGCGTGGAGGGGTCTGGCAGGCAGCCCCCGGGGGGTGTGTTCTGGGTGTACTCGCTCTGTCTCTGCCCCCCAGGAAAGAGCGCCACCCTCTTCAGCTGCCATACCAAGGCCATCGTGTGGGGCATGCAGACCCGGGCCGTGCAGGGCATGCTGGACTTTGACTACGTCTGCTCCCGCGACGAGCCCTCGGTGGCTGCCATGGTCTACCCTTTCACGTGAGTTGCGCACGGCAGGGAGGCTGGACGCGGCCACCGAGCGGGATGTCCTCATCCCATCTCCTCCAGCAGCAGCACAGAGCTGGGCGAGCCCTGGATTGTCCCCTTTGCCCGAGAAGCATCTGCCCATCCCAGACGGGGCGGTCGATGTTCCTGGGGGATCTTTTTCCCCCACAGACTGAACTCTTTGAAGGCAGACCCTGCCTTTCCGCTTTCCGGGTGAAGCCCCTCCCGAGCCCTGGCAGGTTAAGAGTGTCCTGACCCCTCCTCTGCCTTCCTCACAGCGGGGACCACAAACAGAAGTTTTACTGGGGTCACAAGGAGATCCTGATCCCCGTCTTCAAGAACATGGCTGATGCCATGAAGAAACACCCGGAGGTGGATGTGCTGATCAGCTTTGCCTCCCTGCGCTCAGCCTATGACAGCACCATCGAGACCATGAATCACGCACAGGTAGCTCACTGCCCCCTGGGACGGGAGGCAGGGGCACCCTGAATGGCGTCCACTGCGACAAAGGCCTTGGGACTCGGGACTGGCCAGTGATTTGGGGGATGGTGGTTGGAGACCTGATCTTCAGGAGGCAAGGTGGTCACCAGGGGCTGGTGGGCTGCTTACCCGGGCTGGCAGAGAATCAGTCCGGGGTCGTCTGCCTCCACCAGGTCCTTTCTGTGCTGAGACTGGCTTTCAAAACAGGATCAAAAGCACTTTTTTTACTTATTGTAAAATTGTTACGTATTTATTATAGAAAAGAATTAAATGCTGATAGTAAGAAGAAGAGGGTAAATACCTCAGGTCTCATTTCCCAGAAATATGGTTGCTGACGTTTGAGTACATCCTTATTCACACCTTTTTCTGGGTTTGAACAAATGGAATAACGCTGTATCTATTTTATAATCCTTCAGTGACTCTTTCCACATCAATACTTACCAGCAACATCATTTTTGCTTTTTCAAGTCTCATGATGAGCATATATCCTTAATTGTTTCCCCAGCGTAAATGTCTCGAGGTCAAACTGCTACATCAGAATGTGCAGATTTGAAAGCCTTTGATCCATCCTGCCCAGGGGCCCTCCAGAAAAGTCCAGAACTGGGGACGTAAACTCCCATCACTAGTTTGAGAACGCCTGTTTCTCTGTACCTTTGCCAACATTGAACGCTTGGACGTAAAGAACGTATATACTTGACAAAATGATAGGCATTCTATTTAATTTGCATATCTTTGATTATTAACTAAGATGAGCTTCGAAAATATGTATTGGCCATTTGCATTCTGTGACATGGCCTCGCCTCCTTTTTCTCTGTTGAGGTGTTTATCATTTTTGTTACTGATTTGTAAGAGCCCTTAGGGATTAAGATACTGAGTTTTCTGTTCCAAATTATTGTCTGATCCCAGACTGGCTTACTTCAGTTTATGACTGGAGTAAACTTGTTTTGATATCTCGATGAAGCAAAAAAGAAAACACACCTGCTGAAAATGAGTGGCTTTTCTAGTTTAGAACAGAGGTTGGTGAACTACAGTGCAAGGGCCAAACCCAGCCCCCTGCCTGTTGTAAATAAAGTTTTATTGGAACACAGCCATGCTCGCTCATTTACATATTGTCCGTGGCTGCTTCTGTGCTGCAGAGGCAAAATTTAGTCGTTACCACAGAGACCACATGACCAACAGACCCCAAAACACTATCTGGTCCTTTATAGAAAGAGTTTGCCTTGGATATTTCCCATCCCCCCCACCCCCACCCCCTCTGGCTTCTCCCTCAGCCCACTCTCTGGTCCAAGTGTGGAAGCAGCTTGTTTCTACCCAGGTTTTGTCCTGTGGGGATGTAGAGTCAGAGCCTCAGAGGGCACAGCAGGGATAGCCCTAGATAGCTGCTTTATGATCCGGCACCTGGACAGGTGGGAGACAGGTGGGGCTGAGTCTCATGAGTTTTTGGATAGGTGAGAATATAACAGTTTTGACTACAGCAAGTTTTCAGAAACATCTGTTCCACTTGGTTACTGACTCACTGTGGTGTTAACCAATGGAGCGCAGTTTTGGGTGCCTCTCTTTGGGGGGAGGGTTGAATGAGCAGGGTAGGAACAGAGGCCTGTGGGAAGAAGGGGGTGCATATTGTTATCATTACTCCTGGAAGGGGGCCTGGGAGATGGGTTCTGGAATGGTCACTGCCTCGACATCTCAAGTGGTGAAATGATAACGGGAAGGGACTATCCTCGTGCCCTAGATCCGGACCATTGCCATCATAGCTGAAGGCATCCCCGAGGCCCTCACGAGGAAGCTGATCAAGAAGGCAGAGCAGAAGGGAGTGACCATCATTGGACCTGCCACCGTGAGCATCCCTTCCACTTCTGGGCCCATAGGAAGCTCATTGCTGACTCTACTGTCTCCCATCTAGTTTGAAAAGACTGAGAGTACCTGTTGAAAGTCAGGCTGTCCATTTCCAGTTAAATATTTTTTTCTGGCTGCGCCATGCGGCCTACAGGATCCTAGTGCCCCAACCGGGAATCGAGCCCAGGCCCTGGCAGTGGAAGTGCTGAGTCCTAACCACTGGACCGCAAGGGAATTCCCTGTCCACTTCCAGTTAATTTTTTAAAGGGCTCTCTCCACAGACCATATCACCTTTACAGTTTCGAGGGGCTAACAAGATTTTTTTAAGTGTCCACCCTCAGACAACCATAGCATGGTCTTTGATTATTCCTTCAACTGTAAACCAAAGAAAAATCTACCTAGGGACCTTACTTTTGACCCAAAGGCCTTTACATAAGAAAAAATGGCCCCGTGAATGTTTTTTTGTTTTTGTTGTTTGTTTTTATTTAGTTGTTGCCTTAAAAATTTGGCTGAAGCTAAGAATTTTTTTTAACATCTTTATTGGAGTATACTTGCTTTACAGTGGTGTGTTTCTGCTGTTTCACAAAGTGAATCAGCTGTACCTATACATATATCCCCATAACCCCTCCCTCTTGCATCTCCCTCCCACCCTCCCTATCCCACCCCTCTAGGTGGTCACAGAACACCGAGCTGATCTCCCTGTGCTATGCGGCTGCTTCCCACTAGCTGTCTGTTTTACATTTAGTAGTGTATATATGTCCATGCCAATCTCTCACTTTCGTCCCAGCTTACCCTTCCCCCTCCCCATGTCCTCAAGTGAAAGCTTTTTGAGCTAAGCAAGGGACCTTTCATCTTGGAGACAGAGGGTGATCTTGAGCAGAGGTGCACACTTGCATCAGACACTTTTACTGGGTGCTGTTGCCCTTTTGGAGCAGAAGAGGCGACCTAACCCTGAGTGTATACCTCCAAATCTGCAGTCGTAAGCCACGTTTTAGCAATAAGGCTCCCTTTTTTCTGTGTGATATCTCTTGACGGGGAGAAGAGAGTCTTCCTCAGCAGGAACCCCGACATGCAGGTGCTGGCCAGGGTGGGCTGGGCAGGTAATCCCGGGCTCTGTGACCACCCCCCGAGCTCTATGGTCAATCAGCCCGCCCTCCTCCCTGACCGCGGTTTCCGCCCCTGCAGGTCGGTGGCATCAAGCCCGGGTGCTTTAAGATTGGGAACACGGGCGGGATGCTGGACAACATCCTGGCCTCCAAGCTGTACCGCCCCGGCAGCGTGGCCTATGTCTCGCGTTCGGGCGGCATGTCCAACGAGCTCAACAATATCATCTCTCGGACCACGGATGGCGTCTACGAGGGCGTGGCCATCGGCGGGGACAGGTGATCAGCTGAGGGACAGGGCTCTAGGTCCTCTATCTCTGCTCGCCGCCCACCGCTGAGCTCCATGCACACAGGGATGTTGCTTAAGTCCATAAAGTGGGGCATCTCTTCTCTGTCTCAGGACCAACATGAGCATAAGATCAGAAAATACAGAGGAAAAACACAGGAAGGTGTTTTAAAAGGTGTTCGGGCTTTGCGGGTAGTTCCCTTTGTTGTCTGTGGCCGGAGGGTGGCAGCGGGGTGCGGTGCTTAGCAGGGCTCATTCTGAAATCAAACCCTGGGGGTTCAAACCCCAGTTTCCCTGTTTGGGGGGGCGGGGTGGGGGCAATCCTGGGCAGGTTTCCAACCCTCCCTAGACCGCCATCAGCCTTACGTAGCAAACGGGTAAGGTCATAATCTCTACCTCCTGGGGTTGTTGGAGGATTAAATGAGACTAACACAGGGCCTGGTGCTTAGTTAGTACTCAGTGCTAGTTGTAGTTAATAAGTGAAAGGAAAAACTGTTCCTTTACTCACCACCATACTCATACTTCTGGCCACAAATGTGGCCAGATTTTCCCACACCAAGCAGTTCTCTAATTCTCTGCAGATAGCAACTGGAGGCCCTACAATTCAGTTCAGTTCTGACACTCTACTTCAAGATGGCATCATAGCGCCAGGTCCCACAGGTTCAGGGCTCAGTCCCACAGGAGTGCCCCCAACTTCATATGTCAGTCACAAGTCCAGCCCTCTGGTACTTCTGACCACCGGCTATAAATCAGAGGCTCCCATGACCCCCTCCTCGAGTTCGATAATTTGCTAGAAGGGCTCACAGAACTCAGGAAAACTTTGCTCACTAGCTTACCGGCTTATTACAAAAGGATGCAACTCAGGAACAGCCAGATGGAAGAGGTGCATAGGGCAAGGCATGCTGGGTGCGAGGAGCTTCCCCGCCTTCTCTGGTGAACACACCGCAGGAGCCCTCCAAGAGTTGCCTCATGAGAACAAAAGACACTCCTATCATCCCCATGACTAAGGAAATTACAAAGTTTTTTGGAGGGCTGTGTCAGGAACCGGTGTCAAAGACCAAATATCAGAACAAACGATGCTCCTAGCACCCCTGGTCACTCAGGAGATTACAAGGGTTTTCAGAGCTCCGTGTCAGTAACTGGGAGCAGAGACATATACATATTTCTTACTATTTCACAGATAGTGTCCTCATTATTTTTGTTAGTAGGAACAGTAATCAGTAGGTCATCAGTTGAGTAATGTCTTAGAGCAAAGCCTGGTACTTATTGCCATAATAAATGTTAGCCATTACTGTTTACTGTTATTACTGCTGTCGCTACTGCAACTGCTTGGCTCAGAAAGCAAAAGCTGTTGGGAAAGTGAGTCACTTTGTCAAGTCTTTCTGGCTCCGCCAAGTCATTTCAAATGGAACAACTGCGTGAGAAGGGACTTTCACTGAGGTCTTCAGGGAGGTGGTCTTGGGACCTCTAGTCCCCAGGTGCTCCCTGACAAAAGGCTCTGGGTCAGACGAGTCCGGGCACTGCTGCCGGTTAGTTATACTGTCCTCTTGGGATTTAAATGCCCCTGAGCGTATCAGAAGCACTCGAAGATCTACAAGGACCTTGTAGATCTGAAGCCTACTTGGCCTTAAACAACTCTGTTGCAAACTCACGTGACAGTAGAAAATTTTTAAAAATATTTTGGCTTCTACATAGACCTTCTGGCAATCGCCTAGGATATAGCTTGGTACATTGTATTAATTATCTTTTGCTTTGGATTGAAAAAGTCACCCCAAAACAAAGTGGCTACAAACAACAATAAACGTGTATCCTCCTGGTTCTTGTGCGGTAGGATTCAGGGCTCGGTTGGGTCGTTCTGGCAGGTGGGCTCTCTGTTGAGGCGGTCGGATGCGGCACGCTGGAGGTGGCCCATCCACGTGGCTGGCAGGTGGTTCTTCTCTGTGGGCTTCTGCACAGGCTGCTGAGAGTCCTCAAGACTCGCCGGCTGGCTTCCCCTAGAGCGAGCGATTCAGGGGAGAGCGCTGGCCAGAAGCAATTTTTTTATGGCCCCGCCTTGGAAGTCAATGTTACAGAACGACTTCCTCCATATTTTGTTCCTTAGAAGCTAATCATTAAACTCGACCCAAATTCAGGAGGAGAGGCGTGAGTTTCCACCTTTTTCAAAGAACTTGTGGACATATTTTAAAATCACCCCACATGTGCTCTCGAGGCATCTCTTACTGCCGTATGAACTCCTCTGGGTTCACTACTTCCTCTTGCTTCCCTTCCCTTGTGCCCCATTTACTACCTCCCCCTCCCCCGTTATTCCTAAGGCATCTCTGGCCCCTCACTGGGCATCCACACCCACAAAAAACCCCACAGTGTTCTTAGTACAGGTGTGCTTCCCACACCTGTACACACACCTCACCTCACCGAGTCTCCTGATCATGAATATCCTCCCTGCTCTCACCAGGTACCCCGGCTCAACGTTCATGGATCACGTGTTACGTTACCAGGACACTCCAGGAGTCAAAATGATTGTGGTTCTTGGAGAGGTGAGTTATTTTTAAAAAATGGTTTTACAGCGGAGATTGACACAACGTCGTAAATCAGCTATACTTCAATTAAAAAAGAAAAGGTTACTTGATTATTAAAGTAAAAAAAATTTTTTTTCTGATTATAAAAGTAACGATGATTTTAGTTTTTAAAAAATTCACGCATTTTGGTTATCTGTAACTGAAAGTGACAGTCCCTGGTAATCCTACTCCCTAGACACTGGGGCTTAGAGGCTGCCACTCTTAACACTGCCGTGTTTGTTCCTAGGAGAGAAGTTCTTGCCTCTCGGTGGCACAAGATATTTCAGTGCCAGCAGAGGAGAAGCTTTCACTGGCTGGCCCCAGTCTGTCCCTGGTGGGCAGTGGATAGCTGGAGTCAAAGAGCCTCTCTTACTTGTGCCCCTGATCAGGTCTGGTCCTAAATTATCTCATACCCTTAGATCAGGAGAGGGGAGTTCCGGGGACTCTCCGAGGATACCCACTGCCCTTTGAAAATTCCTCCTTGCATCTAATCTCAATCTTCCAGGCCAAAGCCCATGTCCCCTCATTTTCTAGCCAAGTTCTAACTTGGGACACCTGATGACCTTGGCCCCTACCTGATGTGGGACAGATTTCCTGCTGCATTGCTGCTCTAGGTGCAAGTCAGAATGGGTTCCACTGACTTGGGGGCTTTTTCTTGTTCCCTGTTCTCTGGCAGATAGGAGGCACGGAGGAATATAAGATCTGCCGGGGCATCAAGGAGGGCCGCATCACCAAGCCCGTGGTCTCCTGGTGCATCGGGACCTGTGCCACCATGTTCTCCTCCGAGGTATAGCCATGACAGATACCTGCTGGGCAGGGAGGCCGAGAGAGGGGGCGTCTGCGGGGAGCCGTGTGGTCGTCTTATGAAGCAGCTGGTTCCTTCGATAAACGTTTATTACCTGCTTGGTTCCTACAAGGTCCAGCTGGGGCCCTGCTCTCTAGAAGCTAAAATCCAGTTGGAAGAGACAAACTCATAGCCAGATTAAGGCCAGAACAAGGCTCTGAGTCCTTTCTCAGAGTAGGAGCAATTTACTGCCTGGAGGAGTTGCGGTGGCTTCCTGGAGAAGATGAACCGCTCCTTAAGGAATAAGGAGGAGTTTGCTGAGCAAGAGGGAGGCCTGGGAGGGAGAGGGCACACCCTAGGCTCAGAGCTGGGGAGGGCAGCGGTGGGAAGTTCTGCACGGGGAGAAGCTGTAGAAGAAAACCTGTATGTGTTAACGTGACTGGATGCCTGTGACAGTGCCTGTGGGCAGAAGTAAGTACAGCCTGTAGTGGATGTTAGATAGAGAAGCTCTGAGCTGTCGGACTCCTGCTGGGTGGGATCGGCCAGACCTCAGCCCCTGTGGTCCAGCTTAGACAATCCTCTATCTCGAAGATGGCCCACCCGGTGAGGATGAAACCGAGGAAACCACCACCTGTCACCCATCAGTTCATCAGTAGCTGAGCAGGCTCTGAGTGTAAGGCCTTGACCTCTGCTCTGTGTATATGAAATAAAACTTGGCCATCAAGGATTCCTGCAGCAATGATAATCCCTACGCTTAAACCCTCAATTCTTCGAGTTAGCCTGTCACCCTATCCTTTCCCCCTGGATGGCTTGCCTTTCCCCTTCAGAGTCCCGCCCACCTCCAAGTGGCAGTATTTTGTCCGGTTGTAAAATGCACCTCTCTTTTGAACCAGCAGTTCCATTCCTGCAAATATACTCTGTGGGTCTGCGTGCAAAAATATTTCAAGGTATGTGTACAAGGATGCTCACTGCAGTGTTGTGATGGCAAGAAAAGGAAACACCCTAAACGCTGGTCGGGAGGGGACTGTGTCCTCATGGCACGGCCACGTAATTGGAAACCAGGCAGGAGAAGAATGAGGTGGATTTTGAGATGTCGACATAGAGTTCAAGTTATGTTGACTCTAAGAAGGGGCAGGGTGCGATAAATGCTTATCATAGGATCCATCTGGTGTAACTATGAACTGTGTACGTGTGTGTATCTGTTTTCTAAGTAAGTGAAACGGGAGGGAGCAGGCCACGGAATCCTGCCCATCGTCCAGGGCTGAGCTCCACTCTCACAGGCTTGAGAATCAGCTCTTGGTGGATCTGTGTGACTGGGGCAAGTCGTTTAGCCTCTCCGTACCTCAGTTTCCTGAGCTGTAAAAAGGGGATGATTCGGGATTGTTGCCTGACTTACATAAGAAGGTAATTGTAAAGGTCTGCCACATACAGGTCTTAGCAAATACTCATTTCCATTCTTCAACACACCTGTTCCATGAAGCTCTTCCTGATTCTCTTTCTTCACGGCTGCTCTCCCCTCCACCACGACAGCCAAAAAGAATTCCTCCCTTCCCTCCAGGGTTTCTCTTCACCAGCTCTGCTTTACAAGAGCCCCCCACCTCCCCACTCCCATTATGCTGAGGGCACCTCCTAGAGGGCAAGGACCCTGCTCTTCTGTTTCTGACCAGGTGCTCATCATCGCCCCGTGGGTAGGGCAGGTCCTCAAGGTGTTTTACTTTTGCTTTTTGATTCGTTTTTTAAACAACTTTCTTTGTGTAGTTTCAAGGATATACAAATGTAGAATAGTACCTTGACGGGCCAGCTAATAAGTGCTTTTTGATTTCTTGAACAGGTCATATGACCTTGCAGAGCTTTCTGCCCTATAGAGGAGGTGAGATAGGTAACATCCTCAGTTCAGTGCCTCGGGGAAACTGAACTGAGAACTGGGCTATGGGAGTAGAGACAAGGGGACAGTGGTAAGGTGGCATTTTCACACAACACTGGTCCTGTAGCAGTGGTCCCCAAAACAAAAACAAACAATGGGAAGATTCTGTAAATCATGAACATGCAGTATCATCTGTCTCCCTTCTCAAAGCTTTAGTGTCAGCTTTGAGAAACCTGAGTTACACTTGCTTAACTTCCTTGGACACAGTGTTCTGTAAGTTTATGTGAGTACGGAACCTCCTTCCCACCCCATCCACCCATGCAGATTAAATCCTACAAAGAAGGCGTTGGGAACCCGCTTTGAAGCATGTGTCTTCAAGCCTCTCTAACTGGAGCAGCGGCTCCTAACCTTTTCAGCACTTCAGCCCCTTTTGTTCTATGTTGTGCTAAAGAGCACAGTGAGAGGCCACATTGCCTTGTTCAAATGCTACCACGTACTACCTGTGTGACTTTGGGCAAGTGACTCTACCCCTCTGTGCTTCCATTTCCTTGTTGACAGGAAACAGTCGTAGCTACTGAATGATGACATTTGTAAAGCTCTTAGAAAAGTGCCTGGACACAGTGTTGTTTAAACGGGGAAGGTATTGTTAGGATTACCCACCACACCTGCCCTAATCAGGGTTTTATACCACGTTTCATTAGGTTAATTCCTTTTCCTTGTTGCTTAATCAGAGACAACAGGTAACACGTAGCTCTTCTGATTGGTTTTTCTCTTCCCTCTCACTCCCCATAACCAGTTACCCCTCCACGTTCTATTGAGTTTATAGTTTAATCTCAGTTCATGCTCAGGTGGAAGGGGGCAATCGCTAATTGGCTCCCCGAGATTGTTGCTAAGTAGGAATACAGTACAGGCCAAATGGTGCAAAATCTGACTCTTTTTTTTGCGGTACGCGGGCCTCTCACTGCTGCGGCCTCTCCCGTTGCAGAGCACAGGCTCCGGACGCGCAGGCTCAGCGGCCATGGCTCACGGGCCCAGCCGCTCCACGGCACGTGGGATCCTCCCGGACCGGGGCACGAACCCGCGTCCCCTGCATCGGCAGGCAGACTCTCAACCACTGCACCACCAGGGAAGCCCAAAATCTGACTTTTTAAAAGAAGCTGGAAATTTGTTGTTGTTGTTGTTGTTAATTAATTTATTTACTTGTTTTTGGCTGCGTTGGGTACTCGTTGCTGCACACAGACTTTCTCTAGTTGCGGCGAACGGGGGCTACTCTTCGTGGCGGTGCGCGGGCTTCTCATTGTGGTGGCTTCTGCTGTTGCTGGGCATGGGCACTAGGCGCGCGGGCTTCAGTAGTTGTGGCACGCAGGCTCAGTAGCTGTGGCGCACGGGCTTAGTTGTTCTGCGGCATATGGGCTCGAACCCATGTCCCCTGCATTGGCAGGCAGATTCGTAACCACTGCGCCACCAGGGAAGTCCCATTTGTATTTTTAATGATACCTTCTGGTGTTCTGTTTTGCTTAATAAGGATACATCCTTTATACAAAGTATGCGCAGGACGTCAGATCATGCCTATAAGCTCAGCTTAGCTAAGGTTGGCAGTTTGTAACTTCTCACAGTTGCTCGAAACTAATGGCTATTCTCTGTCTCCCTACCCCCACCCCAACAAGTGCCCCACGGGAAGCCAGATGAAGGTGTTTGTGGAGTTGGGCGCCAGGCTTGGTGTCCTGGCTGTAGTGCACCAGCTGTGTGACCTTGAGTAAGCCCTTGAACTGCTTGCTGCCTCAGGTTCTCATCTGTGAATGAGAGTCAGCCATCGTGCCTATTTAGTGAGCCTTCTGGAGGCTTGAAGTGATCCACATAGAGCATTGAGTGGGGTCCGGCCTATAATCAGTGCCGATGGTCCATGGAGGCTTTGTCCTCTCTTTCGGGGGATTAACAGGCCTGGTAAAGCCGTTCTCCTTTGCCTTCCAGGTACAGTTCGGCCACGCTGGAGCTTGTGCCAACCAGGCTTCTGAAACTGCAGTGGCCAAAAACCAGGCTTTGAAGGAGGCTGGAGTGTTTGTGCCCCGGAGCTTCGATGAGCTTGGAGAGATCATCCAGTACGCGGAGCTGGTGGAGCATGCCACCTCCCTGTCCCTTTCCCATTCCCTCCCGAGGACAGCACCCTCTCCCAAATATAGGTGTCTGATATTCCTGGACCCTCTCAGGTGTCTAAGGCGGCTCTACGGATGGTGCAGAATCCTTTCTTTTTGGCTTTCATTTTGTTTTGTTTCTAGAAGCAGCAGTTACGTGCTGTTCAGACTGGTGTTAAAAACATTCGGTTTCTGAGCCTACCTAGTTGGCGGGCCATAAATGAGAGAAGGGCATAGAAACATTAGAAAATGTCATCTCAAACCAATTGATAAAGAGCTGCTAGATAAGCTATTGTCTCTTCCCGTTCCTTCCCTCTGGGCTTCCGTGGCCTCCAGATTCTCAGCCTTCTCTAAAGCCCCATTCAGAGACGGTGGGGCAGGCCTTGGCTAGAACCTGTTTCCGTTTAGTTCTCGGGAATCCACCTGGTAACTGCTGACAGGAGGGGATTCAGAGCTGGGAAACTCTGGGGTAAGACGGAGGAGCGTTCGTGGGGCAGCTTAAAGAGCCCAGAAGAATAAAATCCACATGGATGTCTTTTCTTCTCGCCTTCCCCTGCCTCCCAGGTCCGTGTACGAGGATCTCGTGGCCAGAGGGGTCATCATACCTGCTCAGGAGGTGCCGCCTCCGACGGTGCCCATGGACTACTCTTGGGCCAGGGTAGGTGCCACGTGTGTCCCTGACTGTGTGGGCAAGGTGCACTGGAGCTTGTGAGGTGGCCCCTTTTGACCAGCAGGTGAAACAAATGCAGGGCCCAGGAGGGCAAGGGGCGGCGTGTATCCCCCACAGCTGTGTGGCCTGACCTGGGAACGGGGGCTGGGGACAGACGATGTCCTCTAGAGCTGTTTGCACCTGCTAAGAGATTTCAGGCTACTTGTCTAAGGCGGGGGCATAGATAAAGAGCAAATTTTCTTATATACAAGAACTCTTAGAAATCAATTTTTTAAAAAATAATTTATAAATTATTTACTTATTGTTGGCTGCGTTGGGTCTTCGTTGCTGCACGCGGGCTTTCTCTAATTGCGGCGAGCGGGGGCTACTCTTCGTTGCAGTGCGCGAGCTTCTCATTGCGGTGGCTTCTCTTGTGGAGCACAGGCTCGGCGCACGGGCTTCAGTAGTTGTGGCACACGGGCTCAGTAGTTGTGTCTCGCGGGCTCTAGAGCACAGGCTTAGTAGTTGTGGCACACGGGCTTACTTGCTCTGCAGCATGTGGGATCTTCCTGGACCAGGGATCGAACCCGTGTCCCCTGCAGTGACAGGTGGATTCTTAACCACTGTGCCACCAGGGAAGTCCCTAGAAAATCAATTTTTAAAAGAACAGTACCCATTAGAAAAACGGATAGGAGATGTCCTTTCAACATAAAGCGATGCTCAACTTCACTCTATAAAAAAACCAAAGTAGAAGCTGTGACACCAATTTTGCTCTACAGGTCAGCAAAGAGAAAAAAAAAAGCAGTTCTCTGATACGTTGTTTGTATGGGTGTGAGGAGGCTGCTACATTCATTCACTGGTGGCGAGAGTGGAATTGACGCAGCCTTTGTGAAAGGCAGTTGGGTGATGTCAATCCAATTTAACAGCACTCCTACCTTATGGCCCGGCCGTTCCAAGTCTGGAAAGCTCCTTCAAGGAAATGCTTGCGTACACACACTTGTTCAAGAATATTTTTCTAGTTGATGGTCATCAGTGGAGGAATGGCCAACCTATAGGATTGTCATACGAGGGGATACTCTACAGTAGTTAAAAGGAATGAACTAGATCTACATATGTGCTGACATGTGCAGAGCTCAGATTCATTGAGTGACCAGCACATTATAGGACAGTATTTATATTATGATTATGAAAAATGTAGGCACGCAAAACACGGTTGTCTCTTCTCCACGTGTCTATGCGTGTAAATAAAAGTGGAGAAAGAAAGGTCCAGAAAGATGTCCACTAAACTAAGAAACACGAAGGCAGAAAACCAAGATGGGGTGGAGGTCAAAGGCAACATGATTTTAGCTGTTCTAGTGTGGCTCTTTAAAAAGGAGGATGTATTCACGTTGCTTCTATTAAAACATAACTTAAAAGCATTTCTTAAGTTCACAAGGGATAATTGAAGAAATGGGCTTGGACAGAGTTAGCTGATGCTACCCCTGTTGTGCCCCAACTCTGGAAACGGAGGATTCAGGAGCTCAGTCCCCTCCCCCAGGGAAAGGGCGTGTTGAGGGGATTCCCCATTTTCCCAGCCATGCGCCTCATTGTTTTGCTGGGGGACTGGTAGCTGTGTGTAGAGTATTTTAAAAATTGTCCCTTGGGATTCATTCTTCCATTTCTTAGCCAGGCGACCTGGGGCTGGTTATTCTGTTTGTGAGGTTAAAATGAACCCCTGGATTTCAAGAGCTTAGCGAACTGCCTGGGCCCGCAAACGCTTGGTAAAGACCAGCAACAGTGCCCAGGCTGAGTGGGTGCCATGGCGTGACTGCTCCTATTTTCTTTGCCCCACATGATCTAATAAAAGGGCTTTTGCGTTTCCTTCTTGGGAGGACTTTGAGAGCCGTTGCTTGGCCGCCAGAATTTGAGACCTGCCTGGGACACTGGTTCTGGGCACAGACAGTGGGGCTGTTGTGGGAAAATCTCTGTGGTCACCACAGCCCTGCTTGCCTCTGCCCCCATCTCTGCTCAGGAGCTGGGCTTGATCCGCAAACCTGCCTCGTTCATGACCAGCATCTGTGATGAGCGAGGACAGGAGCTCATCTACGCGGGCATGCCCATCACTGAGGTCTTCAAGGAGGAGATGGGCATCGGCGGGGTCCTCGGCCTCCTCTGGTTCCAGAAAAGGTGAGGCGTGGAGGGCAGAAGATGGCAGGGCCCTGTGATTCAGAGTTAATTTTCTTCCCCTGACAAGGGAGTGGGAGTGGGCAGCCTTGGGGACCATGTCCAGGTCCACTCTTTATGGCCACAGATCAATTGAAAGGTCAGAGAAAAGAGATAAAGGCTGTTCCTAGGTCTTCCAAGGACAGAAAGGCCAGCCTTAACCAAGAGAAGTAGAAAGCAATGACCTCATCAGGGATCTTGGATCAGCCCCTTTCCCATGGGAACTTTTAAAGAAACGGGCCAGAGTTGAATGCAGGCCTCTTTGAGAGAAAGGTAGGGGTTAGCAAAGGAGGTCTAGAGGCGTCCAGTAGCTTAAGGAGTGCAGGCCTGCTGGAGTTGCTGAACCGGCACAGTTAAAGTACCTTGTATTGTGTCCTGTGTAAATTTGTGTCTCATCAGCCTGCATGGAGAAAAAAATTGGTTTTCTCTGCAGCTCCCAAGCTTAGCCCTCCCCTGGGACTGACAGTTGGGCAAGGAGGCCGATGAGTACATGTTCACAGAGCCCTGGCTTGGAGTGGCTCTGGGCAGAAAGCCAGGTGGAAGTCTTGGTTTGTGTCCTGCCCTCACCTGAAGAGAGACGGGTCTCGGTCCTGCTTTGGACCCTTCCTGGGAAAAGTTCAAGGGTTATAACACCCGAGCAGGTTTTACTGTGTGTGCTCTTGCGTCCCCACGGCTCCAGACTTTGGTTTTTGGTTTTTTGGGATTTTTTTGGCTGCTCAGCATGTGGGATCTTGTTTTTTGGGGGGTTTTTTGACTGCGCCGCACGGCTTGCGGGATCTTAGTTCCCCAACCAGGGATGGAACCCGTGCCCTCGGCAGTGAAAGCATGGAGTCCTAACCACTGGACCGCCAGGGAGTTCCCCAGACTTTGTTCTTAATCATCAGCTGGGAGGTTGATCACTGTGCACTGTGAAAGGGACAGGGATCTCACCTCCTCTCTGTCTGGCACGTGGAGAGTAGTAACCACAAAAAAGGTCACATCCTGTCACAGCAACTCAGGCTGAAAACTGCCTAAAGACGAGATTTCAAACCCTGCTTGCTGACCTCAGTTCTAAAAGCAGTATTTGATCTGGGCAGCATCCAGAGCCACTCAGGAATCAGAGGGTGCTGCCCTGGAGTTGTAAGATAGTATTAGGCCTGGATTGGGAGGTTGCTGCCTTCCTTGAGTTTGAGTGACTTGTTCAAGGAGACGGGAGACAGGAGCACCGTGGCCTTGTCAGCGTATCTCCTGTTCAGCCTCTTGCCTTTGTTCCAGCTCTCCTGTCCTCTCCCCTTTACTCCTTTACACCCCCCTCCAGGTTGCCCAAGTACTCCTGCCAGTTCATTGAGATGTGCCTGATGGTGACGGCTGATCACGGGCCAGCCGTCTCTGGGGCTCACAACACCATCATCTGTGCTCGGGCCGGGAAGGACCTGGTTTCCAGCCTCACCTCGGGACTGCTCACCATCGTGAGTACCGTCATCCTGGGAGGTGAACAGCAGGGACACCAGGCTTTAGCATCATGCCGCTTGGCTGCAGCGGGGTCGTAGAGGGAGCCGTGGAGTGTGACACCCCGTGCTGGGGGCTGTTCGGGGCACGCCGGATTGGCCTGCGAAGCTGAAAGGGACTCCGACAGCTTGGGGCGACATGGGCTGGCTTCTCCTATAGGGCGACCGGTTTGGGGGTGCCCTGGATGCAGCAGCCAAGATGTTCAGCAAGGCCTTTGACAGTGGCATCATCCCCATGGAGTTTGTGAACAAGATGAAGAAGGAAGGAAAACTCATCATGGGCATTGGTCACCGAGTGAAATCGGTAAGTTGTCGCTCTCAAGGCCCTGGATCTACAGGGTGGATGAGGATGAGAGAGCACTGATCTAGTTGGGCACAGCCGGGCTCTCGGTTCCCAACATGAAAATCTTTGTTGACAGATGCCAGCACTGAGGCAGCTGTTATTTTTGTTTGTTTGTTTGTTTTGTGGTACGCGGGCCTCTCACTGCTGTGGCCTCTCCCGTTGCGGAGCACAGGCTCCGGACGCGCAGGCTCAGCGGCCATGGCTCACGGGCCCAGCCGCTCCGCGGCATGTGTGATCTTCCCGGACCGGGGCACGAACCCGTGTCCCCTGCAATGCGGCAGGCGGACTCTCAACCACTGCGCCACCAGGGAAGCCCGAGGCAGCTGTTTTTTCCATTATAATACAGACTGCCCTTAAACAGTTTTTATCGTGTTCAGTTGTGGTGTGAAAATACGATGAGCTGGAAACTTGGTAACTTTAGCTTCCCAGGTGAATCTTAATGGGAGAAAGGACTAAGGTCAGGGTTAAGGGGACATATTGGTCACCTTAGGCTACATAATGCTGCAGGTTGCGGTAACAGACAACTCCGGAAATCTCAGTGGCTCACAGCAGCAAAGGGTTGTTTCTTACTCATCCTCCGTCCACTGTGGGTTGGCTACGGCGACGGCTCTGTCATCTCCACTGAAGAAGCAGCCCCTATCCAGGAGGTGCTGGTCTCATGTCAGAAGGAAAACAGCTACGGCAGAACCACCAGAAAGCTCTTGAAGCTTCTGCTTGGATGTTGCACAGCCCCTTTTTTTTCACTGACATTTCATCGGCCAAAGCAAGTCAGTGTGGTTAAGCCTGACACCACTGGGGCAGGAAGAGTAATAAAATCAGGGCCAGCCCGATTGGGAGAGGCCAGCGTGACTATTCTAGGTAATTAATAGAGTCTCTCACAGGGCAGGCAGTCCTCTGTGTGTCCTGTGTGAGCTGTGTTTAGAAATCAAAGGCAACGAGAGAAGGGGAGCTGCTCGGGGTCCTTGGCTCCGTAGCTCCAGAACCCTCACTCTGCTGCTCTGAGCGGGCTGTATGACTCACATTAATACAAGAGGGTCATGCGTGTGATCCAGGCATCCCCATGCTGGGCCAGCTCAGGGTAGATCCAGAGGCAGCTGGATGGCAAAGACTGAACCAGGGACAGTGGTTCCTTCTGAGGGATGTTGCATCTGGGCTCACAGAACTTGGCTCAGCCATCGCCACCTCCCAGGCAGACGGCACACGCACAGCACAGGGCATCTTCCCCAGCTAGCGGCAGGCCTGTGCTGCCAGCGCCGTCCATCCTGACCTTGCGTGTCTTGGCCAAGGGAGGAGGTCCCTGTGGTATCGGGACTTGGCGGGCGCCTAACCTGTCTCACTAACCCCCCCCCACCCCCAACAGGTGATTGCTTAGTGTGGGTCTCTGAACAGAAGGTTCATCTCCATTCATCTCAGGTCCAGACGTTTTCCTGGAATTTCAGGGATGCTTTGCTGCTCCACTGCCAACACGTGCTTGCTTAGTTAAAAACCTAGAACTTGGTTACAGCTTGACTACGTTGCCGAGCTGGTGGGCAGTGTGGCTAGCGGCTAGAACCTCAGACTTCCCATTGAGGGTAGGCGCCCCAGCCCAGCTGCCTGACCCTATGGCTGACTTACCCAACATCGCCACATCTCAGGTGGTTTTGAGGCTCAAATAAGATATGAGAGGACGTCAGAAAACCTTAAGCCCCACAGCAGTGTCGTGATTCTGTGCTACATGGAATCATACATGTGGATCAAGTCCCTGAAACACACCTCCTGGATATGACACGTACAGTTGTGTCCACCTGCGTGAGACACAAGCATGAACATATCTTTTTTTTTTTTTCCCCCCTTCGGCCGTGCCACACAGCATGCAGAATCTTAGTTCCCCAACCAGGGATCCAGGCCCCAGCAATGAAAGCGCAGAGTCCTAACCACTGGACCACCAGGGTATTCCCAGGAACGTGTCTTTCAACAGCAGTGTTAGAGTGGGTTCCTCCGTAACTTTGGGTCACTTCCTAGATAAACAACCCAGACATGCGCGTGCAGATCCTCAAAGATTACGTCAGACAGCACTTCCCTGCCACGCCCCTGCTTGACTACGCCCTGGAAGTAGAGAAAATTACCACCTCGAAGGTAAAAAAGAAAATGTCCCTAATGCCCGAATCAGAGTTTTGGCTGAATTTCTCGGGGAAAATGAGAGCCAGGTTACATTTTGACTGTGCAGCTAAAACGGAACCTGGTTTTCTGGAAACTTCTGTTTCTGTTGCTTAACTAAGTGTCAACGAGGGGTTGGGTCCCCTGCTAGACATTGGGAATTAAGTAAGACACTGTCTCTCCTCATCAACTGGGATGTTTTGGCGGGAGCCTTTCAAATGGTGGTCAGGAATTCGTAGTAATAGTTGTCATGGTAATAGTGGAACATTACGAGGAACAAAAATGAGTAATAATGATAAATACTTGGAATTTTTTTTTGCCTTCCCAGAAACCGAACCTTATCCTGAATGTAGACGGTTTAATTGGAGTTGCATTTGTAGACATGCTCAGAAACTGTGGGTCCTTCACTCGGTGAGCTTGCGGCTATTTTCTTCTTCCTAATGCCTACTGATTTTTCTTGTTTCCTCCCAACTCTAAAAGCAATGCATGCTCATTGGAGAGGATTTAGAAAATATGGAGAGGTATAAAGAAGAAAAAAAGTGCCTCCACACCTACCATCCAGAACATCCCTTTTTTCTACTTTGAGTTCAAAGAGAGCTAGCTTCTCATTCCTGGGCAGAAACTGTACTTTCTTTGGGGAGGAGGGCAGTCACGTAAGCCATTGTAAAACTACAAGTGGATTGTGTGTTGCAGGGAGGAAGCTGATGAATATATTGACATTGGAGCCCTCAATGGCATCTTTGTGCTGGGAAGGAGTATGGGCTTCATTGGTGAGTTGGCAGTAAGAGTTCTGTGTGTTTGTTTTTGTGTTTTTTGTTTCTGTTTCTGTTTTTGTTTGTTTTACCCCATGGTTCAGGTATACCACTTAACCTATGTGGCCAGTTTCTGTGAGAGAGATGACACACTGTCTTAATCATTGTTCCTAATCCTTCCTTCCTTAAACTTCTGCCTTATCTTTACCTTTGTTCCTTTGTTCTTGGAAATGAGTTTGATTGCTAGCCCAGGAAAACAGAATGAAGTCCAATAGTTCCCTTTTACCAAGACTGGCATCTGCCTGTGGGATGGATCGGGATGTCCTTCCCCATTTTTTTGGTAATAGTTAAGATTTCCCTTCCTTATCTCCTCCCCCTCACCAAAATTTTAAAAACTCACCAACTCTTAACAAAAACATGCGTTTGCTTCCTGTTAGGACACTACCTTGATCAGAAGAGGCTGAAGCAGGGGCTGTATCGTCACCCATGGGACGATATCTCCTACGTTCTTCCGGAACACATGAGCATGTAATGGAGCCAGGAGCCCTGCCACAGTAAAGTGAAGACGAGAACGCCTCCCCCCACCCCCGGGAAATAGCCACAGACAGCTGGCACTGGAGCTTGCTTAAAGGGTGGGCCTGGAATGTAAACGGCCACCAGTGTACAGGCACCGAAGACCAACACCCACAGGCTGACACTGTTCAGTCTACACAAAGAAGCTTATTATTTTTTTTATGAGCATAGAAATAAGAACCCAGCCAATACTTGTAACATTTGCTTTGCTACCTGCTGTATTTATTATATGGAAGCATCTAAGCACTGTCAGGATAGTGTTTTTCCTCATTGTAGGGTGTTACAATGTTGCTTTCTTTTTTCCATTAGTTAAAAAAATGTTTTCCCCTTGAAGGAAGGGAATGACACTTTTAAGACCTCAAGATACTCTCCACTTAAAGGACCCCTAATATGTTGTTTTTCCTTTTCGCCCTCCTCCTATAACCTGAAGAGCATTGTATTAATCTGATTTTTTTTTTTTTTTAGGATCTTTTCGTATGTTGTGTGTTAAGAGTTTGTTTGGTATCCCCCTGAAATGTTCCGTGTTGCAGACCAGTGTCGGGGGGACAGGACCATTGCATCCTTAGCCATTGTTACAGAATATGTGGAGCAGTAATTTAAAATGTAAAGTCGTAACATACATATGTTTAAAATGGAAGCGCAAAGCAAAAAGCTGTGAAATGTCTTGTGTCTTAACATTCTCTGTATTTATGCAACTGACTTGTCTGTTATCGACTTGTCCTCAGTTTGCATCTGTAATCCACAAAGATTCTGGGCAGCTGCCACCTCAGTCTCTCTGTATTATCATAGTTTGGTTTAAATAAACTATATAGTAACAATGAAAAGATACTGCTGTCTCATGTCATCCATTTCCTTTCATCTGCACTCCTTTGAAGTGTACTTTCTAATAGTTTTACTACATGTAGTTTTAAAAATGTTCATCCATCTCTTAAAAAAAAAAAGAATCAAAATACTATCTTCAAAAAACCCCCACTATCTTCTCCTGTGAATCTGTACCTTCCATTTCTCAGTGAATGGGAACCAAAGCTTTACTTAGATACTCAAGCCAAAAGCCTGCCTTCACTTCTCTGGTTGCCAAGTCCTGTCTATTTACCCCTCTGGTCTACCCATATCTGGTCTGATAACTTAGTGCCCTTAGTTCCACTTCTGTCCCCTTACAGTCCACTCTCCACACAGCCACCAGTGACATTTTAAAACAGGCATCTGATTGAGCCACTCCCTTGCTTAAAGCCCCAAAGTGGCTTTTATTTATCTTTTTAACAAGTATGTATGGAACAGTAACTGTGGACCAAGCACTATGTAAAACACCTGACAAGCATCTCATTTAATCCTCACAGCGATCTTCCAATCTAGATAGTATCCCATTTTTTAGAAAGATAAATTAGTTCAGAGATAATAAGTAACTTGCTCACCCGCATCCACTTAACTGGGGCTCAGCCTCGAGTCTTTTTTTTCTTTTTCAATTTTTACTCCAAGGCCATTCTAAACTTTTAAATAGAAATCCAGTGTTGCCACCCAAGACAACACTGGGTGAGGGTCTAAGGGGACTTTTGTTTTACAAAACGATCACGAAGAGCACGCTGCTCTCTAAGGGGATGGAAACAGCCATCCTCCCAAGGGCGTGTGGACGGGCGGCCCCCGGGGACACAGTCATAACTGGGGAGCACTACGTTTGCACCTTACCTGAGGGGGACGCGTTAGGGCGGGTGGGGGGGCGCATGCGCAGACCCAGCGGCGGCCGGCTCCGCCCCGCGCCCACTATTTATTCCCAGAATCCCTCTGTGTCGCACCAGGACTGCCGGATCCTTCGGGGACTGCGGGGACGGGGGCGGCGGCGTCAAGATGGCGGCGGCGGCGGTGGCGGCGGCAGCAGCGGCGGCTGCGGCTGCATCTCTGCAGGTGCTAGAGATGGAGAGCATGGAGACGGCCGCCGCCGGCTCGGCAGGGCTGGCCGCCGAAGTCAGAGGCAGCGGCACGGTGGACTTCGGGCCTGGGCCTGGCTTGTCTGCAATGGAGGCGAGCGGGGGCGACCCGGGCCCGGAGGCCGAGGATTTCGAGTGCAGCTCTCACTGCTCGGAGCTGTCATGGAGGCAGAACGAGCAGCGGCGCCAGGGCCTCTTCTGCGACATTACCTTGTGCTTCGGCGGTGCGGGAGGCCGCGAGTTCCGGGCCCATCGCTCGGTGCTGGCCGCCGCCACCGAGTACTTCACGCCCCTGCTCTCGGGCCAGTTCTCCGAGTCCCGCTCGGGCCGGGTGGAGATGCGCAAGTGGAGCTCCGAGCCCGGGCCCGAACCCGACACGGTGGAAGCTGTTATCGAATACATGTACACCGGGCGCATCCGCGTCAGCACGGGCAGTGTGCACGAGGTGCTGGAGTTGGCCGACAGGTAGGTGGCGAAGGCGGGATGTGCAGGGCGGCGGTGGGGATGCTCGCCGATCGAGGGCCGCATCCAGGGAGGGCGCAGGAGAAGGCGGGGAGGGCAGTGTCCAGGGTGGGCTCGAGTGAGCCCTGACGAAGTGCATTCGTTTGATACTTATTGAGCGCCTGCTGTGTGCTGTGGGGCCGCCCCTGCGCTGGGTGCTGAGGTTGCAACCTGCCAGTCCGGCGAGGGCACCCTGTCAGACTCCAGGTGAAGGGACAAAGGCAATGAAGAAGAAGGTCCCCATGTAATAAGTACTGTGTTGACATTTTAAAAGGATGGAAGGGGGCTTCCCTGGTGGCGCAGTGGTTGAGAGTCCGCCTGCCGATGCAGGGGACACGGGTTCGTGCCCCGGTCGGGGAAGATCCCACATGCCGCGGAGCAGCTAGGCCCATGAGCCATGGCCGCTGAGCCTGCGCGTCCGGAGCCTGTGCTCCGCAACGGGAGAGGCCACAACAGTGAGAGGCCCGCGTACCGCAAAAAAAATAAATTAATTAAAAAAAAATAAAAAGGATGAAAGGATAGCGATTGCGTGGAGAAAAGACCTTTCTGAGGAGGTGACATTTAAACAGACAGACCTTTAAACGGCAACGGAGTACTGGCCATGCAAACATGGGGAATGACCATTTCTGGCAGATAGCGCAAAGGCCCTCGGGCGGGATCTCATTTGGCTTAGAGAAGAAGTAAAAAAAGGAAGACTCGGTGATCTAGTGGGTGAAGGGGAGAAGGGTGTGTGAAATGCGTTGGAAAAAGGAGTTTGGATTTTACTGGGTGATGGGAAGCTGGCTAAAGAAATGATCTGATTTAAATATTTTTAAAGATGATTCTGCTGCTGGGGAAGATGGATTGTAGGGGGCCCAGATGGATATTCCAGAGACTAGGTAGGAGGCAGGTGAATGCAGTTTGGAGATGGAGAGGAGTCTTTTGGGGCAGTATTATGTTACACATTCGTTATTTGAACAAATACCTATTGAGTACCTATTATGCATCAGTTCAGACACTGGGTTCTAAGCTGCTGGGAATTCAGCAGTGAACAAAACAGACAAAAGTCCCTTTCCACATTGCACTTACATTGGTAGATGGACAATAAATAAAACAGCATGTTAGGTGATTGCTAGAGCTGTTTTGAAAAATGAAGGATGGTGGGGCATATAGAAAGTGCTGGTGTAAAGGAGCTGTTTTTAAAATTGGATGGATAGAGAAATCCTTGTGAAGAAGACATTTTGCAAAGAACCGAAGGAAGTGAGGTTAAGGGTGTTTCAGGTTGGGGACAGAGGTGCTTGTCCTGAGATGGTGCTTGTCTGGATGTTAGAGAAGAGCAGGGGGCCAGTGTGGCTGAATCAAAGGGATGCAGAGTGAGAGGAGTAGGAGAGGCCTGAAGGTGGTAAATGGGGATGGATCCGGATCCCACAGGGCCTTGTCAGCCTGTGGAAGGACTTGGGCTCTTACTCTGAATGACATGGGAAGGTTTGGGGTAGAGGAATGATGCTCTCTGATTTGGAGAATGCTGTTGTGTTGAGAAAAAGGATGAGGTGGTGGGGAAGGGGCTGCAAGGGCAGAAGCAGAGAGACTAGTTTAGGAGGTTGTGGCAATGGTGGTGGAGGTTTAGATTGAGGAGGGAGAAGGAAGAGTGATGAGAAATGCTTTGATTCTAGACATATTTTGAAGGCAGAGGAGATGAATTTGCTGATGGATTTGATGTGGGGGGTTAGGGAAAAGACTGCTAGTTTTTTGACCCACTGGAAAGATGGAGTTCGTTCATTATTTATTAAGATGTGGAAGACTGCAGGAAAGTGTTTGGGAGGAAAATCAGGAGTTTGGTTTTTGGTCCAGGAAATGTCTAGTAGGCAGTTGTATAGAAGAGCACTGGGAGCTACAGATTGGAAGGAAATTAGCACATAGGTGGTAATTAAAGCCTCGGGACTGGATGAAATTACTTAGGAAGAGAGTCTAGATAGAAAAGAGAAACAGCGGGACTGAGCCCTGGGGTTCTCCAGAACGGTAAAGAGGAACCAGCAGAGGAGACTGAGCCCATGGAAGCCTAAAGTGTGTCAAGGAGGGAGTAGCCAATCATGTCAGCTCTGTCAACTGTAAGTGATCATTGGATTTGGTGATAATAGAGGTCCCTGATGGCACTGACAAGAGCCATTTAAGTCTGACTGTCAAGAGGATCAGAGAAATGATACACATGGACATGTGTGGAGAGGAGTCCAGGAAGGTCTTCCGCCCCACCCCCAAGATAGGAGATAGTGGAGCGTGTTTGTGTGCTGATGGAAAATGAATCTGTGGAAGGGAGAAATTGATGTTATAAGACCAAAGTCCTTGAAACCAAGAAGGGGATAGAATCCATATTAAAAGTGGAGAAGTTGGACTGGGAAAGCAGAGTATAGCGTACAGCTGTTAGGCAGACAGATTGGATAGTGGGAGAGAATTCCCCGGCAGTCCAGTGGTTAGGACTAGGTGCTCTCACTGCCGGGGTCCGGGTTCCATCCCTGGTCGGGGAACTAAGATCCCACAAGCTGCGAGGTGTGGCCAAAAAAAAAAAAAGGTAGTGGGAAAATGAAGTTTTTGCCTGGCTGCTTCTGTTTTCTCAAAGCATGAGACTGGGTCATCTATTTGAGGATGGGGTTGGGTGGGTGGATGTAGGTCTGAGAGAAGAGAGGGAGGTTTGTTGAATGCAGATGGATAGAGAAGGGTCATTGCACTCATTCAAGCCACGTTTGCTTCTGTCACGTGAGCTTGTGTTCTTTCAGATTTACTGCTGCTTTACTGGAGAATTGGGGTGAGGGGAGGAGAGAACACCCCAGACAGCTGACTTAAAACTTTAACTTCTCTCCATATGTCAGCTGCTGAGAAGCTGCCTTGTGTTTGGCACTAAGCGTCCTGCAGCCATCACATCCAATCTCACCCATCAGCTCTGAGGCAGGATTCCTTTACGACCGCCCCACCTCCCCCCATATACTCTTTCTGTTGATCATACCTACCTCGCAGGCACTTACAACCTGAAGAGATAACAGGAAGTGCCCAGCATGGTGCCTATCACATGCCCAGTATACAGTAGCTATTATTTTCCTAGAGCAGTGTTTCCAAATACCTGTCCAAGGGGATACGTGTCGGCTTACCTGGAGTGCCTGCCAAAAATCAGAAGTAGGGGGTGGGGCAGCCCAGGAGTGAGTGACCCTGGCACCGACATGTTTGAGAGCCACTAGAGCTCTTACCACTCAACCTTGTCTTTGTTTTATGTCTGAGATGGTGTGTTCTCTGGAGAGGGTGAAGGGAGCCTGTCTTGAGATTCATCTTCATATCGCAGTCAGTTATTAAGTACAATAATCACAATAGCAAATGGTTACTGAAGTGAGAGAGGCCTGGACTGATGAAGTCATTCCTTTTTTTTTTTTCTTTTTTGGCCGTGCCAAGCGGCCTGTGGGATCTTGGTTCCCCAACCAGGGATGGAACCCGCGCCCCCTGCAGTGGAAGCGCGGAGTCTCAACCACTAGACCCCAGGGAAGTCCCGATGAAGTCGTTCTTACCTTATTTAATGTTCTCAGTTCTGGGGACTTACTCTTTAGCAGTGGTCTCAAATTGGCCACCCTTGGGGCTGAATTCTGCCAGATTAATTTATGTGAGCAAACAACATCTAGTCAGCTACATGCCAAACTACTTTCTTTACTTTTGTAACGTGGACCATCCCACACAGTTTTCTGTTGTTTTATTTCCTGGCTTCTTCAGATGTTTTCGTTTGCCTTGCCTCACCTGCTTTAATGAGAACCCAGCTCAGGACAAAACCCCTGAGCACCGCCCCCGCCCCCACCCCGGGGGCTACTCAAGGAGAAAGCTCTGGTGAAGAGAAGATTAAAACCTCTGACACAAAGCCTGCACCGCCATTCCCTCTGAGAGCTGACCAAACAGCCTCCCAGGAGTCACAGTTCCTGTACCATGTAGCTGATGCTAAAGAAATCCTCTTCACTGAGACCCAGCCTCATCTAAGAAGAGGCTGGTTGCTGGCAAAGGACTAGGGCGGGATGGCAGAGACAAGTTTGGATAGGGATTTGCCTTTGCCAAGGGCAAGTTAAAGTGGAAATAAAGTATGGGACTGTTGTACTTTATTGAAGGATATGTTCTGAAACACCTTACATAATCAAAAATTCTGTGTGTGTGTGTGTATTATACATACTTTGTGTAATATATAATACGATACATATAAACTATCTAATGGAAATAATTTAAACTATATCATATAAAGATGATTTTTATATATGCTTTTAAACTACTTTTCAGCACAGTCCTTTTTAGTTCGGGAGGCGATGCTTTTTTCAGGTGTTGGGCATGAAGTGAGATGAAGCTTACATTTCAGTTTATAATTCAGATGCTCTCAAAAGTACAGCCACATAAAACATGCACATTTGAAAATTCTTTCTCTTTTTCTTGATTTTAGGTTCCTATTAATTCGTTTAAAAGAATTTTGTGGAGAATTTCTCAAGAAAAAACTTCATCTGTCTAACTGTGTGGCCATTCATAGTTTAGCTCACATGTATACTCTAAGCCAACTTGCTCTGAAAGCCGCGGATATGATACGCAGAAACTTCCACAAAGTCATTCAGGATGAGGAATTTTATACTTTACCTTTCCACCTCATTCGAGACTGGCTGTCAGACTTGGAGATTACAGTTGATTCTGAAGAGGTTCTATTTGAAACAGTTTTGAAATGGGTTCAGAGAAATGCTGAAGAGAGAGAGAGATACTTTGAAGAACTTTTTAAATTGCTCAGATTGTCCCAGATGAAACCTACTTACCTTACTCGTCATGTCAAACCAGAGAGGCTGGTGGCCAATAATGAAGTTTGTGTCAAGTTAGTGGCCGATGCAGTGGAGAGGCATGCTCTTAGAGCCGAGAATATACAGTCTGGCACGTTCCAGCATCCTGCTTCTCATGTCTCATTATTACCTCGCTATGGGCAAAACATGGACGTGATCATGGTTATTGGAGGCGTGTCAGAAGGAGGGGACTATTTAAGTGAATGTGTGGGATATTTTGTCGATGAGGACAGATGGGTAAACCTACCCCATATTCATAATCACCTTGATGGACATGCTGTTGCAGTAACAGAATCCTACGTGTATGTTGCTGGGTCGATGGAACCAGGGTTTGCTAAAACTGTGGAAAGGTATAACCCAAACTTGAATACCTGGGAACACGTTTGTAGTCTGATGACAAGGAAGCATTCTTTTGGACTAACAGAAGTCAAAGGGAAGCTATACAGCATTGGAGGACATGGCAACTTCAGTCCTGGTTTTAAAGATGTGACTGTTTATAATCCCGAGCTTGATAAATGGCACAACTTGGAATCAGCACCAAAGATTCTTCGAGATGTTAAAGCACTAGCCATTGAAGACCGGTTTGTGTACATCGCTGCCCGCACTCCTGTGGACCGGGACACTGAAGATGGATTAAAGGCT
This sequence comes from Phocoena phocoena, assembly GCF_963924675.1. Lineage (NCBI taxonomy): Eukaryota > Metazoa > Chordata > Mammalia > Artiodactyla > Phocoenidae > Phocoena > Phocoena phocoena. The sequence continues at coordinate 19,712,102 of NC_089237.1, forward strand.
GTCATCACTTGTTATGATACGGAGACTCGACAGTGGCAAGATGTGGAATCTTTGCCACTTATTGACAATTACTGCTTTTTCCAAATGTCTGTGGTCAATTCAAACTTTTATCAGACAGCCTCATGCTGTCCCAAGAGTTATTCTTTAGAAAATGAAGAGGCAGTAAGAAAAATTGCCAGCCAGGTTTCCGATGAGATCCTTGAAAGCTTACCTCCAGAAGTCCTAAGCATCGAAGGAGCGGCCATTTGCTATTACAAAGATGACGTTTTCATTATTGGAGGCTGGAAAAACAGTGATGATATTGACAAACAGTATCGGAAAGAAGCTTACAGATATTGTGCCGAGAGAAAGAGGTGGATGCTTCTTCCTCCCATGCCACAGCCTCGTTGTAGAGCCACTGCCTGCCATGTGAGAATCCCATACCGGTACTTGCATGGCACTCAGAGATATCCTATGCCTCAGAACTTAATGTGGCAGAAGGACCGGATCAGACAGATGCAAGAAATACATCGACACGCCCTAAACATGCGACGAGTGCCAAGCTCTCAGATAGAATGCTAGGTTCTCTGATACGTACAGCTCAAAACAGTTACACCTGTTCATGAGGCTGAAGATACCCAGACTGTTACTTGAAAAGTCTGTCAATAACTTATGTTCTACACGAACTGATTATCGCCCCATATAAAGGAAATATAGTCAAAAACTGAAGAATGGGAAGATCAATTCAATACATGGTAATTTTTGTTAGTTTGCAGTCTTTATCCATCTTTGGTTTGTGTGTGTATTAGCTGAATAAGATCTTACTAAAGATAAGTGGAAAAACCAGGTGTGGTTACTTGACTGTCTGCCCGCAGGTTTTAACTCCTTTGTCTTAGGGTCTTATGTTTTGAACATGCTTTAAGCACCAGTTATATTTGCACATTTACTTTGATAATCTTTTTCATTCTTTTCCCGAATGGTTGGTTTTGACAAGATCAGAATTTATGCATTGAGCCGTCATCTACAGGAGGTATGTGCAATAGTGAGATTGAAATTTGAAGGAAAAAGCACAATATTTCAGCGAGGTGATTTCAGAATGTTTGCATTGATACTTTTTTATATTTGTTTATCTACAAATGCTGTCTTGTTTATTTCTAGAAGAGATGATTGATAAGAAATTTGTGATTGGCTCATGCATTTTTTGAGTATTTTTCATTTCTTTAGCAACTGTGTTGTAAACTTCAAGTCATCGCTCTGAGACAGTGGTAGTTGGCAAGAGTACTGATCTTTAGCTGACTGATTGAATACAGAGGAAGTTATATCTGTGAAATTTATTTCTCTAAGAAGAAAAGTATTATTAGTCTAGAGTAAGAAATCAAAGGCACCGAAAAATTTAAAAACGCTTTTTTCGGAAGTTGCAAGCTTATTTGAAGATAAATTAATGAGTGTAAATAATGCCAAGGACAGTCGACACAATGCCTCCAATTTTTAATTTTGCTGTGATGCATATTGTATGGAATCCTTACCATTCCTTTCTAAAAGAAACTTTTTTCAAAATGGGAAGGCAGTAACAATTTAGAGAAATGTTGCTAAAGAGAAGCCTTATTATTTCTCAGCCTGGATTATTACAATGTTTTATCCAGTTGCCCTAGACTTTCATTGGAACTTTGCCTGAGCCTAGAATACTACATTTGGGCGCATAATTATGGCTTTTAAAAATTTATCCCTGTGGTTATCTTTTATTTATTTTTATGCATTCTTCTGATATTCTTATCTGCGCCCAGGCTTTATGCAAATTAGCACTTAGGTTGACTTTTAGCACTCAGTTAACATAAGGGACTCCTGCTCTAACGGTTTGAAGTGTGGGTCCAGTATACTTTTCTTGTTTCTTTCAGAATGTCTCTACCTTCTTAGACATTCTGGAATACCATTCTAGAAGGTGAATTCCAAGTACAGTGATTTTTTTTTTTTCCCCTAGTCCATTATAGTTAATCTTATTAGTTGGATCAAACATCAAAAGGAAAAAAAGCACAACCAGGAATTTTGGCTCTCAAGTGTGCTGTGAGACTATTGATGTTTAGCCCTCAGACTCTATACTAAGAACTTAACTGAAATTTCTGAATTGGTATCCCTGCCTAGGACAAAGTTTTTCAATAATGTGTTGGAAATCTGCTTTAAAACCATTTAATTTAGGCTGGGGTAGGGATGGGAGACTGCAAGTCTAGCGGCCATGGCTCACGGGCACAGCCGCTCCGCGGCACGTGGGACCTTCCCGGACCGGGGCACAAACCCGTGTCCCCTGCATCGGCAGGCGGACTCTCAACCACTGCGCCACCAGGGAAGCCCTGCAAGTCTATTTCTATATGAGGATGTATTATCCTACCCCACCTCTACTGGTTTCTTAATTTCCATTTATTTGTAGTTATTTTAATAAAAGCTATTTGGATTCTGAGAAGTGCTAAGTAGTTGTGAGAGGTCTATGCAAGTAAGACAGAAAAGCTTATTGAATGAAGTTCTCATTTCTCTCTGACAGACTGTGCTAGCAAACTGCCTTTTCTTGGTGCTGTTGAAATAATTCAGTAGCTCACTAAGGTGCCGGTTTCTCTCCAGAAGGGTGTAAGGTTTTTGATTGCCTTTTTTTTTTTTTGTCTCAGAGTTGTCTTCTGAGACAGTCATTACCAAGTTATTTGTAGGGTTGTCTTTTTTTCGCATGATGTGGCGGAAGTCGTAACATAAGATTTAGGTATAATCTGGTTTTGAAAACGTGATTGAAACTGTTGTTTTTTAACTCGGCAGGCAGCCTAGGCCTTGGCTGGAAAGAGAGGGTAAGTCCTTCCTTCCTTGCATGATGATGTGTGCAGGGTTCCTGACTTCTGAATTCCTAATTTTCATATTTGAATTCACATGTGTGATTTCACATCAGTAACTTGTGTTTCTGAAATATCCTAACTAACTTGTTAATAAGGAAAGAAACCAGATTTGCTTAAATCTGTTCAAGGCTGACATTCTGAAATTCTAAACTGGAAATAACTTCCTGCAGTATTTGGAAAGGTTCTGATTATGATGACCAGCCTAAAATGGCTCTTTGGGAAAGAAATTTCCTTTTTGATGAAAACTTAAAGATTGTGTTTGATAACTTAAGAAGTTAAAAATACAGCTTTAAAAAGACAGCTTAATATGTATTCAAGCAAACCTTTTTTGCTTTTGTTTTTGTTTTGTAGAAGGAAAAGAGAGGAATTGATTATACCAAAAAGTAATAAGTCTATGAGTGAGGCTGCCTCTATCTTAGAAGGGATATCCTTTAACTATACCTACCCCACCACGGTTTAAAAAAAAAAAATCAGTGTATATATTGAGAATGTCAGTCATGAGCTTAGTGTTTAAGTAACACATCTCACTTGCAGTTGTTTGCATGATTAGTCTCTTGTATCTTGATACCCAACTTTGCTTTTGCTGTGCCAATTCAAAACTACTTTGCTAAAAAAAAAAAAAACCCTCAAAATTCATTGACATCAGTTTTGTCTTGATTACTTGATTTTGTATTGTATTTCTGGGACCAAAAAAATTTTGCAGTCTTTTTTTATGTAGGACAGAAGTTTGAAGAGATAGAAAGATAGTGTTTATGGCAGATTTCTGTTCTTCTGTATATTAAACTCCTCAGGCTGCTGGTAAGGCAGTTTCTAGGGCACACTTTTTTTCCGTCTTTATGTTTCTTGCTAGTGTAGACGTGGTATGTGTAAATACTTCATTCTCTGCTTCATAATTCTAATATGAACACTATACTATTGGTAGACACATAAGCTGAATTGTATATTTTAGTTACTTGGCCTAATCGAGCATAACCAAAGGGAGGTTTTTTTGTACTTGCCTCAAACTAAGTGTATCGGCCACATTTCACATCTTTTCCAAATATGTAGAATTGTGAAGCAAGTTCTCTGCCTACACTAGAAACATAGGGTGTGTATAGGTTGTCATTTCAGTGTAGAATATTTGGAGAAACCATTCAGTCTCTCCTTTTTTAAACTGTTAAACATTCTGTCACAGTTCATCACTCCAGTTTGTTACTTTCTTGAGACTAGTGCATTTTTGTTTTTGTTATAATGCTTACTATTATAATATGTTTTGGTCATTGGAAACAAAACAGCTCAGAGTCGTGATGTAATACAATAACATAATCGTCATTTTGCTTCAAGGAATTTAATTAGATAGCCAAATAACCACTCTTTGTTGATTACCTTTGTAGGGCTTTTGTCTTACTCTCTCTCCATGACCATTACTGGAAATGTCTGACAGTGAAGCACATACAATAGAGCACTTGTTAACTTAATCCTCCTGCATAATGCACTCCTGAAAAGTAGTGCTTGCTACATGGTTGAAGATCTTATGATCCATGTGCTGGGGCTCTTTGAGTTATTTGTAAAATAAATATTTAGTTCCAGTTGATACAGTGAGTTTTCTGGGCTGACAGTATCAAGCCCCTATCTACTGCAAGTGTAATCTTGACTGCCCCCCACCTTAAGTCAGAGGAGATGTAGAATTTAGGACACTTTGAGACATTACATTGTAAAATAGCTTGTTTTCTGTTCCTAAAGCTATCTTGTTCTGTGTTATAGCTACTAATCATCTCAATGTAAGTTTTAAATAAATGTATTTCTTTAGAGCTGATTTGCACTGTGATTTTTCCTTTTGAACTCTGCACCATTGAATGTAATTGCTTTCTTCCTCCCCTCTTATTCCCTTCAGTCATGCAACCCTTGGCTCCCTTAAGTTGAACATTTTCCAGTACTCTTACAAGTTTAAACACTGCATTTATTTAAAAGAAAGAATTCTTATTGCTTGCTTAGACTTTTTATTAGCTAAATGAAGAGGCTCATACAGGTAGGGTACTTGTCGAGGCGGAATGCCTTACTTCATCGCGCAGTGCTAACCCTGTGAAGTTACCTCGTCTAGCTGCGTATTCCTCAACGTTGGCCAGCCCTGGTACCACACAGCAGCTCAGAGCGCTGCGGTATATACTCATGTCGTGAGCATCATACCACTCTTCGCTCTTTTCATCATAGCACTCAACATTAAAGGTGGTGGTAAAGCCATTAAAGCCACCCACCACAAACAAGAGGTCGTCTACCACCCCGATACCAAAATTGCTACGAGGAGTAAACATAGTGGGGATTGTGCGCCAGATGTTAGCCGCTGGGCTGTAGACTTCTGCACTCCTAAGTCGATTAGCTCCGTCAAAGCCGCCTACCTGTGGACAGCGGAGGAAACACAGCTGGCTGTTAACCATCGCTTCTGTTTGCTGGGGATGCCCTCTTCGGGGGTTGGCGGGGGACCAGTGATTTCATACCTCCCTCTTCCACTATCTTCCATGGAAAGAAGCTTTCGGATTCTTCCCAGTGGTAGTGTAAACCTATTTGCTCATAGGAAATCTAGGGCTATAATTTTTGTTGTACAAAAGGAACTCACCGCATATACGTGTTCTCCATAAGCAATTACGCCTATTCCACTCCTCCTACTTCTCATGGGTGCTATGACTGTCCACTGATTACTCTCAGCGTTGTACACTTCTGCCGTTGACAGGCATTCGTTTCCGTTAAACCCACCACATATGTAGACCTGTGTGAAGAGAGTTCCAAGATTATTAAAACTGGGGAGTAGAAAGAAAGGGTGTGTATATGCTGGTGGCTGGGGGCAGGGGACACTTCTGATGCCAGTCTTCAGTCTGAGTTTCTTTTTTCCACGTGCGCGTGCGTCGCTTTTTAATAAGTAAAATCAGAAAAGATAGTCATTTGATGAAGGAGTTAGTGTTGCAGAGTGAATACTGCCAATACTGCCACTTCTGTTTTCCATCCATTATTTCCAGGCCTGTTTGCTTTCACATCTCCTAACCCCAGCTTCCCCCGGGGTCTTACCTTTCCATGGAGTGTCGTGGCGCTCGCATCACTCCTCTGTTCATGCATGGGGGCAATGAGTGTCCATTGGTTGGTCTCTGGCTCATAACGTTCAGCAGTGTTGAGACGCACGTAGCCATCAAATCCTCCCATGGCGTAAATAAAATTACCGAGGACTGTCACGCTGACGTAGCAACGCTTGGAGTGCATCGGGGACACCTGGTGCCATGTTTTCTTGACTGGGTTAAAACGCTTGACACTATTGAAATAGTCTATACTATCGAACCCCCCAATGATATAAACATAGCCTTTCAAATAAGCTGTCCCATGGTAGGCACGAGGACTCTCTTCCTCACAAGTGACGTTCAGCCATCTATCTGCCCGAGCATCATATGCCTCAATGGTATTGGTGGGGCTCCCACCGCTCCAGCCACCAATTGCAAATAGGATGGCGTAGGGCAGGCGGGGCCTGGTGAGTGGGTTGGTGAAGTCCGAATTAGAAGATCCGTTCATGTTTAGGTCATACATGGCCTTCAGTGCGTTAATGATGACTGGCTTGCATTCCTCGCTGTCTTTGACATAGTCGTTCATCTTAACGTTGGTCATGAAGTATTCAGCATGCATCAGACCCAGGCGAACCTAAGAAGGACATAGAGAAAGTCATTCAGATGAGGTATGGTGTCTGGAAAACCCGTGTCCTTAAGCCCGCAGTTTTACAGTCTCCTCTGAACACAGTAGGATCATGTTTTGTTTCGTTTTTGTAACTTACAGCTCACAGTTTAAATATTTGTGTTTTGGAGGTGGTATACGTTGGATGCTGAGAATGAGCGAGATAGAAGCCGCCTCAGATGGTCACAGAGCTAGTCCATTCCTTGGCCCCTGGACAGGACTATTAGACCAGAAAAAGCCGTGGTCATTGTTCAGTAATTGGATATCTATGTCTCTATATGTAAAATAACATGAATTAGCACCAAATGGCTACAACTGAGGGCAATACTCATGATCTGGTTTCTTGTCCAGCTCCTGTTTTGGTTGGGGAAACTCACAGAAGGAAAGGGGTGAGAGGAAGACCCTTTAGAATTCTTTTGAAGGCCTGCCCTCTCCTTCCCCCACTACCAGGGAGAATCTTGGTCAAAGAGAATATCACTGGAGCAGAAGGAACTAGCAATGTCAAGGGCAAAGAAAATTGCAAAATTCCAGAGAATAGCAGGGGATGCCTTCTGTAGATGTACATATGTGAGTATATGTAAGTATAACTGCAGCCTCGGAATCTGTCAAACATCTGAGTATGGCTCTTGGGACAATCCCTCTGGGATAAATGAATCAAAAGTGAGCAATTAAGGGAATTCTCTGGCAGCCCAGTGGTTAGGACTCCAAGCTTCCACTGCAGGGGCATGGGTTCGATCCCTGGTTGTGGAACTAAGATCCCACAAACCATGTGGCACAGGCAAAAAAAAAAAAAAAAAAAAAGCAATTAAGCGTCCCACAAAAGAATAACTAAACGACCTTGGGAAGCAAGACTGAAATATGCTGTTTCCTATTTTGGGGGTCATAAGAAGTCCATTTTACAATGGCCTCAAATACAGCATCTTCTTGTTTGACGTTGAGCTCATCTTTCTCAATGATATCCTTAAGTTCAGTGACTGAGAGCTCTAAAAACTCTTCTGAGACTTTCACCATCTCCTCAAAGTTGTGCAGTATGAACGTGTAGGTCTTCCGCCGCAGCTCAGGGCAGTAGATGTAGTCTGTGAACTTGCAGATGCCGATACAATTATCCAAACACAGCTCCGACTCGAGGAACTCACAGCAAGCCCTGACGATACCCATGATGTTAAACTGGTCTGCAGCAACCAGCAGGTTCTCCATGTTGTCTGGTGTGATGGGGACGGTCCGGGTGTACGCATATTCGATAATTAGCTTCATCATGTCGGGGGTAATGCCAGGGATGTTGTATACCTTCTTTTCAATGTTGTTCCAGCCACTTGTAAACAAAGCTCTGGAAGAAAGAAAGAAACTAGCAGTCACTGAAATATTTCTCTCTAGTTTGCCACGTTCCCTACCCCCGCCACCTTCTCTTGTTGTGGAAAATCTGGACATTTTCCAAATAGTGTGCACGATAAGTGAATTGGAAATAAATTGGCGTGAGGAAGCGGGGGGAGGAGGGTAGGTTTTATACAGTGGTCAAGAGAACCTTTCCAAGAACTTTGGTCACTTTTATTCCTATCTTCATGATAAGTAGGCCTTTTCCCATTTGGTGGATGGAGAAACTGGTATCTACAGCTGGGAGTAAGACCCAGGTCTTTTTTTTTTTTTTTTTTTTAAACATCTTTATTGGGGTATAATTGCTTAGACCCAGGTCTTTTTCTGTCTCAGCCCATTGCCCACCAAATTCTATCTTAATTAAGGAAATTAAACTTGAGCAAATACACTTTTAAAACAAGTATTATTGGGCTTCCCTGGTGGCTCAGTGGTTGAGAGTCCGCCTGCCGACTGGGGGGACACGGGTTCGTGCCCCGGTCTGGGAAGATCCCACATGCCGCCGAGCGGCTGGGCCTGTGAGCCATGGCCACTGAGCCTGCGCGTCCGGAGCCTGTGCTCCGCAACGGGAGAGGCCGCACCAGTGAGAGGCCCGCGTACCGCAAAAAAACAAAACAAAAAAAAGCCAAGTATTGTTCAATCAACACATATCCGCATCTGATCGCTTCTCACCTCTCTCACTGCTACCTTCTTGGTGTGAGCCACCACCAGCTCTTGCCTAGATTATTGGAAGTAAACCTCCCAACTGATCTCTCTGCTTCTGCTTTTGACACCTCCAGAGTTTATAGTCTTATCCCAGACACCAGCATGATCCTTACGAGTTTATGCTCCTCTTCCGCTCGGAACCTTCCACTGACTTCCCTTGTTACTCAGAGTAAAATACAGAGTCCTTACCAAGGACTACAAAAGACCACTGAGATCTGGACCATGAATACCTCTCTAACCATATTTCCTCTCACCTTCCTCCTCACCTTGCTCCAGCCCTGCTGGCCTTGCTTTCCTTGAATACACCAGAGATGCTTCCATCTGTGCACTTTGCTTTGTACTCTGCCTGGAAGGCTCCCCCAAGATCTCCGTTATTTCCCAAGACCGCAGCCCCTTGAAGTCTTTGCTCAAATGTCACTTTGTCAGCAAAGTGATAATCCTATTTAAAATTACCACTGACCACTCTCTATCTTCCTTTTTTTCCCTAGCACTTATGACCTAATATGTATTCTATTTATTAAATGCCTGTTCCCCCTACTGGAAGGTAAACTTTACGAGAACAGGAATGTTTATACATTGTTTTATTTCCAGTACCTGTCACAAAATAGGCACTCAATAAATACTCATTGAATGAGTAAAATGACTACTATTCCACAACAACTTATTGGGTCCCTACTATGTAGCTAGGTACTTCTCTAGGTGTTGCAGAGGACAGAAGTCCCTGCCCTAATATATTTTTCCTCCCTTTTTCTAGGAAGTTTAAGGGAATGTGGGCTCAGAGGTCAAATTCTCTAGAGAAGAGGTCTGAAAACCTACAGCCTCTCGGCCAAATTCAGGCCAACTCTTGTTTTTGTACTGCACGTGAGCTAAGAATATTTTTTACATTTTTAAATGGGGAAAAAATTCTTTTCTTTTGGGGGAAAAATATTTTGTGACACCTGGAAATTAAATTCAAATTTCGGTATTCATAAATAACTTTATTGGAACACAGCCATGCCCTTTCATTTAGTATTGTCTATGGCTGCTTTCCTACTAAAAGCAGAGTGGAGTAGTTGTGACAGAGACTGTATGGCCTGCAAAGCTTAAAATAGTCACTATTTGGTCTTTTTGTATACCCTGCTCTAGGTCTAGATGAATGAGAATTTTTAGCAACGGGTGGCACGCACTTATCATATCTTCATTGGAACCGAGTACTCAAATATTTTCAGCTCATGAACAAAATAGGTCTTTTACTTCCTGGGTTCCAATAGTTTTGGCTCAAACTCCTTTTTTCTTCTGAAAAATATTTCCTTGGTTCTTTCCCCTCATCCCCCTTCCCACCCTCTCAGTCCTTGTTAATTTGTCACCCTGTTTGAGATAGTCTCAGATAGGGGCTTAAGGGGTGGCTGAAGTGGCACTGTCGTCTAGGTTTAAGTAGGAAACCCACTACAGGTGTCCAACCTTCCCAAAGTTTGGTTTGGGTGAAAATCAAAGAAAAAAAGCATCTGGCCCACCAATAGTTGGTTGAAATCTAGTTGAAAATGAGACAGAAGAGGCTCTGGCCCTAGCTGTGCCTCTTCAGAAGACAAAGGAGCCAGTCTACAGGAGCCCAGGGCTTTGACAGTGTCCCTAAACTTAAGATAATGGGGTGGGAAATATGAAATGAACCAAAATGTCTCAGAATGAGCCCCATTCCCCCTTTTGGCTTAGTCCAGCAACGCTGTTATACCTGAAGTAGGAACTGCAGCTACAGAGGATGTTCTTGTGGGCATTGAACTCAAAACCATTGACCTTGATGACCACGTCGCAGAGCTTGCCCTCTAGCCTAAGCTCGTTGAAGATCTCACAGGTCATCGCACTCATCTTCCTCTCCATGTGAGGCTGGTGGAAACCTGTGGAGGCCGCCGTGCTCTCCATCTCCATGGCACCCTGGGACAAGTGGAGCCAGGCTGCTCTCCTAGGGTGTCGGGGAGGATTGTAGGGGCTCTTTAGCCAGCTGTCACTCCTTCTTCCTACTACACCTTTCACATAGGGCCCAGCAGGCAGCCCAAGTTCCAGAATCCTGGGCCTGCTGTGACATCACTCTCAGGACTGTGATCTCAGGTTCTAGAACCCTCTCCTGTCCCTGTCCTCATTCCTCTCCCCCCCCCCACCTCCCCCATGGCATCACTCAGGCTGAAGACCACCCCACATCTTCCTCAACCAACCAGGAGCAGGACGTGACCACTAACATCACATAAGACTAGCTCCTGCTGCCCACTTCCGGTGCTCAGTTTGGCGTCTCTGTAGCAACCATCTACCTTCTTCCGCAGCTTGGCCCTTGGCTCCCGAGACACTGAGTTCAAGGAAACCGAGTCAGAGGAGGCAGAAGGGAGAAGTAAAGCTGATGGGTTTTCATTCTGGCCCAGATGTCCAGGGCCCTCCTGCCCTCTGGACTGAGTCACTGATCTCCTGTGATGAGGAGCGAGGCCCGTGAAGGAAGCACCTTCTGGATCTTCAACAGAACTCACTTATGGCTCCTTCACACCCCCTCCCATCTGCGGCCTTTTGGTCATGCAAACCTTAAGCCTGGAAACGTCCATTCCGGTTAGGGTTTTTGTTCTAAAAAGAGTGGCACCCACCCACGTAACCCCAGCCTCTTGGGACACTCCCCGTTCCCCACCCCCCACCCCCACCCCCTCGCCCCGGACCCGTTCCCAGTCCCCGCACCTCACCCCCCACCCCGCCCCGCGGAAGCGACGCCTGCGCAGTGGGGCCGCGGGGCGGTCGTTGTGCCCACGCCGCCAACAGGCCGGCGAGCGCCATGGCGGAGGAGGTGAGGCGGGAGGAGGAGACCGGCGTGGGGCGGGCCCCGAACCCCCGGGCGCTCCGAGACCCCCACCGGGCCGCCTGGGCCTCGCCGCGCCACTGCGGCCCGTAGGCGCCCAGGCCCGGCCGGAGCCCCCGCTCGTCCCCCGCGCCCCCGGCCCGGCCTCGCCGGCCTCCCCTTGGGCGCAGCGCGGTGCCGGGGTCAGCGGTTCTCTCGGGTCTCGGGACAGGTGAGCCCCCTGATGAAGGCCACGGTTCTGATGCGGCAGCCCGGGCGGGTGCAGGAGATCGTGGGCGCCCTCCGCAAGGGCGGGGGAGACCGCTTACAGGTACCGCGGGGGGGGGCTGGGGATGTGGCCTGCCCAGTGCGCCTTCCCGCTTTGCTGCGGACGCCAGCAAGCATGCCTTCAGCCCCTAGAAATGGCCGGCTGCCCGAGGGCAAGCCTGTTTTGCCTTGGGGGAGAGCCCACCTGCCCAGAAACCTAGATTTCAAATTTCTCAGTAAGGTCGTGCTGTAGACAGAACGCACCCCACACCAGGCCTCCGGGTCTTGTCCTCGCTAGCCGAGGTTGGTGGGCTCCCCAAGAAGGCGCAGACGTGTAGATGGGCCAAAAGGTGGGGGCATCTTACGAAGGACCAGGGCATTGAGATGGGTGCTATTGACAGAGTGGAAGGGGTCCTGATTCTGCAGTCCCCACCCCCATCCTCGGAGAGGCTGGGTCTTCTCTGGGTTAGCACAGGTACTAACTAGGATTAGTTGTTCTTCCTTCGGCGCTTCCTGACTCCCCCCAGGGCTTTGCCCGCAGACCGGCACTGAGCTGTTTGGACTTCCATAATCATCCTCCCTGGCTGGCACAGGGCCACCCTGGAAGGAGCCTGTCTAGGCTTCATCTCTCTTTTGCATTTTAGGTCATTTCTGATTTTGACATGACCTTGAGCAGGTTTGCATATAATGGAAAGCAATGCCCTTCTTCTTACAGTAAGTCACATACTAGCTTCATTGGGCTGCACTGGACGATGGCTTATAAGGGGCAAGTAAAAGGAGTTCTGTGTTTTTGCAGATATTCTGGATAACAGCAAGATCATCAGTGAGGAGTGCCGGAAAGAGGTGGGTTACTCCCTTCTTTGCTCAGAAATGGCTATCATATACGACTTCCGGTGATTCTTGGTTAGGACCAAAGGTTCCAGGATTGAGACCTTAGAAGATGAATTTTTTAAAAAAATTGTTGTTATGCTCAGGTGGACCTAGTCTTAATACACTGAAACAGCTTTTCCTTATTGGCCAAGACACGTGATAATAGACGGTTGGAATATGCTTACTGCTATGTGTAGAACTGAATAGGAGACTGCGATGTTTGCTGTTTAACCCTCGCACAACTCCGAGAGGTGGCTAGAATCATTACCGTCTCCATTTAGCAGATGGGAAAACAGAGGCTTGGAGAGGTTTGAGCAACTTACCCGAGGTCATACAGCAAGATGCAGAGCTTGGTTTTCCCATAGATCTGACTCTGTTCCCGGACTCTTTCCTCTATATTATGCTCTTTCCTTGATCGTATAAATTTTCTTGGTAAGGCAGCAGGTACCAAGAAAGACTTCTGAATTAATGTCTGTGTATGAAACTCCCGTTTCCATAAGATGCATACAGATACTGTAAAGCGATCCCTGTAGCCTTGGAGTTCATTTTACTTTGCTACGCGTTCTTCCCATCAGTGTCCTCTTTGCCAGAGCAGAGCTGTGCTAGCCCCTCGTTTCTCTGCAGGTTGCTGAGCTCTTTCTGCTAAATAGCTATATCATTTAGTTCCACTTGATTATGAAGTTCACCAAATTGGTTACTAGGTGGTCTGTTGGTCTGCCGTATGGGTCGGATCTTCTAATACTCTGTCATGATTACTGGTTATTAAGATGGACAGTGAATTATAGACAGCTCTTCTGTTTCTACACCTGTCTCTCTGGTGATGCCACTTGCAGCTTAAGGTAGATTCTGGCTCCACCACTGATTACCTTTGGCAGGTCACTGTTTTTGGTTCCTCACATCCCTGATCATAGCAGCTTCCAGAGAGCTGCGTCCACAAATAAGACAATAGGTTTGGATGCCCTCTCTAGGATAAAGAAGCTAGAGAACATTAAGATTTGTGGCGTTGATGGGTTCCTGAAGAAATTAACAAAACAAAATTTATGTAAGAAATCTTTTTTCTTTTTAAAAATTTATATTCTGGGGGCTTCCCTGGTGGCGCAGTGGTTCAGAATCTGCCTGCCAATGCAGGGGACACGAGTTCGAGCCCTGGTCTGGGAGGATCCCACATGCCGCGGAGCAACTAGGCCCGTGTGCCACAGCTACTGAGCCTGCGTGTCTGGAGCCTGTGCTCCGCAACGAGAGAGGCAGCGATAGTGAGAGGCCCACGCACCGCTATGAAGAGTGGCCCCTGCTTGCCGCAACTAGAGAAAGCCCTCGCACAGAAACGAAGACCCAACACAGCCAAAAATAAAATAAATAAATTAAAAAAAAAAAAAGAAATTTATATTCTGTTGAATTCTGTTATACTTTCAGAAAAATGTTCTCACACTCAAGGAAACATTGAGAATCTTAACACATTTTAGGAGCTTTCTGTCTCTGTCACTCTTTGTATTTAACCCTCTTTTGGACTGATGGTCGGGGACTCCATTTGATCTCATAATATTCCAAGACCATGCACGGTATTAAAATTTTTTACTCAGTCAATCCTCATTTTTATTGGGCACTGTTACTGACTGAGCCCATGTGACACATGGTCCCTGAAGCAGCCTCCCTAGATTGTGGAAGGTGCTGGCATGTGGAAGGTGACCTTAGCCAGAGGAGGTGCACAGAGATGCTCCCCGTGAGGTTGTCCGTCCACCTGACGTTGGTCAGGTGGAGTTATCCCCTGACATGCTGTGTCCCAAGCTCCAGTCTTCTAGTTCACTTGAATGCTTTTTGCCAGATCTGTGTAAATTACCCTGCCTTTAAAGATCTGAATGCATCTAACTTGCAAAAGAAAGGAGCAATCTTTATGAAAGCGTGAGTGTGCTATTCTAGTTTTCTTTTTTTCCGACATACATTAAAATGAATCCCAAAGCACTAAAATGAAAAGTGTTTTTATCCATGTACGCCCCCCGCCAAAGTTATCTTGCCTACCACCTGAGAAAATGTACCACATTTTGGGAAATACAGCGTTAAATCAGTTCTTACTGATTAAGCGGGAGTGCAGGGGGATGGCCGGCTCTGCAGCTCCAGGTCACTCCCTTACCTGGAGTTGCATCTTCTAGGTGACTTTTTTCTCATGCTGGACTGTAGGACTCCGCTGGGGAAAACTTGATGTGGACTAAACGGCTTTTCTCTTCATTTCGATGTCACAGCTCAAAGCGCTCCTCCACCACTATTACCCAATTGAGATTGACCCACACCGGACCATCAAAGAGAAGTTACCTGACATGGTGGAATGGTAAGTGATGGTGGTGGTGAAACGCCCCTGGCCCTCACGATGCTTGGTCTGGACGGGGGCGTATTTTTCCTGAGCTTTGGTCAGATGCAGGCTCCTTTACCTTACTGAATGCTTAACTGAAGGCCACAAGCGCAGCTGCTAGAACAAATTGTCCAGATAAAGCCAGGCTACGTGTGGCTACTGCTAGAGTAGAGGGCTCACCAAGTATCCTTGGAATGAGTTAGAAGCCCCTTAGTTTGGGGCAATAAGTGCTTTGGGGCAATAACCCTCCTAAGGAAACCCGTATCACTGGGCAAAGCCCCAGTTCTCCATAGAGTGGGGTCACAGAGAAAGGGATTCAGAAGAGCTTTGACATCAGCAGCAACTTGTCCAGCTCTTCTGTGGCTGCTGTGTTGCTGTCTCACCCTCTTCCTTTAGGGACAAGCAGGGTCCTTCAGGAAATGGCTCTGGGGAAAAGGATGAGGCCTCCGCTGTCAGTACTTCCAGAGGAGACTCGGCCCTGAGATGGGAAAGGTCACTCTACATAGTGGTTTGAATTTGGGGTCTCGTGGGGTGTCTGTTTCCAGGTGGACCAAAGCACATGAGCTCCTGTGCCAGCAGAAGATTCGGAAGTTTCAGATAGCCCAGGTGGTGAGAGAGTCCAACGCAATGCTGAGGTGAGCTACCTGCTCTGGAAAATGTTTCTGCCGGACTGTTGGCGACGGGTTTGCTCACAAAAGAGAGGCTGGGAAGAATCGAAGAGGAGTTGGTTGCCGGGAGAGTCAGAAGCGATCTAGCACCATGAGTAGATGACGTGGAGAAGGTCTTGCTTTTCCTCTCTGGGCACGGCCAGAGAATTTTCTCTCCTTGGGTGTGTCCTAGGATGCAGTCTGCTGGTAGTGGATGTGGTGTGGATATGACCAGGGCTCCATCTCCTAGAACAAACAGCGTCTAGCTCATTCTTCCCAATGATAAAAAGACTTTTGGGGTCCCCATGGTGACTGGTGTTCTTTATCCAGACGTGGGAGTTGGCTGACCTAGGGCCCTTGATCATCCGTGGCCTTCACAGTGCAGCTGTGTGCTGGAGCGTTCTTTACTGGAGGAGGGATGAGGGCACGTAGAGGAAGGAGTCAACACGGGTGCCTTCCCTCAAGGATTGTGCGTCCTGATTGGGGAGAGAGGCTAGCTCGTGGAAAGCCAGGAGAGTAGACACGTGCAGACCCAGTAAGTGCCTGGGTGGGTTGGAGGTGTTCCCCAGGGAAGCTGCCTCAGGATAGCTGCCTGGTTGTATTTTGCTCAGGCAAAATAATACAGAAACAAACAAACAAAAAATGTGGTTATATGGTGTATATGAAGTTCAGGGGCAGGGAGAGCAAATCAATGGTGATGTGAAGTCAAAATGGGGGCGGTGGCATCGACTGGGAAGGAACATGAGGGAATCTTGACCTGATTAGTAAGTACACGTGTGTGAACATATGTAAACATTAACTGAGCTGACCACTTAAGATTAGTTCACTTTAATAATTTACTGTATATATTTTATACCACAATTTAAAATGTTTTTAAAAAATGTTAAAGATGTAACCCAAATAGAAAATAAAGAGCAGTCGCAGAGGCAGTGCCATTTCAGAACCGTTCACGTCACTTCAGGGATGGATACAAGACGTTCTTCAACACCCTCTCCCAGAACAGCATTCCCCTTTTCATCTTCTCCGCGGGCGTTGGGGATATCCTGGAAGAAATCATGCGGCAGAGGAAAGTGTTCCACCCGAACATCCACATCGTCTCTAACTACATGGAGTTTGATGAAGATGTGAGCTGGGGCTGGAAGAAGGGTGGGGACCGCCAGCCAGGGTGCTTCACCCTAAATGTTAACCCTGATGGGGGAGGGGGGAGGGAAGGCATGCCAGCTTCTTTGCCCTCAGCAGTTATTTATTTATTAGTGCCAGCTAAAGACAGTCGCTTTTGAAGGACCCACTCTTGGGTGTTTGGCTGACAGTCGACTCTGCCAGGGAGGACTGAGTTTAGGGCTCAGCCAGGCCCCGTGTCACTGTCATGGCTCGTGTGCCATCCTAGGTACTCAAGGGCTTGGACTTGGACTTGTTTTTCTTGAGCCAGAGGTGGGCTGCTCTGACTCACCCGTGTTCTGACTTCTTCCCCTTAAAACCAAGGCTGGAATTTTCATCCCTTTGACCTGTGGTTAGGGTGTGGCCCACAGCTGAGGTTAGCGCACATGTAGCCAGGCAGCGCTTGCTTGTATCACGGGCTTCATGCTTTCACCAGAGTAGGTGATCAACAATATTTGATGGTTCCTGTTAATTTAAACCAGGGGTTGTAAACTTTTTCTGTGAAAGACCAGGTAGTAAGTATCTCGGGCTTTGCGGGCAATATGATCTCTGTCACAACTACTCTGTCACACTAAAAAGCACCGGTAGACAAGATGTAAACAAATGGACCTGGCTGTGTTCCAGCAAAGCAATTTACAAAAATAGGCCAAATCTAGTCCACGGGCCCTAGCTTGCTGACCCCTAGTTGGATCACAATGAAATTTTGGCATTATCTGTGGCTTTCAGGATTCCCTTTCCTCTGTGGCAGAGACAGTGGAACACTGGTCCTGAATGGGTCTTTGTAGTCCTTCTGTCTGTCTCTTGTCTTGATTATTTAGGGCTTCCTAAAGGGATTCAAGGGCCAGCTCATACACACCTACAACAAGAACAGCTCCGTGTGCGAGAACTCTGGTTACTTCGAGCAGCTTCAGGGCAAAACCAACATCCTCCTGCTGGGAGACTCCATGGGGGACCTCACTATGGCTGATGGGGTTCCTGGCGTGGAGAACATTCTCAAGATTGGCTTCCTAAATGACAAGGTAGGTAGGAGACCCGGGTTCTTCATGGCCGGCTTCTCCTTCATTCCTGTTAACGAGTGCATATTGAACACCTTCTGTGGGCTAGACCCTGTGTGAAGTATGAGAGGCACAGAGGTCAGACACAAGCCATAGTCTCATAGGAAACAAAAGAGATACCCAGTGGTTACAGCTGTGCACGAAGCACACGGCGTGACCCAGAGGTCAGAGCACGTCATCAGAGCCCACACTTACCGAGTGCCGCGCACATTAACCCAGTTCATCCGTACAGTCACACTCTGAGGTAGTGACTGTTATACCCAGTTTACAGATGAGGAAACTGAGGCAAGGGGGTTAAGTAACTTGCCCAAGGTGACATAGTTTAGAAAGTGGCTGGGCTGATTACCAGTCCTCCTAAATCCTACCCAGCAAGGCATGATTGAGATGGGAGATGTTGGTATTCAGGATGTGGGTTTATAATTTAGAGAAGGAAAGCATAGGAACAGACCAGAGGTTGACAGGGGTGAAAACATAAGGTCACAGAGGGGCACAGTATGGCCTCAGGCTAGAAGGCCTCCAGTTCTCACCTCAGCCAGCAGGTGCTGAAGCCTCGTGAGGATTCAATCCAGAGAGATTAGAGATAACGTCTGACAGTTTTCGTTTCTAATCGTTGGGATGGTCCTTTTGGCACTGACCCAAGGGTTAATTGTGGCAGCCTGCATCCGTGGTGGCCATCTGTGTCTCCAAAGGGCAGGTCCCGGTAACCTTGAACTCCTCCCGGGGAGTCGCAGCTTGAACGCCCTCTTCCCCAGCCCCAGGTGGGCAACGTGGAGGGCAGGGCGCTGGGGGACTCTCGGTCTCTGCTCCCCCGGCAGGTGGAGGAGCGGCGCGAGCGCTACATGGACTCGTATGACATCGTGCTGGAGAAGGATGAGACGCTGGACGTGGTCAACGGGCTGCTGCAGCACGTCCTGCGGCAGAGGGACTGGACGGAGGTGCAGGGCTCCTGAGGGCGGCCGGGCTCAGGCCCCGCGGGCTGTGGTGCGGACGGGCTTCCCCGGAAGGCTACTCTGCTCTGAGCACTGCTCCTGCCTGTGCTGCAGGGAAGAGTCTGGGAGGCCGGGAGCTGCTGGCCCACGCCCCTCCCTCCCCCTTTCCCTGGCTTCGTGGTTTGTGTTCTCCAGAGCCTTGAGGGAGCCCTGCCAGCCCGGAGGGCAGCGAAAGCCATTCCAGATGAACTGTGGACCTACACAGGGTTAGCACTTTAGGAATCATTTGGTCCTGGGAATCTTTTTTCCAGTATTTTTTAACATGGGAAGCTGCTCTTCAAACAAATCTAATATGTGAAACAGATCAAAATAAAAAAAGGAAAACACAGAGCTGTTCCGATTGGGGTGGGGGTGGGGCAGAGCCTGTACCTCCTGGTTCTGGAGGCTCAGGAACCTCCGAGAAGCTGCTAGAGCTCCATGGAACACGGTTTGAAAACCCCTGAATTAGCCCAGGAGACCCTGAGCACAGCGAGCACAGCCTAGCGTGTCTGTGGGCGTCACGGTGAGCAGGCAGGGTTGGAAGGGTGTGTTTCTGACCCGGAATGGTTTGACTTGATTCTCATGCAGCCGTTAAACTTGAAATTCAGCTGAATCTGGCCGGCCCTGTATGCAGAGCCCCCTCTTGATGGGTCCCTAGAGTGATCCATATGAGTGTGGATTTTCACCGGGGCCCTTGGCTCCTGTCCTTCCTCCTCCTCCACGGCCACTGAAGTGTATGACTTAGGGCGGTTGAGTCGGGACCTGAAGGGAGCCGGTGCTCAGGGTAGTCGGATTCATTCCCTCATCCGCCTGCCTGGTGGCTGGTAAGTTGTGTTTGTCTGCAGCTCAGCGGAGAAAGTGATGGGAGTGTTGACCGAGGGCCAGCTGTGTGCACCCAGGTGCTGCAGGTGCCGTTCCATCCTCACAGGGATCCTGCAGGAGGTATGGGTCCACTTAGAAAGGACCAGTCCTTTGCCCAAAGGCCAGAGCTGGGAGCTCAAGCTGGGGTTGCAGTGTTTCCGACAGAGCCAGCCTTCTCTTCTGCATCACGCTGCCTCCACACGGACTTAGTTCAGGCTGTCCTGTTAGGCTTGGGGGAGGGTGGTTATCATCTGAGGCTGTCACCTCTGTCGACCCCGAGGTGCTCTCTGTGCTTTGGGACCAGGGAGTATCAGACGCTGGCGACCGCGGGGAGCAGCTCCGTCTCTCGGGGGATCTTGGGCAAGAGCTCGGTGCTTGTGGGGGCAGTTTGGGGTGTGAATCCAGTCACTTTCTCTCCCAAGCATCCCCCCCACCCCACCTCCTTGGATGGCTTGGGTCATCTCTGTCGCACTGGCCAGAGTCCAGCCAGGCAGGTGAGGGCAGATGGCCTGATTAGTGGCTGAAGCAACTCCTTCCTCAAGACACCAGAGGTTTGAACTCCATTACCTTTCTTTCTGGCAGGAGGGAGAAGCGCCAGGCAGGTGGTGACAGCTGGCGGCCAGGAGCAGGGAGAGGTGGGAACATCGCCGTATTAGAAACGATCTGTGTGAAAGGGGAATCTGACCTGTGTGGTTTAATTTAAGCCTTGAGCTTTGCATGTTGTGTTTGAGTTCAGGGAACTTGTTTTTCCATTCAGCTGGGACCCTTAGGAGACCAGGATCATGTCTCCAGGCCTCCCCTGCAGGCCCCTCTCTGTGGACACTTACCCCCCAGCCTCCCTCCATGGTGAGGGCCCCAGCTGGGCCTCAGGGAGGCAGGAGGCTGAGACCTAGGGACACAGGGTCTTGAGCAGAAGGGCCATGGAGATGGCCTGCTTTGCTCCCCTTCCTTAGACCCAGCACTTGGGTCTAAGCTTCCCGCCCCCAATCAAGAAAGACCGCATCCCGAGGACTTTGGTTTCGGACGTGTTTTATTTGGCACAAAGGAGAAGGGGGTCTGACACCAGTTTAGCCTTTTGAGTGTGCAGAGCTCTGCCCACCCCCCCTCACCCCCTCAATAATGAGCCCCTTTTCCACATTTATCTCAGCCCCGAACCAAGGATTTCATAGCCCTAAGATCCATCCAAGTAGGTTTCCTCATACCACCCCCCTTCATTTTTCTCTTGTTCTTTGGTCCCTAGAGAAGGCAGCCTTCTTTAGGGATAAGAGGAGACACAAAGCCCAGCCCTGAAGTGCAGCACCCCAGGGGCTCTTCAGCCACCACTGGACGGCAGCGAGGGGGCGTGGGACAGGTGAAGGGAACCGGACAGGTAAGGTAGGGCTGTCCCCCCGGAACCATCCCCTTCCCTAGGAACCAGCCGGAGCCGAGGGAGGAAAGCTGGGGGTTCATGTTCCTGGGGAGCTGCCAGGACCGAGGAATGGGGGCTGTGGGCAGGGGCGGGGGTGTGTGGGTTGAGGATGGTGAGGAAAAGTACAGGTAAAGGGGAAGTTTGGGGAGAGAAGGAAATTATGAGCTTGACCTTCCTCAGTGTCTGGTGACACGGAGGGGAGGTCTGAGCAAGGGGCCAGCAATGACCCCAGCCAACCCCCAAACTCCACCAATCCCCAGATTGGCTTTGTAATTCCAAAACTTTTAAGGAAGGGGTTTGGGGCTGGGAGAGAAAAACCAAATAGAGATCTGTGCTGTGGATTTTACTCTCGGGCAGTGGGAAAACCAGAGTTGTCCCCTCTGACCACTTTCTAGAAACTTCCAGACCTCATGCCAGCAGAGGGGAGGGTGACTGTTGGGAAGTCAGCCCCACTGCCCGCTGTCCCCCTCGACGACCTTTGCAGTTGGGCCCAGGCCTCTGCCCTTCAGAGCTCCTCGTGGACCCGCTCTTGGTCTTCATCCGACTTCAGCTTGAGTTCCTCGGCGGTGATGTTGCCATCCTGGTTGCGATCCTGATTCTGGAACATGTCTCCTATGGTTTTCTCAGGGTCCTGGCCAGGCAGGAGGCGTCCTTTGCCCTCACTGACTTGAGCCTTGATGAAGGTGGAGAACTGCAGCGAGGAGAGCCAAGGGGAGGGGGAGAGAGCATCCTGCCTGAGCAGCTGTGCTCACCTTGGGACGGGTCCCCAGGCGGAGGCCTTCCAGCGAGGACTGAGGAGAGGAGCTGGTTGGTGCTGCGTCCTGAGGGGGGCGGGGGCGGAGGGCGTGCCCAGGGTCGGGCAGCCAGGGGGCAGTGGGCTGCATGTGCCAGAGGCGAAGGCGGGATGAGGGGCTTAAGGCACACGGACCCGCAGCGGGGCAGCAACACGGGTGCAGACAGGATGGTGGACACACACTGTGTTCTCGTTAGATGCCACCGTGCAGGGTGGCTCCTGCCAGGTGACAGCGTGGGAGGGATTACTAGGAGCGAACTCCTCACCCACCTCCTCCGGGGGCACCTCGCCATCCTTGTTGAGGTCCATGTCTTCAAACAGGTTGGCAGGAGGGTCTTCGTGCCAAATAAACAGGTAGCCTGTGGGCAGCCCATCCTCCCGGGACATCAGCTCCACCTCAAACAGGAGCACAGCACTTCCAGGAACCCCCCGGGCTGGAGGGAGGGGAGGAGTAGAGAGAGGAAGGGTCTGGGCCCGGCTTCACTGCCTGCCCAGTGCGCTCCCAGCCTACAGGCCTCAGCTCCTGCCTTGGGGGCTGGAGAGTGGGGCATGGAATGGGAAGCATTGGGAAGGCCTCACTCACTCCTGCCAGCAGCCATCCAGGCTCCAGGGGGCAGGGGCAGAGGGGAGGAGGAAAGCCATCAGGCCAGTCTCTGCTCACCTCCGCTCTCCCCATGTGCCAGGTGCGGGGGGACCACCAGCTGCCGCCTCTCTCCCACACACATGCCCTGCAGGCCCGTGTCCAGGCCTTCGATCACCTTGTGGGCGCCCAGAGTCGCCTCCTGAGGGGCCCCGTAGTCGTGGCTGGGGGGAGAGCAGATTCCCGGGTCAGTGCTCATCCTGGTCCCTGGCAGGCCCAGGGCAGGGTGCGGGGACCCAGCAGTGCAGAGATAGGATCAATCCCCCTATCTCGTAACTAACTGCCCTGCCGTGTGGCCGGGGGCTCATCTCTCCCTGCTCGTTTCCCTCCACTGAGTGGAACTAGCAGCTCCCCTACTGCTTACTTCACCCTCCCTCTGCTTGTGGACTTAAGAATTTCAGCTTAGATGGGAACTTAGGGAGGCAGGGTCAGGGGTGCTGCTAGGAGGACTCCCCACGCCTGGGCCCACCCACCTGCCCAGCCCTGGCCCTGCCCCGGACCCACGAGGAGAAGAGCTTGGTGCCATCCAGCAGAGAGCAGTTGTAGTGGTAGCGAACAAAGTCCCCAAGCTTGGCCGTCTCGTTGCAGGTCTCCGGGGGCCGGGACAGTGTCTTGATTTCCACTGGATCTGCAGGGTTGTGGAAGTCGATGATGTGGACGTCGAAGATCAGCACAGCAGAGCCAGGGATCTTGTCTCCTGGGGCCAGAATGGGGGCGTGGATCAGCTGGAGTCTAGGAGGGGCTGCTCTAGGTCTCCATGGAGGCCCCAGACCTTCCCCATCCTGGGGTTTTAAACAAGGATGGGATGGGATGTTTGTCCACATAGTCAACTCTTGTAATATACTCTGTGGTGGTGAGGAGGCAGGCGAGGGGAGGGGCACGCCAGCTGGAAAGCGTTTCCCATATGTATCTTGCAACCTCCCAATAACTCACCCTGCTGATCGATGTGATTAGTTCCATTTTACAGGTGAGCACACAAAGGCTTCCAGCAAAGCTGGGACTCGAATCCAGGTCTCTTTGCTTCCCAGGGCTATGCTGTTTCTGTTCTTCCATAACCGCCCTCCCTCCCCAAGCTCAGGAGTCGGCTGCCTTTCTCCAGTGTGGAAGGGGAGAAGTGGGGGACTGCCCCCTGGAGAAAAGGATGGAGTCCTTGTGGTAGGAGTTGGGTGGGGGGCCAGTTTTTTCGATGAGAGGGGCAGAGCAATGGCTGGAATCCACCCCCTTCGCCCCTGCCCATCAGGGGGAAGGTCAGGAGGAACTGAGGTGTTGGCTTGGGGAACAGGGAGCATGCCTACCAGTCCCGTTCTCCCCATAGGCAAGGTGGGGGGGGATGGTGATTCTCCGGCGCTCCCCCATGCACGAGCCCTGCAGCCCCTGGTCCATCCCTGGGATGACATAGCCCTGCCCCACATAGGTATTGTAGGTGCTGTTTCGGGAGTAGCTGCAATACATACAAGGCGGGGAGGCGGGCAAGAGAGTCACAGCGGCCCCGCCCTTCCTGCAGCACAGAGCCGCCCCCAGCCCCCACCGTCGTCCTCAGGACCCCCCGGACCTGGAGTCAAAGAGGGTGCCATCCATCAGGGAGCCGTTGTAGTGGTAACGCATGAAGTCCCCAGCCACGGCTCTCCGGACACAGCCAGGTGGCAGCTCCAGTGTCTCCAGCTGGACCGCGTCCTTTGGGTTGTGGACGTCAATCAGTAGGACTTGGAAGACCAGGGAGGCCTGCGGGGGGATCACAGTCCCTGGGGAAGGGATAGGCTTGAACCATACACGTGGAGAGCAAAGCAGGGCTCTTCTCCACTCAGGAAGGCCTATGTGAGCATCGTGCAAAAAGGTGCTAACCCTGCTTTCCAGAGCCTTTGACGCCCATCAGTAGCCCCGGTTCTTCCTCTTTGAGGCCTGAGCTGAGCTTTCCCCAGGGCCAGCACCATCCCATATGAGCCTTTGTGTGAATCAGAATAAAGCACTTTTTTTTTTTTTTGGCTGTGCTTCGAGGCTTGCGGAATCTCAGTTCCCCAACCAGGGGTTGAACCCGGACCCCAGCAGTGACAGTGCCGAGTCCTAACCACCCAAGCACCCCTTCTTAGTGAGGTGATCACCAAGGGCTAGATTTCATCACTACTTGCCTCCCTGGCTGGGTGTCCTTGTGCAGTACTCAACCTGAACAACTATATGTGGCAGCCCACTTCTAGAGAATCCCCAAGTCCCTGCTCGCCCTCACCATAGCCTTTCTCGCCATAGGCCAGGAATGGAGGGATGACGATCTTCCTTCTCTCTCCAGGACACATGCCCAGCAGCCCCTGGTCCATGCCCTTGATCAGCCAGCCAGAGCCCACGTAGGTGTCGTAAGTGCCACCTCTACTGTAGCTGCAGAGAATGAGGGAGGGGTGAGGCTGCTGTTGGTGGGAGAGGCAGGAAGGCCCCCGACTCTCCGCTGCATGCCACAGTCCCTGGCGCCCCAGGGCTCCTTCCAGCCCTTACCTGGTGTCGAAGGCAGTGCCATCCAGCAGCGTGCCGTTGTAGTGGTAGCGGACAAAGTCGCTGTCCTGGACCATGCGGGGGCAGTGGGGCGGGCGCAGCAAGGTGCTCACCTGCACCGTGTCCGCCTTGTTCCACACATCCAGCAGGACCACATCGAAGTAGAGGGTGGCATCCGGGGGAATAAGCCCCGCTGTGTTTGGTGCAGCCCCCCGGAGTGGGGGGTGGAGTGGAGGTCTGAGCATCCTGCTTGGCCTCCCGCTCCACCATCCTTAGTTCCCCTTCTCCCAGGTCAAGCTAGGATCCTACCCAGGGCCCTATTGTTGCCCTTCCTCCCGCCCCAGGGGCAGGAGACGGAAAAGTCTAGTCCCAGACCTGCAGTGTGACCTTGGAAAGCCGCTCTCCCTCTCTGAGCTTCAGTTTTCTGGCCCTGGGCCCTTGCTCCTGCCTTCTGGTCTCCTCCACCCCCACGCCTGGGCCCCAGCTCTCCTCACCCACGCCGATGCTGCCATAGCCAAGGTGTGGAGGCACAATGAGGCGTCGCCGCTCGTTGACGCACATGCCCATGAGGCCTCGGTCCATGCCGGTGATGAGGCGCCCCACGCCCACCACGATGGCCACCAAGGTGTGGCGGTCATAGCTGGGGAGGGAGGGGACAGATGGGATACAGTGGCCTCTGCCCATGGTCACATACAGGCACAGGCGCACACAAGTGCACACACACACCACCCTCCCTACACAAAGGTGTAGATCCACAGGCTTCTCAACTCTTCAAGCCTCCCTCCTAGGTGGGCCGTGACTCCCACCTTAATAGGATGGGCTGTTACAAAAGGAAGTCCTCCAGGAGGCCAGGGGCTTTTATCTACCCTGGGGTGGGGGGATGGTGCCAGCAGTCCTATCTGCTGCTGCTATCTGCTGACAGAAAAGGAGTGGGAAGTGCAGACCCAGGGCGGGGTGGGGGGAGGGGTGTGGGTAGACCAGTTATCCAGCACTTAAATGATAAGGCTGAAGAAATGCTTGGCATTTTGCATTCATTATCTCTTTTTGGCTGCGCCGCATCTTTAGTTGTGGCACTTGGGATCTTCGATGCGGCATGCAGGATCTTTTAGTTGCGGCATGTGGGCTCTTAGCTGTGGCATGCGGAATCTAGTTCCCTGACCAGGGATCGAACCCGAGCTCCCTGCATTGGGAGCGCGGAGCCTTAACCGTTGGACCACCAGGGAAGTCCCTGCATTCATTATCTTATTTAATTCTCTCCCCTGTGAGGTGGGCATTATTATTATTATTTGCCGCACCATGCAGCTTGTGAGATCTTAGTTCCCCCACCAGGGATCAAAGCCGGGCCAAGCCGGGCCACAGCAGTGAAAGCGCCGAGTCCTAACCACTGGACCACCAGGGAATTCCCGAAACGGGCATTATTGATTTCATTTTTCTTACGAGAAAAATTGAGACTTGAGAGACCAAATGATTTGGCCAAGGTCACACAGCTAATGTGTGGTCTGTTGAACTCCAAAGCCCATGTTTGGGCCACTGCACCATCAGGTCACAGAAGAAAGGAAGGGAAAGCAGAGCTGGCTGGGGATAGGGATTGGTTTTCAATTTTGAAAAAGGCTACTCTGAAATGGCCATGGCTTTTACTTGATTTAGTTAGTTTTAAGTTTTAAGAAGTTAAGGAAAGATGGGAGATTATTATTTTGATGGAAGGTGTCATGGGTTGTGAAAGTTTTCCGAGCTCAGCACTGCTTGGATCCAACCTGGATCCAAGAGTCCCCATCAGAATCCCCGATAGGGAGGTCATTCTCCAACTCCCAACCCCTCCTCCACTCCTCGGTGGCCACAGGCTCACAGCTGTACTCCTGTCTACTGCCGATGCCGCGTTTTGCCCACTGAGCTGGTTGTACGGCCTGCTTCCTCCACAGTGCCGTTGTGAGAGCCCAAGCATGGCAAGAAGCTTCTACCAGTTAAACACTACCAAAGTTCTCCCCAGAGTCAAGGCTAATTAATGTGTACTGAACCCGCTTGCAGACCGTAAGGTACTGTGTGAAGTTCACTTTCATTCATCATCTTGAGTCCTAACATCAGCCTTAGGAAGTAGGGATGCAGTTTTCCAGACTGTTTCTTAATCTCCTTTTTTTCAGATGAGGAAAGTAAAGCTTAAAGAGGCAAAACTCCTTGTCCATGATCACAGCCTGGGTTTGAGTCCAGGGTCTTGGTCTCAGGAGTTCGTGTTCTTACCCCATAAACTTCCTGCCTCCAAAGCCACTAATTTCTATAGGCCGAGTTGTGTGTGCGACCTGGACCCAAGGTTTAACTGAGGCTGGCCTGGCATACAGCCCTGCCCCCACCGAGAAAAATGGACTTGCCAGAGCAGACGGAAAGCCTGGACACAGACCAGAAACCCATCTCTCAAACCCCAAGGCTGGCAAGATGGGCGGCAGCACTGACTTGGTCGAGCTAAGATGGAGGGAGATGAGGGTGCGGGATCACGGGGAGAGGGAGGCATGAAAACCCTCGGAGGAGCCCAGGGTGGCATGTGTGACTGTGTGACATGAAGGCAGACAGGGTCCTTACACCAAGGTATGCCCTGCACTCCCTGATCCATCCTGCTGTCTTAGAGTGCCCACCTACTTTACCCCGCTGGCTGCTAACCCCCCCTCCCCCTCCCCCCCAAACTCTACTTACTTCTTCTTCTCTAAACACAAAGGCACTGAAACCTGTGGCTGGAGCCAGAAAGGGAGTCGGGGTGGATGGAAAGGTAGAGGGGGCAGCAGGGACCATGCCCTTCCCCCTAACTCTGTGGACCAGAAAACCCCCTCTATGTCTTTAAATAGAGCACTGGTAAGTAAATAGAGCAGTTCACCTTGATTCTCAAGCACTCTGAGAGACAGAGGGAGTTTGTGTGAAAGAAACAGGCGTCTTCTGAGAGGCGAAGGTTTGAAATTGAGGGCAGGGATGTCTGGGGAGATGGACGTCTAGGAGTCCCCCCACCCAGGGTGCTGTGTTTGAGGTTAGGGGCTCACGGTGTGAGTAGGGAGCATGCAGACACAGCTTAAAAGCAGCAACGAGGGAACCCCAGGACTGAGAGAGCTTGGTCCCGGGCTCCGGGAAGGGAAATGGTGAGTCTGGGGGCACCCAAGCCATTACCTCGAGTCAAACTTCTTGCCGTCCTCGAAAGTACCGTTGTAGTGGTAGCGCACAAAATCCCCCATCTGCACTTCCCGGGGACAGGCCCTGGGGATGTGGTACCTCTCGATAACCACATCTTCCAGGGGGCTCCCGGCCGGGCTGGCGCGGCCCAGCCCCCTCCCCACGGCCTGCAGCAGTAGCAGCAGCAGCGACCGGAGGACGGTGTGGCTGGGGCGCCCCGCGCGGAACATGGTGCCTGGAGCTGGGACGGCCGGCAGTGAGGGCGAGCGAGAGAGCCGCCGCCGCCGCCAGACTCCTTGGCCCCCCTCCTCCCAGAGCTGGCTCCCCCTCTTCCTGTCCTCCATCCTCACCCCCGCCCTGGCTGGTCCACGTGGAATGGGGGCTGGGGAGGCTGAGCTGGCGGGGTGGGAGTGGGGGGAAGGGGTGTGGAATTGGAGGAGGAGGGCCTGGCTGATAGCTTTAGAGTACGAGGAAAGCACAAAGCCCTCCAGATTTTCCCCCACCCGTACCCTGGGGCTGAGAGACCTGGGAGGGGTAGGGAAGTTCCGGAAAGTTGGGAAGGTCGGAGCCGACTTAAAAAAAAAGTTCAGTCTTTTTTCTGGAGCCCCCCGGGTCCTAAAGCCGGACTGAAGCATCCCTTGTTTCTTTGGCTGGCAACCCCAAATCTAGGTCTCTCCAGGTGGCTGGTGAGGCTCCAGAATCGGAGGGGTATCTCAGTGCTCCCTCCCACCCCTTCTGCCCCAGGGACGGCCTCTCCAGGGACGGGCTGCTTTGTCCTGCAAAAGCTGGACTGCCAGAGGACTTTCTGACGTGGGGATGGAGATCGAGTGGGAGGTGGTGAGAGTGGAGGATGTGCAGGGTAAAACCGGGGGTGTGCTTCCCCGTCGCGGGCTGGGGGGACACTTGCAGGAACCTTTTCGGGGCTGGGAGTGGGGAGTGAGCAGAAGGACCGCTCTGATGGAAGAGCAGGTTCCAGGGCTTGGGTAAAGTAGAGTGAGGTGGCACTTCCCTCAATTTCTCTGTATTAAGGTCTCGGGGGCGGGGGGGGGGGGGGGGGGACTGTCTTTGTGTGGGAGGGGCTTTCTGGGCTCCGCATCCCTGCGGGAACTGTTCCTCCACCCTCTCACCATCTGCCAAGGGGAGGACCCCCAAGGGCAGGAGATCGGAGACTCAGGATAGTGTTGGCTTTCTTAAAAGAGTGGAGACACAGCCCTCGGCCCCTCGGGGGATCTGACTCAAGCCACGACCCCGCCTCGCTGCCCCTGGTACCAGGCGCTAAGACCCAGCGGGCGCGCCGGCCAGTCCCGGGCCCCTGAGCCCGCCAGCCTGCCGGGCAGCTGGGCCGGGACGCCAGCTCGCGGAGGGAAGAGACAGCGGCGCGGAGGGGGCTATGGGTCGGGCGGCGTGGGGGCTGCTGTGGCTGCTGCTGGGCAGCGCCGGGGCACAGTACGAGAAGTACAGCTTCCGGGGCTTCCCGCCCGAGGACCTGATGCCCCTGGCCGCGGCCTACGGGCACGCGCTGGAGCAGTACGAGGGCGAGAGCTGGCGCGAGAGCGCGCGCTACCTCGAGGCCGCGCTGCGGCTGCACCGGCTGCTGCGGGACAGCGAGGCCTTCTGCCACGCCAACTGCAGCGGCCCCGCGCCGCCCGCCGCCGCGCCCCCCGGGCCCGCGCCCCCCGGCCCCGACGGCGGCCGCGGCGACGAGTGGGCCCGCGAGCTGCGGCTCTTCGGCCACGTCCTGGAGCGCGCCGCCTGCTTGCGGCGCTGCAAGCGTTCGCTGCCCGCCTTCCAGGTGCCCTACCCGCCGCGCCAGCTGCTGCGCGACTTCCAGAGCCGCCTGCCCTACCAGTACCTGCACTACGCGCAGTTCAAGGTGCGCGCAGCCGGCGGCGCCTCCTAGTCGGGTCTGGGGGAGTGCGGCTCCTCGCGTGTGCTCGGGGCTGCGGGCTCTGGCCCTGCTGACCGGCCCTGTCCCCACGCCGCAGGCGAACCGGCTGGAGAAAGCGGTGGCCGCGGCCTACACCTTCCTTCAGAGGAACCCGAAGCACGAGCTCACCGCCAAGTATCTCAACTACTATCGCGGGCTGCTGGACGCCGCCGACGAGCCCCTCACGGACTTGGAGGCCCAGCCCTATGAGGTGGGGTGCCAGGGTAGGGCCAGCCCTGACGCAATTCCCTGAGTCCCCCATAGGGCCCGTGGGGGAGGGGAGGTGTGGGGGTCCCCTTCACCCCTGTGCCGCGTCCCCTGCCCCTAGGCCGTGTTCCTCCGGGCTGTGAAGCTCTACAACAGCGGAGATTTCCGTAGCAGCACCGAGGACATGGAGCGGGCCCTGGCCGAGTACATGGCCGTCTTTGCCCGGTGTCTGGCTGGCTGCGAGGGGGCCCACGAGCAGGTGGACTTCAAGGACTTCTATCCAGCCATAGCAGGTATCCACCCCGGTGGGCATCCCTTTCATCCGCAGGGCCCTGCTTCCCAGAACTTCTAAGGCACCTTAACACAAATATTCATTCCATGCATATTTATGGAGCGCCTACTAAGTGCCTGGGAGGCGGACAGGCATAAGGTGTTATCCCTACCCTCAGACCCTTCAGTCGGCGTTGGCTGAGAGGGACCAACAGAACACCTGCCACTGGGTGCAGAGGGCTGCAGTAGGGAGTGTCCAAGGTGCTGGGCATCGGTGCAGAGAGGAGGTGACATCCCAAAAGGGTCTGGGGAGGTTGGGTTCATGGGCCTTCCAGGCAGAGAGCAACGCAGGTGCAAAGTTGCTGAGGTGGGAAACGACCCAGCATGTGTGTGCAGAAAGCAGTCTGTGGCCAGAAATCACACCTAGTCTGGGGGATCCCTAAGGTCGGAGTCCCTCAGCAGGGGCAGAAGGGACTGTCCTGAGCTTCTCTCTTTGGGCTTCAGTCCCACCTCCAGGCCTCACCTGCCAACCTCCCAGTGTGCCCTGGCTTCCTCTGGCTTTGGGGTGGTGGGTGAGCTGTGGGGGAGATAAGTCAGCCCAGGCCACTGTAGGCTTCCGCAGCATCCCTTGTCCCTCGACTGTCTCGTGGGATCAGCAGGCAGAGCTGGGACTGGAAGCCATCGGCCGTCATCCCCATCAGCGGGATGGAGCTCTTCAGTACACCAGCTCCTCACCGCTGCCACCCCCACCCCCAGATCTCTTTGCAGAATCCCTGCAGTGCAAGGTGGACTGTGAGGCCAACTTGACCCCCAACGTGGGCGGCTACTTCGTGGAGAAGTTCGTGGCCACCATGTATCACTACCTGCAGTTTGCCTACTACAAGTGTGAGCCTCCTGGGGGGCTTGTGGTGGGGGAGAGCACTGCACTGGGAATGAAGCCGAGCCAGAACTGAGGACCCTTGGTGATGGGAGGGAAGGCTGGGGGTGGCAAGGCAGGTGAGAAGCTTGTGGCGGGGAACAGAGAGCAGCCTCAGGGGAGAATGCCAGGGCCTCTTGGGTAAATGACTAGATAGTCAACAACTGCACAGCACCTGATAGTTTACAAAGCCCTGCCACATCTGTTTATCTCACTTGGTCCTCTCACAAGCAACCGGTAGCTGGCGTTACTGGACCCATTTTTCAGATGAGGAAGCCGAGGCTCACAGAGGGTAAGGGGCCATTAGTTAACATGGCTAATAAAAAGTAGCACCAGCACTTAAGGCTGTCCTCACTTACGGGGGGATTCCGGCATCAGCCGGGGCTAAGATGGTCAATCTCCAGGGTTTCTGCAATGCAGAGATGCCAAGATTCAGACAGGCTGGAGTTGGAGAGGAGGAGCTGAAGACCAAGGGCCAGGAGACACATGTGTTCTAGTTGGCAAACAGGTTGAGGGCTGGGCCACCGGCTTCTGGTTCCCCAGTGCCATCGTTCTCCAGCTGTGTGAGCTCAAGCAGTTTACCTGACCTCTCTGTGCCTCAGACTTCTTATCTGTAAAATGGGGACGACAGTAACAGTGAGGCTTAAATGAGTTACATGGGGCATAAGGTAAGTGCCCAATACATTCTAGCTTGTATTATTATTGGGTGGGGTGAGGCGCCCAACAGGTATTCTGGGAGGCAGCTGGGGAACCAGGGGCACTGGACTCAATTGGGAGATAGGGGTGGGTTAGTTGAGGGTTATCCCTGAAGGTGGGGAAGTGCCAGGGCCACTACTCACTCCTGTCCTGCCTGCAGTGAACGACGTGCGCCAGGCCGCCCGCAGTGCCGCCAGCTACATGCTCTTTGACCCCGAAGACAATGTCATGCAGCAAAACCTGGTGTATTATCGCTTCCACAGGGCCCGCTGGGGCCTGGAGGAGGAGGACTTCCAGCCCAGGGAGGTGGGCATTGCTGAGGCATTCTCAGGATATGCGATTTGATTAAAACAAACAAACAAACAAACAAACAAACCTGGTTTCCTCCAGAGGCAGGGTGAGAAATAAAGAGAAAGAATTTGGGTTGTAGTTGGAGTCCTAGGTTCAAACCTAGCAGCTGTGTGGTCCTGGGAATACTACTGGCCTTTTCTGAATCTGTTGCCTCACCTGCAAAATGGGGGTGGAACAGCCTACGTCTCCAGCACAGTGCCTGGCATGTGGGAGGTAAAAAATATCTGTCCCTGCCTGCTCCCTTCCCCACTCTCACCATGCTCACTGCTGGCCTTTGCCCTCCTTCCCCAGGGACCCCGTAACCTGGACCAACTGAGGAACCCCTTGGAATTCTAGGGCAAGACTGGCAAATATGGGACACGTGGTACCACTCCCGACTTCCTTGTCAGTAGCAGACATTGCGAATCGATTTAGGCACTCATTCTCACTGAGCCCTCAGAATCCTTCTTAACCCGGCGCTTCAAGCAGCTGTGACTTTTCGACCAGCATGTGAACTGATACCTGTACCCTGCTCCTCGAGCTGTGAAAGGGTCAGAGGGCCCAGATCCTAGGAGCTCTGGCTCCTCTACCATCTGGCAGCAGGGCCTGGCTCACCTCACTTTCCTTCCCTCCTCCCAGGAGGCCAGGCTCTACCACAACCAGACAGCTGAGCTTCGGGAGCTGCTGGAGTTTGCGCACATGTACCTGCAGTCAGATGACGAGGTAAGTGGCCCCTTGTCCTCCTGGCTTGGGTGGCGATGGACACCCCTTGATCCTCTTCCTGGGGCCGCCGTGCCAAATCTCAGCCTCAGCTCGTGGCAGTCAGCCATTGTGAAGCAGAGGGATTTCACCTGTCCCTTGTTTGCACCTGCCCTCTCCCCACTCCGTGTCCTCACACCCCCCTTCTCTACATGTCTGAATCTCGCTTCTCCTGGGCCCAGCTCTGGTGGCGCCTCCTCCAGAAGCCCTTGCTGTACGTCCTGGCTCTGTCTGCTGGGCTTGCAGTGCCTACTCTGACCGTCTGTGCCTCCCTGGACCGGAGTTACTTACAGCCCTGTCTGTCTCACCCCACCCCTTTCTCCAGCTAGTCTCCTAGAGGACTGGGCTCCAGGACAGGGACCAGGTTATTCCCAGCTCTCCCATAGCACCTGGCACAGAGCTGGCCCTCAGAAACTGGGCTTGAATGAACCAGTGAGTGAATGAATGAACACAGGACGCCAGGAAGGAAGGACCACAGTGTGTTATTACATTGATTCTAAATGAGGGTTTGAGAGCCTGAATTCTCTGAGGTGTTGCCGCCCAGCGTTTATTTATCCATCCCCGCCATTGTTCATGCACCCATGCCCCCCCTCATCAAACAGGGGGCCAGGTCTGCACAGTGAGCCCCCAGGCTTTGGTGCTTACCAGACTTGGCTCCACCATTTCCCAGTTGGATAGCCTCCAGGCAAGTGTTAGGTAACCCTCTAACTTCCATTTCTTCATCCATGGAATGGAGAGAATAATGGCCATCTTACACCGCTGTGGTGGGAGTTCAACGAGATCTAGTATGTAAATCACTTATTGTAGAGCTGGCGCACGTAGGTGCTCAGGGGGTGGTAGCCATTTTGATTACTGTTATTTGTTGCTTGCTGTTTGCCAGACACCGTGCTTGGGGCTGTGGTAGATTGAGGTAAGGCACAGTCCCTCGCCCAATCAGATCACCGTTAGTTCAGTGCAGTGGGAGAAGTCAGCATGGGGCACTGGACGAGGCCTCCAGACCCAGCCAGGGTCATCGGCAAGGGCCGCATCCTGGAGCTGACGCCTGATGTTGGAGGGATAAACAAAAGCTATCCAAGCACAGGGGAGTAAAGGTGTTCCTGGCCAGGAGACAGCACGAGCAGACAGTCTTCATGGACTAGCAGTGTTGCCTGTGTATTTACGCTTAAAAGGTGGGCTGTGGAGAGGAAGAACGTTACACCAACCCTGAAGCTCTGCCGGTGGAGCCCCATGCATCAGTTCATTGAGGGGGCAGTTTGGGAACTGGACTTAGGGAGAAACCCTCCAGTTATTCCTGTGTGAGGTCTTGAGTGTGACTGGGAAGGAGGGGTTTGGGACCAAGATGGGATGGGAGGGCCCCTTGGCCAGGAAGGGAGCCGATCTGGGTTTGTGCCTGCTATGACCTGGTTTATCCTCCCATCCTGGGGCTGCTCTAGATGGAGCTGAAGGAGACAGAACCGCCCGTGGAGCCTGAGGAGCCCCCGTCTGATGCCGAGTTTGAAGGGGAGGGCGACTACGAGGAAAGCATCTATGCTGACTGGTGGCAGGAGCCAGATGCCAAGGGCGACGAGGCTGAGGCCGGTCAGCGACTTGAATCCTGGTGGAGGGGCGGGGATGCAGCCTGGGCCGGACGTTAGGGACAGGAGGATCCAAGCACTGGGCTGCAGAGGCTGTGGAGTAGCTGTGCTGGGTGCTGGCACCCCTCTTCTGGGGGCTTCCGGCCTGTTAGCAACCCCTGTCCCACCTGGTAGAGGGGTGGGGGTGACATCCTTCCTGGAGCAGGGACCAGCTGAGACCTGTTCCTGGGGACCCTCACTCCTGCCTGCGCCACCTCCCCGAGGACAGCACCCAGAAACCTGTTGGGGATGGGAGGCTAACCCCAATGCTCTCTCCTTTCATTTTTCAGAGCCGGAGCCTGAACTAGCATAAGAAGAGGGCCCCTGGCACCCCTCAAGAGCTTTGGGAAGCCCGGGCCCAGTGGCACCACCCCCACCAGCTTGGGCAGCAACAACAACTATTTATTAAACATGTAAATGGACATAGCTGGCCAGGCCCCGTCCTGTCCCAGCTGTGAGCACTGCTCCCCAGACCCCTCTTGCCTCCTCTCTGGGTCTCTGGACCACCGGAAGATGGTGCCGCAGCCGCGGCCGGCCTGTCCTCCTCCCGGTGTCCTCCCCACCCAGTGGGGCAGTCTCCTGGAGGAGAAGATGCTAGCTCTTCCTAGTCGGGGTCTCAAGCTGCATTGCAGACACAGCAGCGGGGCAGCTGGCATCGCGAAGAGCACTGGACCAGGAGTCCAGCGGTTCCTGGCACATTGGCCGTTGGTGCTCAATAAACATTTCTTGTTGAATGACTCACAGCATTGGGGTCCAGACTCCCCTGGGCAGGTCCTTCCCTCCCTCCCTCTGCACCCATCTCCCCTCATCAGTAAATGTGGAGACAGGTGAGGGGTCACAGTTTGGCCTCTGTGGATGGACCCTGGGTGTTTGCAACTACGAGGAGCATCAGCCTGCCGTTGCAATCGGCCGCTAGGGGGCGTGAGGATGCAGTTCTGCCTGAGTCCTGGCAAGATGGTGGTTTCAGATTTCTAAGGTGGTATGTCCTGTATCTTCCTAGTTCAGCATCGCTTCCCTCAGGGAATGTGGGGAGGGGGGGGCCAAGGACACTTACTTCCGGTTTTTGCTTTCCAAGCGTTTACTGAGAGCAAGCATGCCCTGCGCTGCCCTCTCTGCCCATTCTCCCATTCATTCCACGGCAGGGAACAGACCCTTAGTGGCCAGAGGAACCCTAGGGATACGGCTTGATAACATGAGACTTTGTGGTGGCAGTGGGACTGCCAGACCATCTTGCCCAATCTTGCATTGGCTCTGGGGGGGGCAGAGAATTGGGAGGTGGCTACCACCCACCCTGTGATTCCCCCCCACTTCATGTTCCCGAGCAGGGAAGTAGGGGCAAAAGGGGTCTGTCTGGGGAGGGACACCGGGCTAGGGCCAGCCAGGTGACAGTTCTGGCCCACTGCCCACATTTCTGTTCTCCCAGCGGTAGGGTGGTGGAGGACCTTTCTCCTCTTACTGGAAGGTGGAGCGAAAGCTGGTAAGCCCAGTTCTCACCGTCCACACCCCTGCCCAGATGTGCCAGCTGACGTGGCCTGGGCCCTGCCCATCACTGTGTCCAGGAGGACTCCCTGCCCCACCCCATGCCCTTCTCCTGGGCCTTTGGTGAAGATGGAGAAAGGAAGGACAGAGGCGGAGTGTGGAGCACGGGCGGGGTCAAAGCTGGGGACGCCGGTGACCTCACTGCTCCCTTCCTCCCGTAGGTGGGTCTGCAGTGGCAGCGTCTCCAAAGAGCTCCCAGGTACCAGGGCGGCCCTGCCCCACCCCACCCCTCTCAAGCTGCTGTGTTGTCAGCTTCCACCGAGGCCCCGCCCCCTGTTTCTGGGAGGGGCTGCCCTCCGGGGCTGGCCCTCCGGAGGGTGAGGAGTGGGGACGCGCTCCAGCATGCCTGCATGAGTAGGAGCTCTGGAATCTGGACCGCTG
This sequence comes from Phocoena phocoena, assembly GCF_963924675.1. Taxonomy (NCBI): domain Eukaryota; kingdom Metazoa; phylum Chordata; class Mammalia; order Artiodactyla; family Phocoenidae; genus Phocoena; species Phocoena phocoena. The sequence continues at coordinate 19,748,770 of NC_089237.1, forward strand.
GGTTTGAGTCTGAAAGCGCCTGTGTGCGGGAGCGAGAAGGCCTGTGTGCCTGTGTGTTGGTGTAGATGTGAGCGAGTGCCTGCGTGCACGTGTCTGAGAATGTCCGTGGCAGCGTCGTGGGCGAAAGTGCGGGTTTGCGCATGCGTCCCTGAGGGTGCGCGCATTCGTGACCCTAACCCTAGAATATGTGATTGTACTCAACGCTTATGTATTGGGCACCTACGAGCCGGGTACGTCGCAGGTGTTGGGCATACAATAGTGGGCAAAGCAAGCCAAGCACCCCCTGCCTTCCTGGAGCTTGCATTCCAGCGGGGAGACAGGCAATAAACAAATGTTATAATGAATGAGTTATCTGGCTATGTTAACATAAGTGCGTTGGAAAAATAGAGCAGGGTGAGAGGATCGGGAGAACAGGGCGGGAATGGGGGTACGGTTTAAGAAGTGTGTTAGGGCTTCCCTGGTGGCACAGTGGTTGAGAGTCCGCCTGCCTGCCGATGCACGGGACACGGGTTCGTGCCCCAGTCCGGGAAGATCCCACATGCCACGGAGTGGCTGGGCCCCCGGAGCCTGTGCTCCGCAACAGGAGAGGCCACAATAGTGAGAGGCCCGCGTACCAAAAAAATAATTAAAAATTTTAAAAAGTGTGTTTAAAAAAAAAAGAAGTGTGTTGATGTGTGTGTCCAAGTGTGCATCTGAGGGTGAGGGTGTGTGTGTGTATGTGTGCGCGTGCGCGCGTGTGTCCTGGGAACAGAAGGCCGCCCCTCTCTAGGTACTCACCCCGGCGTTAACCCAGGCCCTCCCCTTCCAGTGGGCCTTACTCAGCTTCTCCATCCCTGGCAGCCACCAGCCACTCCCACCTGTCTCTGATGTCAGTGTCTCCCCATTGCCCGGCCAGCTCCCCAAACCGGTGAGATCGCGTTCTAGCGAGTCCCAGCGAGTCCCAGCGTGGGCCCTCTGGGGCCCTCCAGCCCATTCTCCCAAGCCCACCCAGCCCAGACGCCTTCACCTCCTCCACGTCTCTGTCTCACTCGGTCCTCTCCTTACCCAGCTCCCAGCTACCCACCCAGCACCTCAGCAGCCCTAGCATCTGTAGCAAAATGGCTAGAAGGTTAGAGACAGCCAAAAGGGCACTGGGGATGATGACCTCACACAACAGAGCCAGACTCAGATGTCACAGAGGTATCCTGGATCCAGAAAGACCCCGTCCCAAGCAAAGCATCACTGCTACAATGTATTGAATACCTACTGTGTGCCGGGCACTTGGCAGGTGCTTTACAGCCTTCAAAACAGTCTTCCGGTTCCTGGACTTCCCTGGCGGTCCGGTGGTTAACACTCCTTGCTTCCACTGCAGGGGGCAAGGGTTTGATCCCTGGTCCAGGAACTAAGGTCCCGCATGCCACGCGGCCAAAACAAACAAAAAACAGTCTTGCAACATAGATATCAATTCCCTTCTGCCACAGGTGAGGCTGAGGAATGAGAGCAACCTGTCCAAGGTTCCTCAAGGTGGGGGGTGCCTGAGCTGGGTTTGAAACATTTCTCCTTAAATCCATGATAGTCAGAGAAGGGAGAGAGCAGAGAACACCGTGATCTCCTCTCTCTGGTCCCCGGAGCTGGCTTTGTCCCTTTATGCTGTCAGCTGGGGCTGGGGAGAGGAAGGTGAGGACCAGATGTGGAGACAAAGCCCACACATTGCCACAGCTCACCAAGGGAGGCAGAGAGTTCCAGAAGGGAGGGAGGGAAGGAGGAAGGGTAGGGAGGAAGGGGAGGAAGGGGAGGAAGGGCAGGCAGTCAAGCCTCACTCTCAGGCCTGATTCCATAGCCCAGTCCCACTTCCTGCTGTTGGCTCCCTGGGATTGGACCAGAGGTTAGAGGGCCTGGGGACAGACTCGCTGGGGTCATTTAGACCAGCCTTTTCTTGAATCCTGAGAGGTGATGGCCAATAGAGGCAGGGGAGGGAGGGTCCTATGGGATTCCCCCAAATTCTTGTAAATTCCAGAGGAAGAAATTCCCCGCTTAGGTTTGAGAACTAGTTCTTGAAGTCTCACCCTAGTGTTCTCCTCCTCAGGGAGAGTACTGTCCCCCTGACTCGCGCTCCTGTGTCAGAAAGCTGTGTCCAGTTGGCACTGGGGCCAACCTCATAAGCTTACTGGGGGAGTCCTGGCAGCCACAGGGCCCAAGCCCTGTGCAGCTTCCCCACTCAGGGGCCTTCATCCAGGCCTCCTCTTGCAGCTTCTCTCCAAGGATGGCTCCAGCAGATGGCCCCAAATTCATGGATGGGGAAACTGAGGCCCAGAGAGACTAGATTGGGCTCCCAGGGCTGCATGATAAAACTCCAAGATGACTTGGGGATTAGATGGGAGTATGCTGAGTGCTGGGGCTGCCCACTGGAGCCAGCCCGAGCCCACACTGGGGACACATCACCCCATAATCACCACCTGCCTGGGTGCCAGCTGGCGCCGGGGTGCCTGCAGAACATCTCTTCTGACCCCCAAAAAGCCCTTGCGGTGGGAGCACCTTTCCTGCCCATAACTCAGGTGGAGAAACTGAGGTAAAAGGAGGACATGGCTGCTTGTTTACCCCCCCCCCCCCGCCCCATATACTTGATCCTCTGAATCTGTGGAAGAACTCACTAAGGTATGTCCCTTGGTAAAGAAGAGGCCAAAAAAATAAATAAATAAATAAAAGAAGAGGCCAAGAGAACTTGACATTTTCTATTTGGGGTCATCTTTTCAGCTTTCCTTTAACAAAAAGAGTGCTGTGTTATGTTCCTGGAGCAAAGTAAGTGGTGGCCATTTGAGATTCTTTCCTTTTGAGCATTTGGCTAAATCCTGGTGGCTTTCCTGGAGGAGGAGGCTAGGAAGGAGTGAGGTTCAGACAATCTAACTGGGGAGTCTGGCCTCTTTTCCTGGCCCTGGGTGGGTGTGGGAAGCCGGGGGTCTTTCTGGAGGTCTCACAGCCATGAAGGAGATAACATAAATTTTTTGTTATCTCCAAGTGAGGTTATACACACAGTTACAGAGACACAGGAATGAAGTCAGAAAATGCTTGTCATGTAACTTTAACCTTTAGCATAATTATTTTGATAACCGTTTTTTTTTGGTAATACCTTGATATCCTCAAAAATGGAAATGTCCCTGGCCTTGGAGCTCCTCCCCGGCGGCCCCCAGCACATACTTTGGATGGAGCTGGCTTCACAGCCGGGTCCAGGCTTCACCCGCCCCCACTCTCCCTGCCCCTCCCCCTCACTACTTCCAGGTTCTCTGCTGGGGCCATAAATTATCCATGAGCTGTACGTTGGCTGCTTCTTCAACTGCAGGCTGAAGTGCTGATGAAATATTCAAGGATCTCAACTCTCAAATTCCCTGGTGGCCGCAGGATGGGACTAGGGAAGCTGGGATTAATGTACAAGGCTAGGGGCCTCCAAACCTTGGCCCTAGTTCCCACCGAGGTGGAGTCCAGGTCAGGGAGACCGGGAAGGCCAGTGCGCGGGAGGAGGTGGGGGAAGGGTCTCTTTGCATAATCGATGGCAGTGGGTCTGTGTAGGGCCCTCGCCGGCTTAGAGGGTTTAGAGGAAGTGAGGGAAGGTACTGATTTAGTCCCCGAGGAGGGCCGGCCGGCCCCGGGCTGCCCCACCCCTCCCCCCTGCCTTGGCTCTCTAATCCGGAGGTTTGCCTGAAGTCACACCTCCAGCTGACTTCTCCCAAGGTTGGTTCTCATCTGCCCCCCTCCCCCCAACTGCCAGCAGTTTGCTTGTGTGACCTTGGGGAAGTTCCTCTCCTAGCTCCAAATTCAGTGTCCCCAAATATACAAGGAAGGGGGCTCTTATTAGTGAGTACTCCTCCCTCTTCCCAAGGATTCTCAACAGGTGGGAGAGAAACTCCTGCCGTGTGTGCGTGTGCGCGCGCGCTGACACGCATGTACGCATGCGGGCCGGGGAGGGGTGGCCTCTCGGTGGGAAGAGTACCTGTCGGGGCAGGCGTCGCCCCTGGCTTGTTGGGGGAGGGAGGGGCAGGCAGGCAGGCTGGCAAGGCGGGTGGGGCCCCAGCTGTGTAAGCCTGTGAGTGGAGTCGCCCAGGCCAGGAACTGGAAGCGGGGTGACTCAAGCGGCAAGGCCTCGTCCCCTCCCTTCCCCCAACCCACTCAGGACGGGGAGAAGGTTGCTCAGAGACCCAGGGAGACCCAGCTCCAGAATAGAATCCTGATGCTTGGGGCCCTGCCTTTTGGGCTCCTGAAGCCCTGAAATCGTACTTTGGGACGGTTGAGGTAGGTGAGGGGGGAGGAGGGGGCCGCTCGGAGATGGACATTCTCTGGAGAGGTCCTGACCCTCCTCCAGCCTTTCCGTCCACCACCACTGGCCCCTGGTATCTCGCCCTGGCCCGTGCTATTTCTGGCCCATCCTATCTCTGTTTTCTTGTCTCCCTGTTTTCCCTTTGACATTCCATCCCCGCCCACACACCTCGCCTCGCTGGGAAGTGTGGCTGGAGCTACCTCTGCTATTAAGAGCCCTCCCCAGGCCGGCTGGGCACACACCCACTGGGCCAGGCCGTGGGCAGCCTCTGGCCTTGAGGTTCCTCCCCTTGGACAAAGGCGAGCAAAAATGGCAGGAGCACACCCACCCTCACCTCTGGGGCCTTGCACCATCCTGCCCTGTTCCCACTCCTGGCGATGCTTGGGCCCGCTCCAGCCAGAGCATTTGGGAGACTCTTCTGTAGCCAATGTCCTCTCCCCAGGCCTGAAGGGGTCACCCTGAGCAAGTCCCCTCACCCAAACGCCAGGGGCAGTGGAAAGGGGCAGCAGTGCAAACGGAGTTGCACAGACATAGATCTACGTAAGTTACAAGTCAAGCTAACTGTTCAAAGGTACACCTTATTACTAACAAGGACCTACCGTATAGCACAGGGAGCTCTACTAATTTTGTGATAACCTATATGAGAAAAGAATCTGAAGAAGAATGAATATATGTATATGTGTAACCGAATCACTATGCTGTACACCTGAACCTAACAAAACACTGTAAATCAACTGTCATCCAAAAAAAAGAAAAAATGGATACGTGAAAATGCTTAGAGAAAATGCTGGAAATATACACAACAACATATGAACAGCGAGTATTTAACTATGATGGGAATATAGCTGATTCTTTTTCATTTTTTATACTTAACATGTTTTGTAATAAGGAAGAGAAGAATAAATGTTCTTTTGTTAAAAAAAAAAAAACATACACCTTGCCAAGTATACCTCCACCGTGACCTGAAAGCCAGGCTGGAATTCAGACCTCTGACTCCTTCTCAGAACATGGAAGCCTGCAGAAAACTTCTCCCTGACCCCCAGCCCCGGGCCATCTCCCCTCCCCTTCGCAGCCTTGGCTTCCCCCACACCACAAAGGGCCTCCAGCATGTGGGTGCAGGCACTGCAGCTTGTCCCCGCTGTGTGCATCCCTTTCCCATAACTGCCCCTTGTAGCCCCTTGGCCTACTGTGCTCACACCATGCACGGTGCTGCTATGTGAACAGGAGAAAGAACCTGAGTGCGAGACCCACAGGCCCTAGAAGCACGGTCAGAGCTGGGCACGTACCCGTAGTGTGATCTCCAAGGGCCAAGGCATCAATCTGTGTACGTTCATCCCCTTGGCTCTGTGTGGAGGGACGCGACCGCAGAAGGACCAGAGCAGGGGCCTAGGTGTACGGATGGCTCTTGCCCCTTTGCCTGGGACTCTGCCACCCGGGAATGACTTCCACTTGTCCGTGCTCCTTTCCCGCTGCTGTAACGCCAGGGGAGAGCTGCCGGGTGGTGGCAAGGGACCGTCATCAGCCTGAAGTTTAGCGTCCCGTCTGTTTACCTGGTCTTCCTTTATGGAGGAGGCCATCCCTGAGGCCAGGCAGAAGAGGAGGGAAGAAGGCCGTGTGTATTTGAGTGTACTGGGGAGAGAGTGCTGACACGGCTGGGGTTTGTGTGTATGAATCTGTGCCTGTGAGTGTATATCCCTGAGGTGTGAGCATGGAAGGGTGTGTGTAACGTGTGCAGATCTAAATGTCTACTTGCTTCTGTCTGGGGAAGGGGCCTCCACAGAGAAAGGACTGATTGTGAACAGATAACAGAGACTCATGCACCTCCTTATATGGCCCAGAGGCCTCGTGGAGGTTGAGAAGAAGGGAGAGGAGCTGAGGAGGGCGGCCGGGCTGCCTCGGTCGCCTTTCTCCAGGGAAACGCCTCCCATCCTCCACCGGCTCCCCTCATCAGACGGGCCCCTCTTTGCCAGTAACTCCTGTCTCTGGGGGGACTTGGGAGGGGCCACTTGATGACCTTTCCTCCTTTACTCTGAGGCCCCACAAATCTGCAAGGTTGAATTAACTATATGTGTTCTTGGTGGCCCAAAGACTCTGCTTCCACTGAGCTCTGGGCAAGAGAAATTAGTTTAAACTGCAGGGATATGAATTAGGGCTAGACACCAGAAGGAATTTACCAGTGTTAGAATAAGGACACAAGGGTATTCATATAAGGGAGGCTGGAGAATCTCCTTTCCTGGAGATTTGTCAAACAGAGAAGTCCCTGCCTTTAAAGGCTTGGAGGCAGGGGACTGGGTAAGATGGTCTTGTGGCCTTTCCTTCAAGTTCAAGCTACAGAGGAGACTGTGGCCACAGGGACTCTCATCCCTATCCCTAGGCACCTCCTTGCCCCATGAGACCAAATCCCCTATACAGACAGCTGATTCTAGTAAACATCATTTTCTGATTCTTTTCTGTATCCTACAGATGAATCCTCAGTGCCTAGCAGGCAACAGTAGGTGCTTAATAAACGTGCAGAAACTCCCTTGATGTGGGAGATGCAGCTCTCAGCCCAGTCTTTCCTGCTGCTGTGGTGATGCCTCCACCCAGTCTCAGGCTGAGTTTTGGGGCCAGCTTGTTGCAGCATGTTCTAGGCTGACGTGCAGGGAGAATTCTGGGGACACACACACAAACACACAGGCTTTATTCTGAAGCCTTATTTCTGTCTCTCCACCCCACCCAGGCTTCTCCACCCCTTTGCAGTCAAACAACCTACTGAAGTCAGGAGAAAGGAAGGGGTTAAGCCAGGCGTAGGTCTGGACGTGTGTGTGTCGCCTTGTGTGGGTGCGTGAAGTGGGCAGGGGAAGATGGGAGGTGGGAGAGGAATGAAGGGAAACGCTGGAGGGGGCAGCAGCCTAGGATTGGGAGCTCTTTTCCTCCCAAGCTGGGGGCTGGCTGCTGCATGGCGCGGCAGGGTGGCAAGCAGGTGGATGGGGCACAGGGAAGGTAGGGAGAAAGAAGTTGGGGAGTAGGGGAAACAAAGCACAGGGCAGTGGCCAGGGCATGTGGATGGTAACTGGCTGGGGATGTTGATGTCTCCCTGGCCCCTTCCAGGAAGACTTGGTTGGCACAAGCCTCAGAAGTGAGACTGTTTTGCCATCATTCCTTTCTCTGGTGGAGAAAGTGGTCAAGGATGGACATGCCTCCATCCAGCCCAGCCTGAGGGCTAGCTTTGGGGATGTAAAGGTTTTTTGAGCGGGGGACCCTTTCCTGAACAATCACCCCTCCAACACCGACACACGTGGAGTGGCTAAGATGACCTGTTTACACTTGGCCCTCTGGAAGCCCTTTGAGGGTTGGGGTCATTTTGATTTTCCCTGTCACCAGGGTCTAACCCAGTGTCTAGTATACAGTTGGTGCTCAATACTTGTGTGTTTTTAAAAAAAATAAATTTATTTATTTTTGGCTGTGTTGGGTCTTCGTTGCTGCTCACGGGCTTTCTCTAGTTGCAGCGAGCGGGGTCTACGCTTCATTGTGGTGCACAGGCTACTCATTTCGGTGGCTTCTTTTGTTGTGGAGCACGGGCTCTAGGAGTGAGGGCTTCAGTAGTTGCAGCATGCAGGCTCAGCAGCTGTGGCTCATGGGCTCTAGAGCGCAGGCTCAGTAGTTGTGGTGCATGGGCTTAGTTGCTCCGCAGCATGCGGGTTCCTCCAGACCAGGGCTCGAACCCATGTCCCCTGCGTTGGCAGGCGGATTCTTAACCACTGCGCCACCAGGGAAGCCCAATACTTGTGTTAATAAATGAATGTCTGTAAGACCCTTGGCACACTGTACAGCAGGCATTCACTCCATCAACCACAGAAAGACCCTTGTCTTCCCAACCCGCCTACTGGGAAGTTCTTTCTTTTTTTTTTTTTTTTTGCGGTACGCGGGCCTCTCACTGTTGTGGCCTCTCCCGTTGCAGAGCACGGGCTCCGGACGCGCAGGCTCAGCGGCCATGGCTCACGGGCCCAGCCGCTCCGCGGCATGTGGGATCTTCCCGGACCGGGGCACGAACCCTTGTCCCCTGCATCGGCAGGCGGACTCTCAACCACTGCGCCACCAGGGAAGCCCTCTTTTTTTTTTTAAATTTATTTATTTTACTTATTTATTTTTGGCTGTGTTGGGTCTTCGTTGCTGCACGCGGGCTTTCTCTAGTTGTGGCGAGTGGGAGCTACTCTTCGTTGTGGTGCGCGGGCTTCTCATTGCGGTGGCTTCCCTTGTTGCGGAGCATGGACTCTAGGCATGTGGGCTTCAGTTGTGGCTCGGGGGCTCTAGAGCGCAGGCTCAGTAGTTGTGGTGCACGGGCTTAGTTGCTCCGCGGCATGTGGGATCCTCCAGACCAGGGCTCGAACCCGTGTGCCCTGCATTGGCAGGCGGATTCTTAACCATTGCGCCACCAGAGAAGCCCTGGGAAGTTCTTTCTGATAACTAACCCAGACTTCCACTACTGAGGGGCCTGCTGCCCCATTTCTTTAATGCCAGTGTTGATGTCCTTTAGATCTGTCGGGGCAGGCGTCGCCCCTGGCTTGTTGGGGGAGGGAGGGTGCTGCCTGACTTTTTCCAAACCCACCAATACTTTCTCTTTGACACACATCGTGGCTCTTCTGCCTCTCCCCAGAATATTCATTTTTGCCTTTTCCCCAGCCCCTCCCCACTGCTTTTTTTTTTTTTTTTTTTGCTGTGCGCGGGCCTCTCACTGCTGTGGCCTCTCCCGTTGTGGAGCACAGGCTCCGGACGCACAAGCTCAGCGGCCATGGCTCACGGGCCCAGCCGCTCTGCGGCATGTGGGATCCTCTCGGACCGGGGCACGAACCCGTGTCCCCTGCATCGGCAGGCGGACTCTCAACCACTGCGCCACCAGGGAAGCCCCTCCCCCCCCCACTGCTTTGACATTTTATGTCTATGCTATTATTCCACCAGGAGAGCATGTGGTTTGGTGGACCCTGAAGTTAGAAATGGGGTCTAGTTTAGGATGTGCCATTTTCTAGTTTTGTCATCTCTCTGAAGCAGTTTCCTCATCTTTGAAATGAGGACCATTTTGTTGCCCTAACAATTTTTCAGAATTGTCATGAGAATTTTTTTAAAAAAACCCATCATTAATTTAAGTTTTAGCAGTTGTCCAAGTGACTTCACAAAACTTCCTTCACCCCCATGAGAGAGAGATGTAGCTCATAAACCCATTTTACAGGTGTGGAGAAACAGGGTGAAAGACAAGTAATTTGCCTAAGATCATATAGCTACTAAGTAGCAGAACCCGAATCCAGGACTTCTAATTGTAAAGCTCATGAGCACTCCATCTTTTGGGAAAAAAAATCCCAGCCCAGAAAAAAAAGCCTATGAAATGCTATACTAATACGTTATTACCACTTTGAGGCAAGGGTGAATAAGCCCAAAGAAGCATCATGCCTGACGCTGAGTTGACTGGCCAGTGAAGTCGTCTGTCCTTTCCCATGGCCCCTCCTGACTCACCTGTTGGACAGGTAGGGGGAAGGGGAGAGTAATCATTCTTACCTGCTCGGGGGTAGGGTGGGACAAGACACACCCCATCCCTTCCATTGGTTCCTTCCTTAGTCTTACTGACAGTTCCTTGCCCAATCAGGAGGAAGTAACCCTCAATCTGCCAATAGGTGCGGAGTTAGGATGGAACCTCAAGTTGGAAAAACGTCTCTAGGGCCGAGTGGCAGTCCCTGGGGCCAATGGCCAGAGGATAAACAGAGGCGGCGGTGAAAGGGGACTGGGCGCGAGGCTCCGCCTCTCCATAGGACAGTCAGGCCAGGCAGCCAGTAAGCCCACATCAGCGAGTGGGCGTCTCCCTCAGGGGCGGAGCTTCGAGGGGGCGAGAGGCGTGGCTTGGCTGTCAGGTCCTTTCGCCTTTTGTTCGGTTACTGAGTTGCTGCCTTGGCCAGAGTCCGGAGCAGCCACCGCCCGAGTGCGCTAAGCTCAGTTCGCAGCCCGCGCCGGCTCCCATCCCGGCCCGACCCCTACCCAGCCCGGCCAGGCTCCAAACGCAGGTGCGGACGATCGGGGCAGGTATCGCTGTGGCGAGGGAAGCGGGGCGAGCGGACGAGAGGCCGATCCCCGCCGTCCCCAGGCAGGTGAGGGCGGGAGCCAGGGAGAGCCACCTTGCACGGGCGGCAGGGGGCGCGCTGGGGTCCTGGGCGCGGTGACTAAGTGGGCGCGAGGTTCGCGCGGAGCGCGACTGGGGGCTCCGAGAGCCTGTGTCTGAGAAAGGTGGGGAGGGATCAGGGCAGGTGCCTCCGGGTCGCGCCTCCCCCGGGACCCGCGGAGCTCGCTGGGCGCCGCGTCCCTGACTCTGGCCCTGCTTCTTGCGGGGGAGACTTTAACCTGCTCGGCCTGCGTCCCAGCGCTCACTCTGTAATCAGGAATTTACTGTTTGCGAAACTTGCTGCCGCTGGTCTCTTTGGGGCCACCGTCACCCCACCCCACGCGTTATCCTCCCTTTCCCTCCCTCTCTACTCCCCCAGGCCTGGGTGGGGCCCTATTGTCTACGCCTGGCTTGCCCAACTGTGAGGGCTGAGCGCACATTTTCCTAGAGACGCGGGCCCCACCTGCCGAGCAGGTGAGCACACGGAGTCCGGAGGCCCTGCCCTCCAGCTCTGCGAGCCTGGTCGGGACTGTACCTGCGGCGCCTCTCTCCGCTCCGTTCGGGTGGGTGCCGGGCTCTGGCTCCGCCAGCGGAGGCGGGATGGGATGGCAGGGGGATTGGTGCTGGGCCCGGCTCCGCGCCCAGCCGGTGTCTGGCACCCGAGGCTCAAGATAGGGGTCTGGGCGGAGGGGTCGTGCACGGGTGGAGAATTCACCGGCCCAGTTTCCAGTAGCTGCGGCTTCCAGAGTGTTGATATGGGAACAGGACTACCCTTCCTTTCTATCCTCTTCTTGGCGGAAAAATCACCCCGAACAAACTTTCCAGGAAGGAGTATTCACGGCGGCTTTCTCTGGGGGTTTTCCTGCCTCCTTGCCCGGGGATTCCCGCAGGTTTTAGGGGTCCTTCTCGGAGCAAAGCCCCCTCCCCCAGCCGGCCAGGCTGAACCTGGGCAGTGCCTGCGCTGTGACCCCGTCCTCCCAGCCCCCACCTCCATCCTGTTTGCTGGGCCCCTTGGGGCCTGAGGGGGGGCCGGGGTGGGGGGCCGGGCCAAAGGGGAAGCAGCTTCTTCCTTGTCTTCCTGTCTCCGGGGACCACCACACCCCCTCGCAGGAGGTCTGCCCTACAGGCTCTCTCCCGAGCTCTGCCCCCCTCCCCAGGAATGGGGGTGGGGCCGGGCCGGGCCAAACTGACTGAGGGTGGGGGGAGCGATTGTTCTGGTGTTTTTTTTCCTTCTATCCCATCCCCCACGTTATTTAGCTGGCTGGGGATTGAGTCCGAAGAGCGCGGAGCAATGGGGCTGGATTTCCATTTGATTTCTGGGTTTTGAAGGCGCATTCCTTCTGGAGGCTTTTGAAGTCCTTTTCCCACCCACCCCCTTTCCGGAGAGACTTCGATGGGGAAGGTGGGACTGGAGGAAGGCTTCAGTGGGGAAGGTTTCGGGCAGAGCTGCGTTAGCTGCTGCCCTCCCTACTCCCCCCCAACAATTTCCTGAGAGCCCCTTCCCTGGCCTCCTTGGGGAACAGAAAGGGGGGATGTAACAGCCAGGTTCTCCATTCCTGAGATGAAGGGAAGGTTGGGGGGATCAGGGTTGCTTGCCCTGACTCACTTGGGAAGACCCTTACCACCCTACAACTCCACCGTGGGGGGTAGATGGGAGAGTGAGGGCGGAGGTCAGACCCACCCCATGGAGTGCCCTGGGTCAGGGGGAGTCCCATACCTCTTCTGCTCCAGTGGGTGTCACAAGGGCAAGGAGTTTGGGCAAAATAACCAGTTTTCCCTCTTCTCTGTGCCAAAGTGGAGGAGGGGAAGGCATTGTTAATTACACTGGTTAAATGATTAGGTTAGCTAATCTGGTTCCTGGCTTCCATGAAAAGATAATACTGCGGAAGTATTGTTAGGAGGTGCAAACTGGCTACTTACTGGACTGGAGGGAGAGGGGAAAAAAAGGTAGGATCCAAGTGGTCATTTCTTGCTAGATCAAGCCTCAGCTTGGGTGACATGAGCCCTCTCCATGCCTCCACCCGGTCCCACCCCACACCAGTTACAACCCCATTTCCTCTGGAATCTCTGTTTGGGCTGCCAGGGATGAGGCTTTGAGAGTGCATTGCATGGGAAGGAAGGGGTACTGACTGGGCAGGTACAGGTGACGGGGGTCTCTCCCTGGCCTGGGAGGGCTTGTGGAAAAGAGCCACCTTAGAATGAGATGGGGCAGTTGACTTCTCTACAGAAGGGCTATTATTTGGACAGATGTTATAGTGGGGCAGTTCTGAGCATAGGGATTTAGGCTTGGACTGAGCTAGGTTTGATTCCCAGCTCTGTCGCTCGTTACCTGCGTGGCCTTGGTCAAGTCACTTCACCTCTCTGAGCTTCAGTGACCTCCTGGGCAAAATGGAAATAATAGTACCAACTACCGAATAAGTACTTGATAAATGGTCACTTAAAAGGTAAGGGGCTACTTACAGATTCCAAGCACTTTCATTAACTGTTCTCACTTAATCTTTATGACCATCCCTCTAGGCAAGTATCATTACTCCATTCTACAGGTGAGGAAGGGGAGTTAAGTAACTTGCCCAAGGTTGCACAGTGAGACCCAAGCAGGGCCAAGGCTGGCATTTGGGTCCTTTGGCGCCAAGCCCAGGGCCCATCTTGCTGTATCACCCCACCATGGCTCTGGGAAGAATTTTTCTGCCATCCCTTTTTTGAGAGTCTCTGCTTAGGAGTTTGGGGAGAAGAGAATTCCAAAGGGTCCAGGGTGGTGTGTGTGGTTGGTGAAGGCGGGGGCAGGTTTGCCAGCTAGGGGTGACTCACGTCCCAGCCTCCTGCCCTCTGAAACCCCTGACCCTCCCGTGGGTTGGTTTTTGGTTCCTGGTGGAGGGGGCTATCTCCCCAAGGCCAGGGGCTGTGGCGGATGTGTGGAGGAGGTTTCGGCAGGGAGAGGAGGGCAGGGGTCAAAGCTGCTGCCGCCTCCTGGCTTGAGCTGGGCCGAGCCATGGACTGTTCTGGACTTCTCCCTGTATAGGAAGTGGGAGTTGTCTGCTTTGCTGGGGGCTGGAGCTGGGCCAGGATAAAGGGGGGGCCTATTCCCTGGGGAGTGGAGAGAAACGAGAGTCAGATTTAGGACCGGACCAGTGTCCTGCTGGACTCTACCAGTCAGCACTGCCAGGCTGGTCTTGGGTGGGGAACTGGTTGTCCTCTGGAGCTGGGAGCCCTGGGGGCTGGGAGTAGGTTTTCTGCTGCTGTGGAGGCCTTTCTGGTGATTGGGGTGGAGTCAGCAGGGCCTGGGTCCTGGAGGGAGGGGCTGGTGTCACTGTCCTCAGACCTGCTGGCACGTCTGCCTACTAGGCACCTGACACCGGAACGGGCCTGGGAAATGGGGCCTCTATATGTGTCAGTACAGCCTGGGTACTGAGCCTATCGACATGGGGCTTCCAGATCCCTTGAGGTCAGGAGGGGACCCTAGGCATGGGGAGTTACTGATCCTGGAGAAGAGAAGGCTGAGGGGACTTGATGTGACAAAGAAAGAAAGAGAATGAACTCAGTCCCGGGTGATTGCTGTGAAAAGGGTGACAGGCTTGCAGTTTTCCAACAGCCCTGAGGACACAAGAGCGATTGGGACTCTTATGAAAGGAATGGAGGCTAGACAGGAGGAAGGACTCCCTGCCTGTTAGAGGTGAGATCTTGAGTTGATGAGTAAGAGGGAGATCCTGGTGGAGGCTCAGGGTTGACTCTTCTCGGAAGAGGATGAAGCAGGGTTCCATCCGTGTGAGCTGGGGGAGAGCCAGGCTGCCCCAGGAGAGAGGGCAGGTAGGAATCTACCCTTTGGGGCGAGTCTGAGGTCTGTTGGGGTCCCTGGGGAAACTCTTAGTCTTGTGTCTTTTGGGAGGAGAGACCTGGCCGTGTGAGAGGCAGGTAGCCATGAGCCGCTGGCCCAGTGACCCCTATGAAGAGAAGCAGCAGTGTGACTGGGGCAGGTCATCAGGGTTTGTGTCTCTGCAAGCGACACCTTGAGGCCTGCCTCCTGGGACGTGGTTGAATCTGGGGGAGGTCTGGGGGGCGTGGACTGTCCTGATTTCCAGCAGCTTCCTTGGCTAGGCTGAAGAGAAAGCTCACCGACCACTCCCCCTTTGCTCAGCCTTCTGGCCCCTCAGGCTTTGGGGGCCCTCAGGGCAGGAAGCTCAGCTTTCTATGACCTGCAGAGTGTGGGTTACAGGTCGACTGTCTTTCCTCCCTGCGGGGACAGAGGATTCTTGTCTCTGGTGAGTGGCAGGGACAGGGGAGAACTGGGACGGGGCTGGGCAATCAATACACTGCTTATTCTGGGGTGAGTGGAGGTTGCACTCACTACACGACTCCCGCTCCCACTTGATTGAAAAAGTAATATCTGATCATTTTACAAAACAGTTGGAAAGTTTAGGAAAGTTTCCAAGAGAAGAAAAAAAGTCACCCGTAATCCTGTTGAAGCATCTAACCATGAACATTTCTTTCCCTTCTCTTTTCTTAGCATCCTCCTATTATCTCAGCCTCGCTCTTGGCTGATCTTATGCTCTGTATACAATAACAAATTTTAACCAAATCTTTATCTGAACCCTAGTTTTCTCCAGCAAATGCTGAACAGGGAAGTAAGAGTTGGGTCTTCCCTGCTTTTCCAGGAGAGGGCCAGGCAGCGATCCTTACAGAATGAAACCCTGGGGAATCACACCCTGAGGAGTGGACATGAGCTGGGGACGGACTCCCCAAGCCCCCCTGGGTGGGGGTGGCCAGGTGGGGACACCAGGCACTTGGGTATTGAGATACGTCACCGACCCAAGTGAGTCCTTAGCTGTTGTTTCCTGAGGCTGGTAAAGTGTTTTTCCATTCCCAGGAGTCCCGGTTTAGGGTCATCTGCCGGTTTGGGATTTTTGCCCACCCAGGGTCCCCAGCAGGGAATGGCGCTCCAGTTGGAGCCCTCTCCAGGGGAGCCCGGAGTTTCCCAGGGTCCAGCCACCTGGCTAGGCATTTCCCTCTCCTCCAAGTCCCCTTCATTTTCCCACCCTGGTTTGTTTGCTTTGGGCAGGAGCCCAGAAGGAAGAAAATAAACAGCAGCTGGGTCGGCCTGACCTGAACCTCCACCCGCAGCCAGTGCTGGGCCACAGCTCAGGCTGTCCTCCAGCCTGGAAGTGAGGGGTTTCCTCCGGAAGCTCAGGATGGGCTTCTGTATCTTCTCCCGTCCCCAGGACCCTGGCCACACATGGTACCTGCTTCAGTCCCTGCCCGTTTGGAATGACCAGTCTGATGGGGGAGACCACAGTCTGCCAAGGAACATCTAGTGTGCGGGTGGTGGACATTTCTCCTGGAGCCACCCGTCTGAGGGGAGAGGCCTAGATGGGAAGCCCCAGCCTGATGGGGGAGACAGGGCTCTCAAGGGATGCAGTCCTGTCTGTCTCTGTACTTTTCTAGAGTCTGTTTCCGTCTGTGCTTGGGACCGCTCGCCAGATCTCTTCTGGAGCCAGAGGCAGAGTGGGGAAGGGTGGTGGCTGGCGACACTGTGGAGCCCAGCCTCTCCCCTGGGGCTGCTATGTGGGGAATGTCCAGGCCTGACTGGCCTGCAGGCCCCCAGCTGCAGAAGGCGGCACGTGTGACCGGGGAGAGGGGCAGCGCCATGTCTCCACCTGGCCTCCCCTCCCAGGACCTGGACATAACTCATCCTCCCCGGCCACACCTCCCCCGACCCCAGGGGCTCTGCCCTAGGGCCAGAGGCAGCTCCCCTCCTAGCCTTCATCTGAGGGGTTAGGGAAAGGAAGCCTGGGTCTTGCCCTGAGTACTGGGTCCCACAAAGCAGGCTGGCTACCGGCTACCTTGCCAGGCCCATCTCTGCTGGCTTCCTCCTCTGCCATGTCTGTGCTTCCCTAGTAGAAGGACGCTTGCCTGGGCCTTTCCTACCAACAGAGGCCTTGCACAGTCATGGCTGTGTACCATCCACACAACACACAGCCGTCTGAAGAAAGGAGTGTCTTGATTGTCTCTACTTTACAGAGGGGGAATGAAGTTTCAGGAAGTTGCGTGATTTGCCCAAGGGCATGCGGCCAGTGAGTGCCGGGGGGGGGGGGGGGGGGGGGGGGGGGGGGGGCGGCGGCTGGATGGAGCCTTCCCCTGACCCCCATGCCCTCCCGCCCTGCCCATGGCCCCCTTCGTCTGTCATTTTCTGAGCCCGTGATCCGTGTCTGCACAGGGTGCTGGCCTCTGGCCCAAGGAACTTCTGGGGGGCCCTGACTGCTCTAATGCAATGTTTCTGAGCCGGGTCTCACCTCTCAGGCAGCCCATTTCCTGTCCTGGTCTCCCTGTGTCTTATTGACACTTGGCGTCCTGCAGCCCAGCCCAGCCCGTCACTGCGGCAGGTACTGGCAGGGGGAAGAAGCCTGATGCAGCTCTGGTGGGGGTTCTTTTTATTTATTTTTAATTTTTTTTTGGCCGTGACGCATGGCATGCAGGATCTTCGTTCCCCGGCCATGGATCGAACCCGTGCCCCCTGCAGTGGAAGCACGGAGTCCTAACCACTGGACTGCCTGGGAATTCCTGGGAGTTCTTTTTAATGTCAGAGCTGGGCCACACTCCGCCAGGACAGTCTTCGATTTAGGGTGCCTGCTGCCAGCCCCCTGGGTCGGCCACGCAGAGGAGGAAGCAGGAGCGACAGGCAGGGTAGGCCCCAAAGCAGCCCCCTTGCTTTCAGATTCCTGGCCAGTGTGGACCAGTGGGGGAAGGGTCCTTCGCACACCCTCTTCAGGGCCCCTGTCTTCTCTCTTCCTGTCCCTTGCGAGGTCCCCCACCCCACCCAGTGATCTCTGAGCTGGCTCCTTCCTCCTGCAATAGAGACTGCTTGCTAAACAAAGTGCCCCCATTCAACTCAGGGCCCCGCCCTGTGTCTGGCTCTGCCCAGCTCCCGCCAGGGTGCAGGGGCAGGGCCCGTGTCTGTCTCGCCTCCTTCCACCCTGGCTCTGTCCAGGGGCATTGTGGCGGGTCTCACTCCAGGTCCAGGGCGGAGAGGGACAAGACCAAACCGGTGCGGCCTCCTCCACCCTGGGAGCTGCAAAAACAGCGCTTTTGTTTCTTGTGAAAGAATTCCCCTGGGGCTTCCCTGGTGGCGCAGTGGTTAAGAATCCGCCTGCCAGTGCAGGGGACACAGGTTCGAGCCCTGGTCCGGGAAGATCCCACACGCCACGGAGCCCATGTGCCATAACTACTGAAGCCTGTGTGCCTAGAGCCCGTGCTCTGCAACAAAGAGTAGCCCCCGCTGGCCGCAACTAGAGAAAGCCCGTGTGGGTCAACGAAGACCCAACACAGCCAAAAATAAATAAATAAATATATTAAAAAAGAAAAAAAGAATTCCCCTGGTTCTCCTGGGGAGTAGGTGGGGAGAAAGGTGGGGCTGCTTGACAGCCCTGCCTGAGGTCTGACTTACATCTTTCCTGTGGCGGGAGTGGCTTCCCACCAGCATCCTTTCTTCAAGAAGAGTTCTGGTGCGTGTCCTTTCTGGACTGCTTTCCACCTCTGACCCTGCCCACCCTCAGCCTTTTCTGGTCTGTCATGGGAATTCTGACTGTTTATTCCTAGAATCTTAGATATCAACTTTCCTCTGAGATCACCTGGGCTACCCTTTCTGAAGATGAAGCACAGAGAGGGAAAGCTGTTGCCCAAGGACACACAGCAAGTTTGCAGCAGAGGTGGGACTAGAACCTGGGACTCCTGATTGCCAAGCAGCAGGTGCTCGGCTCCACCTGTGCCCCTCCTGCCCCCTGCCCCTCACTGTCTTCTGCAGCATTCTCTCCCTGGTGGGCTGGAGGCTGGCTGGCAGTGAGGCAGATCTGGATTTGAGCAGAGCGCCACTGTTTTTCAGCCTGGAGCTTGTTTCCTCACCTAGAAACTGGGAATAATAAAATGCCGGCCAGGGTTGCTTCTAGGGAAGCATGAGATTCATTTGCTAGTTAAGGCTCCCCCCCCACCCCACCCCACCCCGCCTCCCCTCCGCCATGGATCCTTTGACCTCTGAGGGCTCTGTCGCACCCTGGGCAGCTGTCCAGCCCTCAACTTCTTTTGGCTCCAGGCCTGGGCTGGCGGGGGTTGGTGAGGGGCCTGCTGAGGAAATGCCCCTCCTATGGCCAGCCTTGACCTCGGTGGTCCCTTTGGATATGGGGCTGGTGAGGGGATTGTCCCTGAGGTTCCGGCCAAGGCCCGTATCCCTCTCACTTGGCTCAGAAGCATCAGGGTAGGTGGTGGTCTCTACTTGGGAGCAGCTTTTTCTGGCTCGGGTGGCGTGTTTTTACTGATAGGGCTGGAGATGTCCAGTTTGTCCTAAGCGAATCTGACTGAGGCTCGGCGTCCAGATGTCGGCTCAGCCCTCTGCCCGGCAAAGTGGCCTTTACAGGGTTAATGCAACTGTATTGACTGATGCAGTTTCATCTTCCTTCTCCAGTGCTTGGATGTCCAAGGCCTCCTGCCTGAATTTTCTCCCTGGGGCTTCTGCGACAGGCTTTCTCCTCCCAAACTCTCCTGTATTCTCTGTGTCCAGGGAAGGCAGGAGTGCTGGGCAGTGTGTGCTTAGGGTGGGGGTGGGGGGGAAGGGCTTCCCCTGAAATAGCCACACTTGGCCGGTGCCTGGAAAGCAGCTGGGCACGTCTGGAGGCACCGAGCCCGCTTGTTTATCAGCCTGAAACTCTGAGTCACTCGGGGTGATGGGAGGAGAGGAAGGAGTCTGCGGGGAGCTGGTCTGGCTCCTGCCTCTGCCGGTTCCAGGTGTGCCCACAGGCAGGCGAGGAACTGGGGTCGCCATAAAAGGCAGGGTGGCATGAAGGATCTTTGTCATCCTCCTGGAGGGTGGCACTGGGGCCGTCCCAGAAGACAGATCCTTGGTGAGCTTTGTTCCCGGGGTGGGACCAGGCTCACCAGCCACTCCAGCCTCGTCCTTAACTGGTCTCCCAACACAATGGGACGGTGGGTTTGAGGTGCTGGGTACTGCTGCCCAGCCTCACGGGTGGACCAGCCTGGGGTCTGCTTGCCATCTGAGGCCACACTGGGTGTGCACAGGCCACAGACTCGGGTGTCACTCACACTTGGGCCTGGGCCTGGCTCTGTCATTTCTCTGCTATGCCTCCTTAGTGGGTGGAGCCTCAGTTTCCCCATCTGTAAATGCGGGAGCAGAGCATGTGCTTCGAAACCCACTTGTGAGGATGGTGACCTTTTAAAATTTATTTATTTTATTTGTTTTTTAAATTTTTGGCTATGTTGGGCCTTCGTTGCTGCGTGCAGGCTTTCTCTAGTTACGGTGAGGGGGGGCTACTCTTTGTTGTGGTGCGCGGGCTTCTCATTGCAGTGGCTTCTCTTGTTGCGGAGCACGGGCCCTAGGTGCGCGGGCTTCAGTAGTTGCGGCACGCGGGCTCAGTAGCTGTGGCTTGGGGGCTTTAGAGCGCAGGCTCAGTAGTTGTGGCGCATGGCCCTTGTTGCTCCACGGCATGTGGGATCTTCCTGGACCAGGGCTCGAACCCGTGGCCCCTGCATGGGCAGGCGGATTCTTAACCACTGCGCCACCAGGGAAGCCTTCTTGAAGGACACCAGGAAGGCCCTCACTGGGGCACAGCCTCCCTTGCCCGTCCTCCCAGCTGCTGGACTCTGGAGGTCAGTACCGAGACAGGAGCTGGACAGACGAAGTGGGAGTCACCACCTCCCTGGTAGAGTCAGGCCCAGCTATTCATGAGCCTCAAGTGGCCCCAAGTCTCTGAATAGTAGTGACCACCCCAAGGTCTCCCCTACCCCGAGGGAGAAGCAATACTGATATCTGGCCATGGTCACCAACATTGAACACCTACTGTGTGCCAGGCACTAGGCTGGGTCCTTTACGAATCTGGTCCTCACAACAGCCTACGAGGGAGGTGGTGCTACCCCATTTTACAGATGAGGACTGAGGTTCAGCAGAGCGGTGAGTTGCCCAGTAGTATGTGGCTGAGATTTGAACTGGTTGGTGGGATTCAGAATTCTGGGAAAGGCTTCTAGAAGCTGGAGTGCTGGAGAGATGGGGTCCTTAGAGCCTGAGCCTCTGGGGTCACTCGTGATCCTGCCCCATCTGCAGGAAAGTGAGATCTTGGAGTCGCTGAGGCTTCCCAGAGAAACCTGTCTGGCTGCTTCCCTGCCCCACCCGGTTTCCCGCCCAGTGCCTGGGGTGTAGCTGCCTCACCTCTACAGTGCTTCCCAGGGGATGGGGGTAGGTCTGCGGGACCCTAGAAGCTGTTGAAGGTCCTGAATGCCTTCTCCTGTTCTGGGGGTTTGGGGCTCGGACAACAAGGTGGGTGAGCTGAGGGCTGGGTTGGGGCATCCGGCCCTTTATGCCCCTCCTGCCACTGGCTTCACCCCACCCTGGGCTGGAGGTCAGAGGTGCAAGCCCAGGACTCACAGACAGGTGTCCCATCCTGGCAGTCCCCCCCTGGGCTTGGTCTCTCCTGCCTCCCACCCTCCTCCACAGCCTGCTGACGGCCTTGCAGCTGTGGTGCGGGTTAGGGGTGATGGGCAGGGCCTGGGGAGAGGCTGAAGGTGGGTACTGGGCCTGTTGATGGGATGCCCCACTGCGGCCAGCTAATTTCCTGCCCCTCCTTTGTGTCCCCAGCAGCCACCATGGACGTGATGAACCTGATCGAACAACCCATCAAGGTGACCGAGTGGCAACAGACGTACACCTACGACTCAGGCATCCACTCGGGGGTCAATACCTGCGTGCCCTCGGTCAGCAGCAAAGGCGTCACGGAGGATGACGAGGCCTGTGAGCGCCAGTACATGCTGAAGAAGACCACCACCTACACCCAGGCCGTGCCCCAGAGCCAAGGTCAGGATCCCTGGGGACTCTTCCACGGGAATATTCCAGCCGAAAACCAGGCTGGGCACTGGAGGGAGGTCAGGGTCAGAGGAGGCAGACTTTAGGGGGCTCCCGGTCTGAGGAGGGAGGCACAGCTATGGTTGTTTTTTTTTTTTTTTTTTTTAATATATAAATTTATTTATCTATTTATTTTTGGCTGCATTGGGTCTTCGTTGCTGCGCACGGGCTTTCTCTAGTTGCGGTGCACGGGCTTCTCATTGCGGTGGCTTCTCTTGTTGCGGAGCACGGGCTCTAGGCATGCAGACTTCAGTAGTTGTGGCACGTAGGCTCAGTAGTTGTGGCACGTGGGCTTTAGAGCACAGGCTCAGTAGTTGTGGCGCACGGGCTTAGTTGCTCCGACGCATGTGGGATCTTCCCAGACTAAGGCTTGAACCCGTGTTCCCTGCACTGGCAGGTGGATTCTCAACCACTGTGCCACTAGGGAAGCCCCACAGCTCCTGTTCTTAGACTTACCAGTCTGAGGGAGGAGGCACAGCGACTTCAGAGCGCCCCCATCTGGGAGGGAGGCAGATTCCTCTTCCATGAACCTCTGGTACGGAGCGGAAGCATAGACCCTGCCCACCAGTCTGAAGGAAGAGGCACAGACTGCCTTCCGTGAACTTACAGTGTGATGAGGAGGCATCCCTGCTGCCTTCAGGGAATTCAGGGACTGTGCGGAAGACACAGTCCTCTTGCTCCAGGAGCCTCAAATATGCCGGGGAGGCAGAGCCCGGTTCTGGGGCTTAGTCAGGGGTGGGGATCCCCGCCAGCCCAGGGTGCCCTGCCTCTCTGGGGGAGAGGAGTATCTGTCTGTAGTCCACAGATGTCCACAGATGCCTCCAGGACCCTGAGTGTTGCAGCCCAGAGAGCTATGGGAGCTGGGGAGGGTGCTGGGTAGGCTTTGGCAGCCTGGGCCACGGCAGAGCTCAGCCTCTGCACCCTGGGGAGCTCCTTCCACACAGCAGGCAGAGGCCTCTCAGCTTGGCAGGGCCAGGCATTGTGTTGGTAGCTCAAGTACAGCATCCGGGTGGGAAAGTCATGTGGATGGTCTCTCCTTCCCGACTGATTGGAGGGTGGAACCTCTGCCTCCCTCTCTTTGGGGCTTTGGGACACTTGCCAGGGCAGGGCTGCCTGGGAAGCCGGGACACCTGTTTGTGGGACTCCCAGCCCCGCCAGGGGGTGGAGCCTGGACTCTGAGCTAAGAGCCCCCCTCTTGCTTGCTGAAACCCACAGTCTGGACTTTCCCTCTGATCTGCTCTATTCTACTGGGTGGCCCTCTGGGCCTCTATTTGCCTGCCCATATAATGGGAGAGTTGTCTCCTTTGGGGAGGATGAGGGTATAATTAGAACCGTGAGATTTCAGGGTTGAAAATAGACCGAGGTTGTCTCATCCTACCCCTACCTGGTGGTTAAGGGAGGGGCATAGAGTCGGGGTTGGATTCTGGAGTCAGGCTGTCTGAGTTCAGATCCCAGCTTGGGTTCTTATAACTGCTCTGTGTCTCAGTTTTCCCATCTATAAAGTGGAGATAATAATAGTCCTTACGTTCTAGGATTGTTGTAAGATTAAATGAGAAAAGTATAAAGAAAGCACTTACTTCACTGCTAAGCACATAGTAAGTACAGGCACACCTCGTTTTATTACGCTTCGCAGATACTGTCTTTTTTACAAATTGAAGTTTTGTGGTAACTCTGCATGGAGCAAGTCAATCGGTGTCATTTCTGCAACAGCGTTTGCTCACTTCATGTCTCTGTGTCACATTTTAGTAATTCTTGCAATATTTCAAACATTTTCATGACTATTCTGTTTGTCATAGTGATGTTTGATCAGTGATCTTTGATATTGCTACTATGACTTGCTGAAGACTCATGACGGTTAGCGTTTGGGGGCAGTATTTTAAAATTGGGATATGTACATTTTTTAGACATAACGCTATCGCACACTTAACACACTACATACAGTGTAAACATAACTTTTATATGCACTGGGAAACCAAAAAATTCATGACTCACTTTATTGCAATATTCACTTCATTGCAGTGGTCTGGAAATGAAACCGCAGTATCTCCAAGGTGTGCCTGTACTCAAAAGATGTCAGCTATTCCTTTTAATAATAATAATCTCTGAACTTTTTTTTAGCAATATGTGCCAGGCACATGCATCCTTTCTTTTTTTTTAATTAATTAATTAATTTATTTTTGGCTGTGTTGGGTCTTCGTTTCTGTGCGAGGGCTTCCTCTAGTTGCAGCGAGCGGGGGCCACTCTTCATCGCGGTGCGCGGACCTCTCACTGTTGTGGAGCACAAGCTCCAGACGCGCAGGGTCAGTAGTTGTGGCTCACGGGCGCAGTTGCTCCGTGGCATGTGGGATCTTCCCAGACAGGGGCTCGAACCCGTGTCTCCTGCATTGGCAGGCAGATTCTCAACCACTGCGCCACCAGGGAAGTCCCCATCCTTTTTTTTTTTGCCGTACGAGGGCCTCTCACTGTTGCGGCCTCTCCCGCTGCGGAGCACAGGCTCCGGACACGCAGGCTCAGCGGCCATGGCCCACAGGCCCAGCCGCTCCGCGGCATGTGGGATCCTCCCGGACCGGGGCACGAACCCATGTCCCCTGCATCGGCAGGCGGACTCTCAACGACTGTGCCACCAGGGAAGCACCCCCCCATCCTTTCAAGAGCAATTCACAAATTTTTTTTTAAAGATTTATTTATTCGTTATTTTATTTATTTTTAGCTGCGTCGGGTCTTAGTTGCGGCACGTGGGCTCTGGATTGTGGCGCACAGCCTTCTCTCTAGTTGTGGCGTGTGGATTTTCTGTTTTCTAGTTGTGGTGCGCAGGCTCCAGGACGTGTGGGCATTGTAGTGGCCCGTGGGTTCCAGAGCGCTAGGGCTCTGTGGTTTGTGGCACGTGGGCTCTAGTTGAGGTGCGTGAGCTCAGTAGTTGTGGCACGTGAGCTTCGTTGCCCCGCGGCATGTGAGATCTTAGTTCCCTGACCAGGGATCAAACCTGCATCCCCTGCATTGTAAGGAGGATTCTTTACCACTGGACCACCAGGGAGGTCCCAATTCACAACGATTATCTCATTTAATTCTTGTAAGAATTCCCTGCGACGGACAGAACAGGTGGTGCCCCATTTTACAGATGATGTAACTGAGGCGATGATGCCTTCCTCAAGGTCACTGGTTAAAGGTAGAACTATGAGTGGTGGTCTGGGAGGCGGTCCAGAGGACCCAGATGGGATGCCTGCTCCCCGGTGTCCCCCTGCCTGCATCCTGCAGCTCAGTCCCTGCCTGTTGGCCCCCAGGTGACCTGGATTACCAGATGTCCACGACAGGCAGAGCCAAGCGGGTGCGGGAGGCCATATGTCCTGGTGTGACAAGAGAGGACAGCTCCCTGCTGGCCACCCAGGTGGAGGGACAGGCCACCAACCTGCAGCGGCTGGCCGAGCCATCCCAGCTCCTGAAGTCGGCCATCGTGCATCTCATCAACTACCAGGACGACGCCGAGCTGGCCACCCGGGCCCTTCCTGAGCTCACCAAACTGCTCAACGATGAGGACCCGGTCTGTGAGGGGTCTGGCTGGGGTGGAGGCGGGGCAGGGAAGGGAGAGGTCAGGTGTCTGCAGGAGAGGGCCCTACCTGGGGTGGAGGGAGGTCATTGACCCAAAGCCCCATCCGTGGGAAGAGTCTGACCCGGGTCTGTCTGAGCTTTGTGGAGGGGTCTCCTGGCCCTTGCTTCTCACAGTGGCAACCAACCTGGCCCATCTGCTCAGATCCTCCTATCCTCCCCCTCCCCCCAGGTGGTGGTGACCAAGGCGGCCATGATCGTGAACCAGCTGTCGAAGAAGGAGGCGTCTCGGCGGGCGCTGATGGGCTCGCCCCAGCTGGTAGCAGCCGTCGTGCGCGCCATGCAGAACACCAGCGACCTGGACACAGCCCGCTGTACCACTAGCATCCTTCACAACCTCTCCCACCACCGCGAGGGGCTGCTTGCCATCTTCAAGTCGGGTGGCATCCCTGCCCTGGTCCGCATGCTCAGGTACTGACCCCTACCCACTGGGGGAGCCTGGGGCTTCCCCTCCCTTGGACTCCCCAACCTGCCCACGTCCCTGGGCTTCCATACATTTATTGAGCACCTACTGTGTGCCAGGTGCAGAACCACACCCAGTCTTGGTGCTCAGCTGCTCACAGCCTAGCAGGGGAGACAGGCATGTAACTCGCAGGGTTAGTTATCAG
This sequence comes from Phocoena phocoena, assembly GCF_963924675.1. Lineage (NCBI taxonomy): Eukaryota > Metazoa > Chordata > Mammalia > Artiodactyla > Phocoenidae > Phocoena > Phocoena phocoena. Next base: position 19,774,284 of record NC_089237.1, read on the forward strand.
GATACAGTATAGATGAGAGCAAAGGTGTGTCCAAGATTGGTCAGCGGAGCTCCAAGAAGCTGTTCACTCTAATGGCAGGGGGTTGACGGATGAGTGGAGTTTGGCTGGTGTAGATGAAGGGAAGAGTATTACAGGCAGAGGGAACAGCATGTGCGAAGTCCTTTGCCACCTTTACCTTTCCCAGCCTTGCAGTGTTGATTGGCCTTTTTCCTTACATCATATTAGGCTGCGAGTTACCTAAGGGTGGAGACACTGATCTTATTCTCCTGAGTCCCTTGCAGGGCCTCTCTAGTATGAGGCCTTCCACATGGCAGTTACTCAGTAGGGACAGGTGTCGAGGGGACCAACCGTGCGTTTAGCACCCAGCCGGGAGCGCAAAGCAGGAGGAGTCCTGGTCCCAGTGGAGAGAGGAGAGGTGCTGTGTGCTTTGTGCATAAAAGTGGGGCTGGGGTGGGGGGGCTTTCCTGGTGGCGCAGTGGTTGAGAGTCCACCTGCCGATGCAGGGGACACGGGTTCGTGCCCCGGTCCAGGAAGATCCCACATGCCGCGGAGCGGCTGGGCCCGTGAGCCATGGCCGCTGAGCCTGCGTGTCCGGAGCCTGTGCTCCGCAACGGGAGAGGCCACAACAGTCAGAGGCCCGCGTACCGCACAAAAAAAAAGAAAAAAAAAAAATGGGGCTGGGGGACTCCCCTGGCGGTCCAGTGGTTAAGACTCCGTGCTTCCACTGCAGGGGGCGTGGGATTGATCCCTGGTCAAGGAACTAAGACCCTGCATGCCGCACGGTGTGGCCCAAAAAAAAAAAAGCGGGGCTGGACTCAAGGGACACCATTGGGGTGTCAGTACTGGGAGGTGGCCCACATTTACCTGGGACCTGACTCACGTGGACCCCCTGCCCCTCTCCCAGCTCCCCTGTGGAGTCGGTCCTTTTCTACGCCATCACCACGCTACACAACCTGCTGCTCTACCAGGAGGGCGCCAAGATGGCGGTGCGCCTGGCAGACGGGCTGCAAAAGGTCGTGCCTCTGCTCAACAAGAACAACCCCAAGTTCCTGGCCATCACCACCGACTGCCTGCAGCTCCTGGCCTACGGCAACCAGGAGAGCAAGGTGGGCCGCGCCCCGCCCCCAACCAAGACCTGCAGCCCCCACGGCACACCCTCCGTCCAGCGGCAGCTTCAGGACACTGCCTTCTTACCCTATTTAGGTTAAATACACATGTGTATACAGATGTACATGTTTCACCATATTACTGGATACTTTGAGGACAAGGGAAAGAAAAAATCCATTATCCTCATACAGCCATGTGCTTCTACAGTGCTTTCCTGTGGGCATATTTGTACACAGTTGTACTTATAGCAATTTACAACTTTGCATCTGTTTTCTGCATGAGATTAAATTTTTTTTTTTTTTGGCTAGACTGTCCTCAGAACCACCCTATAACAGCAAATAGCACCTCCTCCTTAAGTGGAGACCCCAGACTTTATTCTGAGGGAGGGCATCTAGGTTGTGCCCGATTTTCCACCTTGATGAACGAACGATACTATAATGAACATATTCAAGTACATAGCCTTTCCCAGAGAGTAGGAAAAGTTTTTCATCAGTGGGGCTGAGGATTTTTAATATCTCTAAGCTTTTACTCAGAGTTCCAGGTACTTTCCAAAAGGATTGCATTATTTGCAGTGCCATCAGTGGCAGTGTATGTTCATAGTTTCACCTCATCCTTTCCAGCACTGTGTATTACCTTGTTTTGTAACGTTTTGGCTTATTTAATAGTCACAAAAGCTATTCAGGTTTTAGATGAAGCACAGTTGTAACAGCTCTGTCACCCCCCCCCCCCCGCCTTCTTTGTTCCCTGTCATAGTCCCTATCTGTCTCACACTCATTTCCCCCCTCCCTCCACAGCTCATCATCCTGGCCAACGGAGGACCCCAGGCCCTCGTGCACATCATGCGGAACTACAGTTACGAGAAGCTGCTCTGGACCACCAGCCGTGTGCTCAAGGTGCTGTCCGTGTGTCCCAGCAATAAGCCCGCTATCGTGGAGGCTGGTGAGTACTGTGGCCGGGCAGGCGGGGGTGGGGGCTCTGACCAGTGACCAGGCTCAGTCAGCGGTGCTCCCCTGTGGCTGATGTGCCCCCATCTCCCACCCCAGGTGGGATGCAGGCCCTGGGCAAACACCTGACGAGCAGCAGCCCCCGCCTCGTGCAGAACTGCCTCTGGACCCTGCGCAACCTCTCGGACGTGGCCACCAAGCAGGTGAGGGAGGTCGTGGAGCCTGGGTCTGCCTCTTCAGCCACCTCGTCCTTCCATCTTACCATGTCCAACCTCCTGTCTGGGAGTCTGACCTTAGGAGCTGGGGGAGGCCTGAGGCCTCTGTATCTTGCTCCACTGTGGCTGGGGATGGAAGTGCCCTGTAACCCCTCATCCCTTTAGGCTCAAGGCTCTAATCCCTGTTAGGGATTCAGAAAGGGGACTAGATGAAGGAGGCTGATGTTTCTTGGCTGGGGTTCAGCTGGTGTCAGAGGAGCAGTTCTGACCTAGACCCTGGGCGGTGGCGGCAGCAGTATGCAGGAGACGGCTTGGGGGTCGCCGGTGCCTAAAAACAGCTTAAGGAAAAATGCAGTTTCAGGACAAGTCTTCTGGTCCCTCCTTCGAACCTGACTGTCACTGCTAAGAATTGCATCGATCGGCTGCTTGTTGAGCACCTGCCACGTGCTGGGCTCCACTAGGCACCGGGGACATTGGCTCCTTTACCCCTTTCAGTACTGGGAGGTAGAGTGTGGGGCCTAGATGAAGAAACAGAGGCTCAGGTGGTCCAGATACACAGTGGAATATTACTTAGCCATTAAAAAGAATGAAATAATGCCATTGGCGGCAACACAAATGGACCTGGAGATTATCACACTAAGTGAAGTAAGTCATTCAGAGAAAGACAAATATCACACGATATCGCTTATACGCGGAAGCTAAAGAAAAATGATACAAATGAACTTACTTATAAAACAGAAACAGACTCACAGACTTAAAGAACAAATTTATGGTTACCGGGGGGAAGGGACAAACTGGGAATTTGGTATTAACATGTACACACTGCTATATTTAAAATAGATAATCAGCAGGGCCTACTGTGTAGCACAGGGAACTCTACTCAGTATTCTGTAATAACCTAAATGGGAAAAGAATCTGAAAAAGAATAGATACATGTATATGTATAACTGACTTTGCTGTACACCTGAAACTAACACAACACTGTAAACCAACTATACTCCAATATTAAATAAAAAATTTAAAGAAAAAGAAAGTTTTCACAGAAAAATAGAAAAAAAAAAAAAAGAAACAGAGGCTCAGGGAGTTAAGGAATGGCCCTTGGTCACAGCTAGCAGACAGCAGAGCTGGGATTTGAACTCAGGACTGTCTGTCCCCAGATCCTGGGGTCTTCCTGTTCCATCACAGGGCCCACATGGCTCCTCTTGGGAGAATGAGGCTCCTGGGTTAGGGATGTTTCCTGAAAGCAGATTTGGCCTGGGGACCACTGAATGGGCAGCAGCTAAGGCCCAGAGAGGGGAGAAGTGTGTAAAAAGTGGGTCAGCTGGGCCATGGAAGCATGGACCTCCTCAACAATTTCTTTCTGGCCTAGGGGCCTCCCTCGGCCTGAGTAGAGCTCTGTTGGGTCTGAGGACAGGATCGGGTGGAAGGAGAGAGCGTGGAGCTTACAGACAGGCCTGAGTTCAGATCCGGCTCACTAGCTGTGGGTCTATGGGCAAGGCCCTCAACCTCTCTGGGCCTCAGCTGCCCCACGACTACCTTCTCACGGGTGTTGGCAGGATCACGGGGATGAACACACGCAGGCAGGGCCCATCGAGTATGAGCTGAGTGGGCTGGAGACCCCTGTAGGCCATCTGTTCTCCCGGGTACACTTGGGAAGACCCTGCGTTTGGGAACCTCCCTCACTCTGCCTCCCCCGACCCCAGGAGGGCCTGGAGAGTGTGTTGAAGATTCTGGTGAACCAGCTGAGCGTGGACGACGTCAATGTCCTCACCTGTGCCACGGGCACTCTGTCCAACCTGACCTGCAACAACAGCAAGAACAAGACGCTGGTGACGCAGAACAGCGGCGTGGAGGCGCTCATCCATGCCATCCTGTGTGCCGGTGACAAGGATGACATCACAGAGCCCGCCATCTGTGCCCTGCGCCACCTCACCAGCCGCCACCCCGAGGCCGAGATGGCTCAGAACTCCGTGCGCCTCAACTACGGCATCCCGGCCATCGTCAAGCTGCTCAACCAGCCCAACCAGTGGCCGCTGGTCAAGGTACCGCCCACTGCACGGTGGGGTCCAGCGAGGGGAGGAGCTCTGAAGACAAGATTAGGTGCTGTATGGGTTCAGGCAAAGCTGCGGTAACAAAGAGGCCTAAAATACAGTGGCTCCGATAAGACAGAAGTTTACTCCTCTCTCATGTTCCAGTTTAGACCTCCACAGTGGCTCTGCTCCTGAGACCCAGACTCCTATCTCGTAGCTCAGCCAGCTCCTAGAATAGAGCTTCAAAGTTTAATATGCATAGGAACACCCTGGGCAGTCTCATTCAACTGCAGGCTCTGATTCGGTGGGCCTGAGAGTCTGCATTTCTAACAAGCCCCCAGGTGATATTGGTGGTCCATGGAGCACATTCCTTATGCCAGAGGGTCTGGTCATGAGGGTGGGTTGTCCTCACATGAACAGTTGGACTATATCATCCCCATAGGTGCCTTTTAGCCCTGGAGAAGTAGGGAGGGCTAGCAGCGACCAGAAAGTGGGACACATCACTTCAGCCCATACTCTGGAACTTGGTCATTTGGCCACATCTGGATGCAAGGATGTTAGCACTGTGTTATGTGTCCTGCTCAAACTCAGGAGGGTTGCGAAAAAGACAAAGGGTAGAGAGGATTCTGGGGACACTTGGTGTCTGCTACTGGGAGCCAGGGTGGAGCCTTCTTCTCAGGAGGCTGCCTGGGTAGAGGAGAGATGTGTATCAGTTCCCTGTCACAGGCAGGGGAGGTGAGGGTGAGCCCGGGCAGAGCTACCGGTGTGTGTGACACCTGGTGCCAGAGAGTGAGGGAAGCTGCCATAGACAGCTGGGGTCTTGTCAAAGGGCGCGGGAGCCAGCTGGCGGGGGTCCTACTGCCTACATTTTCAACAGTAGAACAGTCCAGATAAGAATGACTCTTAAGTGATTATATATATTGTATTTTAAAGAAAGGGCAGCACGCGGTCCCTCCCCTCCTTGGTCTTGGTCTGCAGCACAAGCTCGAGGTGGGCGGAGGGTTTGCACCCTGACCCAGCAGATAAGTTGACAAGTGACCTTGGCAGGTCATCCACCCTGTCCTCATCTCCCCCGTGATTTTCATCCCTGCCGTCCTGGTTTCTTGTTTTGAGGATCAAGTAAGATGATAAATTGCTCCCCAAGGAGCCCTGGGAGGCCAGAATGGCTCCTGAGAGTTGGAGGACCCTGGGGCGGAGACCTCTTCCCAGAGCCGCCTGCTGGGGATTAATTACAGTGTGAGCGTCACCAAAGCAGGAGGCTTCGGGGTCACCCCTAGTGAGGACCCCCTCTCCCTGATAATCAGGGTTTGGGAGCTATCAGAAAAGCAAGACTATGTTGTCTGTGAGTGGGAGGTAAGAGAGAGGGGACGGGGGCAGTGTCAGGGCCTGGGGGCTGATGGAATATTCTGGAATGGGGTATCGTTTTAGCAGGGGCTCTAAGAGTTAGACATGAGGACCCACAGATTGTAGGGAATAAGGGACATGGGCTGGGGGTGATCTCATTCTCTGGAGATCTTCCAGCATGTCTGTGGCTGGCCTGGGCAACAGAAGAGATGAGAGGGGAAGGAGGAGATGATGCTAGAGAAGTGATGCCCAGGAAATGCCCTTGATGAGCGTCCCTTTTCTTGCCAGGCAACCATCGGCCTGATCAGGAATCTGGCCCTGTGCCCAGCCAACCATGCCCCACTGCAGGAGGCAGCGGTCATTCCCCGCCTCATCCAGCTGCTGGTCAAGGCCCACCAGGATGCCCAGCGCCACATGGCTGCAGGCACACAGCAGCCCTACACGGTAAGTGAGCTGCAGGGGCCTGTGACCCTCTACCCGGGGAGTCAGAGTGTCCTTTGTGTGAACGTGTGCGCATGCGAGTGTGTAAATAGGGAGGCGAGTTGCAATTGATGCCAACTCCAAGGACCAGTGAGGTTTGCCAGCATCCTGGGGGGGTGTGACCACTCCCAAGGGCTACCTGTTGCTATGCCCCAACGGCTCCTCTTGTACAGGACGGCGTGAGGATGGAGGAGATCGTGGAAGGCTGCACCGGAGCCCTGCACATCCTCGCCCGGGATCCCATGAACCGCATGGAGATCTTCCGACTCAACACCATCCCCCTGTTTGTGCAGGTGAGTCTGGGGCAGGTGGGCAGGAGAGGTTCCCCCAACCCCTGCTTCTGCCCACTGCTGAAAGGGGAAGGTTGCCAGCCACGGGTTTGAGGGGGTCTGGGCCAGGCATCAAGAGGTCTTTGGAGGAGTTTGGAGAGAAGTGGCCGCACCAGGAGTGACCACTTAGCAAACGCCAGCAAATGAAAATAAAAACTATGTTTTAATGTCCGGAAAAACCTAAAAGCATTGAAAAGTAAACAGCAAACTGAGAAGATATTTGCAAGCATCACAACAGATAAGAGTTTAATATCTTTCATATAAAAAGAGCTCGTTAATACTAGACCCCAGTGCTAGACCCCAGTAGTTATATAAGAAGAGGCACATGCAATTCCCAGGTGGCTCATAAACAAACGATGCTCGGGACTTCCCTGGTGGTCCAATGGCTAAGACTCCACACTCCAAATGCAGGGGGCCCGGATTCAATCCCACATGCCGCACCTAAGAGTTCACATGCCACAACTAAAGACCCCGCGTGCCGCAACTAAGACCCGGCGCAGCCAAACAAAGAAATATTAAAAAAAACAAAAAACAAAAAGCAATGCTCAACCCCAGGAGTTTAAAGAAATGAAGCTTACCCTGCAGTGAGAGCCCGTTTTCCACTATCAAATTGGCAAAGAAAAAAATGAGAGTGCTTGGGCTTCCCCGGTGGCGCAGTGGTTGAGAGTCCGCCTGCCGATGCAGGGGTCGTGGGTTCGTGCCCCGGTCCGGGAAGATCCCACATGCCGCGGAGCGGCTGGGCCCGTGAGCCATGGCTGCTGAGCCTGCGCGTCCGGAGCCTGTGCTCCGCAACGGGAGAGGCCACGACAGTGAGAGGGCCCGCGTACCGCAAAAAAAAAAAAAAAAAAAATGGGAGTGCTTTGTGCTGATGAAGATGTGATAAAATGGGCAGTCTTAGACCCCGCTGGTGGGAAGATAAGGTGGTAAAACCTTTACAGAAAGCAGTTTTGAAATATGTATAGACAGCCAAGTAGTACAGGTCTGGGACTCTGTCTTTATGAAATAGCATAATGTAATTGGAGACATGGCATAGATGTATGCACAGAGCTGACAATTGCAGTGTTACTACTAATAATTGAAAAGTAACCGACTGTCCAGTGACAAGAGAATGGTTAAAAAAGGAACGGTCCATTATATCATGTGGTCATAGACAGTGGTGTCGAAGAAGAGCTTTTAGTTTTTGAAATTTCTTTCCTTTAATTATTAATGTTCAGAGTAAGGAATTGGTGCCGGTAGCTACCTCCCCTTGCGATTGATGCGGTTTTTTACTTTTTGTTGTTGTTTTGCTTTGTAGCATTCTCTTTCTCTCTCTCTCTCTTTGTTTTTTAAATTTAATTTCATTTTTTATACAGCAGGTTCTTTTTTTAAAAATTAATTTATGTATTATTTTTGGCTGAGTTGGGTCTTTGTTGCCGCGCGCAGGCTCTCGCTAGTTGCGGCGAGCAGGGGCTGCTCTTCGTTGCGGTGCGCCTGCTTCTCATTGCAGTGGCTTCTCTTGTTGCGGAGCACGGGCTCTAGGTGCGTGGCCTTCAGTAGTTGTGGCTCGTGGGCTCTAGAGCGCAGGCTCAGTAGTTCCGGCACACGGGCTTAGTTGCTCTGCGGCATGTAGGATCTTCCCGGCCCAGGACTCGAACCCGTGTCCCCTGCATTGACAGGCGGATTCTTAACTACTGGCACCGCCAGGGAAACCCCTATACAGCAGGTTCTTATTAGTTATCTACTTTTTACACATCAGTGTATACATGTCAATCCCAATCTCCCAGTTCATCCCACCACCCCCACCCCCACTCCCCCTGCTTTCCCCCCTTGGTGTCCTAACTTTTGTTCTCTATATCTGTGTCTCTATTTCTGCCTTGCAAACCGATTCATCTGTACCATTTTTCTAGATTCCACAAATATTAATAGTTAATGTACGGTATTTGTTTTTCTCTTTCTGACTTACTTCACTCTGTATGACAGTCTCTAGGTCCATCCAAGTCTCTGTCTCTTTCTCTCTTGAGTATCAATATGTGCGCATAGATTTTTTTTTTTTTCCGGCTGCTCTGTGCTGCTTCTGATTTGTTCTCTGACCAGGGATTGAACTCACGCCCTCGGTAGTGAAAGTGCAGAGTCCTAACCACTGGACCGCCAGGGAATTCCCATGAACTCATAGATTTTTAAAGAAAAGTTATTGAATAATGTGGGAAAATGCTTTATGCTACAATGTTTGATTAAAAAAAACCGGAATCGGGCTTCCCTGGTGGTGCAGTGGTTGAGAGTCTGCCTGCCAATGCAGGGGACAAGGGTTCGTGCCCTGGTCTGGGAAGATCCCACATGCCGCGGAGCGGCTGGGCCCGTGAGCCATGGCCGCTGAGCCTGCGCGTCCGGAGCCTGTGCTCGGCAACGGGAGAGGCCACAGCAGTGAGAGGCCCGCGTACCGCAAAAAAAAAAAAAAAAAAAAAAAAAACCGGAATCAAATATATGTATATGACTCTGATAAAAATCCAATGGAAAGAAGCTGTGTCTGGGTGGGGGATTGTGTCCAGTGTGCTTTTCCATTTCTTTTTACTTTTCTTAGACTTTTCATGCTTTCTACTATGGGCTTGGGTTAAATCCAAAAAAGGGAGGCAGAGATGGGCAGGGCGGTGAGGTGCCTCATGCCCGCCTGCCTCACGCCCACCCCACGCCCCTTCCCCCCAGCTCCTGTACTCCTCAGTGGAGAACATCCAGCGTGTGGCCGCCGGGGTGCTGTGCGAGCTGGCCCAGGACAAGGAGGCGGCCGACGCCATTGATGCTGAGGGGGCCTCAGCCCCACTCATGGAGCTACTGCACTCCCACAATGAGGGCACCGGTGAGGGGCTGGGCTGGGGGCGAGGGGTCGAGGGGGGAAGCTGGGCCTTGTTCCTCCGGCCTGGGTGGAGGCAGGCACCTGACTTGGCCCGTCCTTTTCTCTGCTCAGCCACCTACGCTGCTGCTGTCTTGTTCCGCATCTCCGAGGACAAGAACCCAGATTACCGAAAGCGTGTGTCTGTGGAGCTCACCAACTCCCTCTTCAAGCACGACCCTGCGGCCTGGGAGGCTGTGAGTATCCCGGGCTGGGCTGCAGTGTCAGGTTTTGCACTGCACAAGGATTGCACTTTTAGGGAGGCCTCTACCTACCATCCTGTCCACTTCATAGATTTTTATTTTATAATTGGATCATTTATGACAATCCCCAGCAGATGGAAGTAGTAGGTTGAACCATCTACTGTTTTTGACCTACAAAATGGCAATTTTATTTTGTCCAAACTAATATGAAGTGTTGGGGCAGGGGTGCCTTTCTCTAACTTGTACAAAGGTGCTGTATAGGCTGGAGGCTGCCCTGATCCTGGGTGGGGCAGCTCCTGGCACCCATTCTCTAGTCCTCTCCCCTCCACTCCCCTCCCCGCTCTAGTTCTGAGGGTGCCTCCAAGCATGAATGGTGGGACCCTCCACCCTGGGGAGGTGCCTGAGGAGAGGAGTTCATCAGAGCTCTGTGTAACCCTATCTCATCCTCTGTTCCTTCAAGGGGTCTTTGCCCCCAGCCTGGAGCCTACATTTTCCACCCTTCCCCTCCCACAATGTTTCTCTTTGTCTCCATCCTCAGGCCCAGAGCATGATCCCCATTAATGAACCCTACGCAGATGGTAAGTGTGTGCAGAGCCCAGGGCAGAGGGGGTGCTTGTGTGGGTGTGAGCAAGGGGGCAACTTTGTGACCCCAGGGCCAGAGGACCAGTGACGGCCACTGTCGTGTCCACATGCACTTCTGTCCGGGTCCCTGATGTGAGAGTCTGGGGAAGGGGGCGGACCCACTGGGGGCGGGCAGAGGTAGAAAGTGTGCCGGCTGAGGGCTGTCCAGACCCCCCCCCCGCCCCCGCAGGGTAACCTGAGACCCTGGACGGAGCTCCCTTCTCCTCCCCAGACATGGATGCCACCTACCGCCCCATATACTCGAGTGACGTGCCCCTGGACCCCCTGGAGATGCACATGGACATGGATGGGGACTATCCCATTGACACCTACAGCGACGGCCTCAGGCCCCCCTACCCCACTGCGGACCGCATGCTGGCCTAGCTGCCTGGACCCTAGTATGGCGACCCCTCCCCGCCCTGCTGTGCAACTCTCCCTTCCCGCTATGGGCTGCTGAGGCTCGGGCTTTCCCTTCCCTTCAGAACCTCCTTCTCATGGAGGCCCTCTCAGGTTTCCCCTGAAACCGTGGCTCCTTTCTGGGGGGAACAAGTGTGGGGTCTCTTGGTGCTGAGCTCCCCCAGGGAAGGTGTGCCTCGCCTGCCTCATTCTGTTATCTTCGCTTGAGGCGAGGAGTCCTGCCCCTTCTACCATGGTGGCCCGGTTATGCACGAACTCCTACGGGCCACAGGGCTGGCCTGACCCCTCTGTGTCTGCCCCTCCCTCCAGGTGCGGTTCCCCATCTGAGAGGCTCTCCTCGCAGGCGTTGGGGCGAGATAGCCAAGTGCCTGAGCCTGGGCAGGAGGGCTGCAACTTCCTGCTGAACCCTGCGCCTTCAGAGGTCCTCTGTAGGGTCTTTCTCGCGATGGCGATCTGCTCTTGCTTTTCTGTTCTGGGCTGTGGGTCCAGGGCCCGACACCCCCTCCCACCCCCGAGGCCCTGGCGCTAAAGCTTTAGACTTGAGGCCCCCACTCTGTCCCCCCTCCTCCTGGGCTGCCCGTCTCCATAGGGCTGTGGCTCCTTCTCCGGCTGGCTCCGATTTGGTCACTGAACTCCACCAACTGTCCTGAGCCCCGGGGGTCTCCAGGCCCCAGGTTCAAGGCCCAAAGGCTCAGAATCCAAAGCTTATCGTGAAAAGTTCAGGGATCCTCTGACCAGGGGGATGGCGCGGAGATGTGGAGAGTGCCTCCCTGCTCCAGGACATGGCCTGCTCCCTCCCCAGGATGCGCAGTTGGCTTTGGCCCCTCCCAGGGTTAGCAGCTCCCTTGCACCTGTCCCGCCCATACAACTGCCCCAGCTGACCCCCTGAGAAGTGCTCTTGGCTGACCCCTCTGGTGTGCGGTGAGGGGCTTTCTCTTCCCCTTCCTGTTTCAGACTCCCCCCACCACCTCCTGCACACGGGTGTGGGGGGCTGGGGAAGGTCCCAGTAGAAAATTTTATTATTATCGCTTTATGTTTTTGGTTATCGGTTTTTTTGTATAGACCAAAGCAAAGAAAATAAAACTAAGGCACAGATCTGGAGGAGGATGTTTAGGGGAGAGGGGTGGGGGGCGGGGCTCCCTTAGCAGCCTGATGCCTTCTCGGCTGGATCCCGAGCGTCCACGGCTGCCTTGTGTGTGGAGAAGGCAAGGTGCGGGGGAGCTGGAGTTGGTTTAATTTAATACACACAACTTGGAACCTTAGGAGGCTAGGAGGGATGAAGAGATGACTGGGGGTGAGTCCCCCGTTTTGGGCACACCAGGCCGTATTTATCTCTTCAGCGGGCAGCCTCCTTGCCGGCCTCTCAACTTCCAGCCTGCTCTGCCCCCCGTCCAGCCTTAATGAACATTGGCCCACCTCTCCAGGGCAGAACACTACCCCACCCCCACCCCACCCCACCACCCCCGCCCCGCCATGGCCTGTAGCTTGGAGTCCAGGCCCCTTATTGGTCGGTGTGTGGTGGGCCCGCCCCCGCCCCTGCACCCCTCCCCTCCGTCCCTTCAGCCAACATCTTCCGCGCTGTTTCTTGCCTCCTGATCATTGTCCATGCTGTTCCCTCTGCTCTCATTTCACCCATCACGGTGCCACTGTCAGCTTATGTGACGGTCCCCCACCCACGTCCCCAAATTCTCCTTCCCGGGGAGGGCTGAGTATAACACACATGCCAAGCCTGGAACATGTGGCCCCTGCGGGCCTGCTCTCACCAGATCCGTTGCCTCATCTCTATACCTGCCTGGAGCTCCGGCCGTGGAGGGAGGTCACGGCCTTGTTCTTGGAGGAGCAGTGGCACAGGTCTGGTGTTGGGGGCAGGGCAGGGAGCCCAGTTAGACGGCAGCTGAAAGGTGCAGGGGAGAGGTGATGAGATGCTGAGCCGAGCTCTGCTGAGAGGGGCCGTGGAATGGGAGGGGAGAACAGAATCTTCAGAGATCATGAGAAGGTCTTTTTTTTTTTTTGGCTGTGCCTCGCGGCTTGTGGGACCTTAGTTCCCCGACCAGGGATTGAACCCCGGCCCTCGGCAGGGAAGGTGCACAGCCTTAACCACTGCACTGCCAGGGAATTCCCACGAGAAGGTCTCTTAACAATGCGCTTTCTGTACTCTTGTGTTCAGGGCCTGCCTTAGTCTGCTCGGGTTGCTATAACAAAACACCATAGACTGGTGGCTCAAACCCCATTTACTTCTCACAGTTCTGGAGGCAGGAAGTCCAAGATCAAGGTGCCAGTAGATTCCATGTCTGGTGAGAGCCTACTTGGCTTGCAGACAACACCTCCTTGCCATGTGCTCACATGACCTTTCCTTGGTGCTGGCTCAGAGAGAGAGAGATTTCTCTCCCTCTTCTTATAAGGGCACGAATCCCATCATGAGAGTCCCACCCTTGTGACCTCATCTAAACCAAATTATCTCCCAAAGGCCCTATCTCCAAATACCATCACACTGGGGGCTAGAACTTCAACATACGAATTCAGAGAGACACAGACATTCAGCCCATAAGAGAGTCCTGATAGGAAACAATCAATTTGGGTAATTTGAGAATTTGCTAAAGGGACAATTTTACAAAGGTGTGGGCAGGTATAGGAAGCAGGAAGGGAGAGGGTAGTACTCTGGACTAATTATGGTGGCCTCACCTTCTCTACCCTCAGGCAAGAAGGGAAGGAGTGCTTCTTGGGGACAGAGCCCTGTGGATGAGTTTCCTGACAAGGGAAGGCTGTGACCTCACTCCCTACTGGTGCTCCCTGTTGGCCAAACCCAAGCAGAAACCAGAGAGCCCATCAATGTGGTCTATCCATGTTGTATCCTGCTGCCCAGAGCAGAGTGGGGAGTAGATCTGGGGAAGCCAGTGGAATATAACTCTCTCCCACCCACCATCTTTCCAAAAGAGTATTGGAGATGTTACAAGAAAGGATTGCTCTTTCAAGTCTCAAAACAGGCAATGAGGACAAGGGAAAACAAGGGGCAGCAAAGCACCCACATTAAGGGTTCATACTAGCCATGATTGAGCTTCCTCATTGATGCTGAGCTTCCTGGCAGCCTGGTCAAAAGGGGAAACAATGCAAGTTAAACTCAATGGAGTGAGTTGACTGCTGCTTCAGTTTTCACGCAGGAGCTGTCTGAGCCCCACAACCTTGAGAAAGTCAGTTCACTTCTCTGAACTTCGATATCCTCATCTGTAAAAAGGGGGTAATGCCTGCTCCGCCTACCGAACATGAGGATGAAATGAGAAAGCACAGCGATTCCAGCAAGAAGAAGGGGAAAGGGCGAGAGGCTTTTTTCTAGAGAGGCATTGCCTTTTCATTTTCCAGAAGGGACATTCACTCCAGGGACGTATCTGGACATGGGCTGGACACGGTCACATGACCATCCCTTGCTCCAAGGGAATCTGGGAAACAGTATTTCAGCTGCAAACATTACCTCCTTGATAAAAATCAGGTTTCTGATAGAAAGAAAGGGGACATAGAGGACCTGGGGTTCGCGACTGGGAATGAGTTCCGGGACCAGCTGCTGCCTTTTTAGGTAGGTTTGTTGGGGAAGCCAGCGGAAGAGCTGAGCGGATGTCAGCAAAAGAACTGACAGGGTAGCAGACCAGAGGGAAATGCAGGCCGAGGTGAGGTGGGCAGACCTGACTGAGCCACATCCAAGGAATAGGACCCTGGCCCTGTCCGTCTAGAGGGTCTGGAGGAAGGTCTCTGCCACCCACATGATCAACAGCTCTACCTTGGTATCAACAGTACCAATGCAGACAGACACCCACCTATGACAAGCGAGGGGCACTTGCTAGATGGCCGAACCAAGCCCCCACCCGCCCAGAAATGGCGATGGGCCAGAATGAGGGGCAGAATCCAACAAGGTGGGATTAATATCAAGTTATTAAAATACGTCTTTAAAGGACTTCCCTGGCGGTCTGGTTAAGCTTCTGCGCTTCCAGTGCAGGGGCCATGGGTTTGATTCCTGGTCGGGGAACTAAGATCCCACATGCTGCATGGCGCAGCCAAAAAAAGTCTTAAAAATAAGTTCTCATCTGTGGACCTAAAATGGCTTAAAATAACGTCTGCCAATTAAAAAAATAAGTTACTAAAAATAAGTTATTAAAGGGAGTCTTGCACTAAACATTTAAAAAACGTTTCTGCGTGACCTCATCTCCAAAGCATATAAGTTGGCTTAAAAGGTACAATCGATAAGATAAAAATAACTAGGTAGGAAATAATTTGATGGAATCCTAAATCCTATACTTGAATCTAAAAACATCTATGCACATATAGGAAATATGGGGAAGTTCAGCTACACCCAGAACGTGTGGGAAAGATTAGTTGCCCCGTGGCATGTGGGATCTTTGTTCCCCAAGGAAAGAACTGTCTCTGGAGGAACTGCGTTGGCTAGATTTGTGGATCGTTCATTCATTCATTCATTCATTCATCAACTGCTTCCTAAGGGCCTGCTGTTTGCCAGGCTTTGTTCAAGGCACCGTGGGTAGAGACGCCCATGTTCTTGTCTTCCAGGGGGAAGGTGGATGGACAGTAAACCAAGATCAGCAGGACGGCATGGATGGGAGCATGTGCTTAGGAGTCTGGGTGGGTCCAGGAAGTCCGAGAGGGAGTGGGGGACAATTGAGCCTCATTGTGAATAAGGAGGAGGTATTTGCTGGGCATCACTGGGAGGCACCGGCATTCCTGGCAGTGGGAACAGCAAAGGCATGGACATGGGGATCTGGGTGGGGAGTTCAAGAAATAACAGTGGGTTGGTGTGCCCGGCCCTTAAAGAGGAGGGGGGCGGTACAGTGAGAAACAGGCTGGAAAATGGGGCAAAAGTCAGATGGCGGAAGGCCTTGTGCATCTGGCCAAAGCGTGTGAACTTGATCCTGGATAAGATGGGGTGTGTGTGTGAGGAAACCACTGAGGTTTTAACCAGAAGGCAGCAGTGACCCCACGTGGAGGGCGAGGTTCTGTCTTGAGGTCATTCTTGGAGGGCCGGTCGTAGTAACAGTCGGTGATCATACCCATCATCACTCATTTACCTTTTTCTTAGTACCAGACCCTATGCTAAGTGATTTCCTCACAACTTTGAGGGTGAGGATTATTTCCTCTCATTTCACTTTTGAGGCTAAAGACGTTCCAGTGACCTGCCTATAACTCTATAGTTTTAACTCATACTAACAACAGCAGTTATGAGCCCTCAGGTGCAAAGTACTTTACTGAATAATCTCAGTCCCCACATCCCTGTGAGGTGTATAAAATGAAGGTAAATTATACAAGGTGCAGCCCCCGAGGCTCAGAGAGGTTAGAAAATGTGCCGAAGGCAGAACAGCTGTGTGAGCACCTGGGCTGAGATCTGAATCCAGGGCACCTGACTCTTTCTTTCTTTAATTTTGTTCTATTTCTTTCCCTTTTCTTAAATATATATTTATTTATATTTTGGCTGCATCGGGTCTTCGTTGCGTCATACAGGATCTTTCTTTGTGGTGGTGCGCGGTTCTTCGCTGCGGTGCGCGGGCTTCTCTCTAGTTGTGGTGTGCAGGCTTAGTTGCCCCGCGGCACGTGGGATCTTAGTTCCCCAAGGAAGGAACTGGCGTCCCCTGCACTGCAAGATGGATCCTCAACCACTGGACCACCAGGGAAGTCCCCAGGACACCTGACTCTTAATCCCAAGGCGCTTTACCCACAACCCGTCCCCAAGGTTGGGACCCTGAGCCTGGGTCTGCGTTGATGCCATGGCCCCACTGGCAACCCCTGGCTGGCCTTGGGCGCCCCGATGAGATCAGGAGGGATGGGGTTCATGCCCGACCAAAGGATGCGGGGCCTGGAGAAGAGCACATTGGCAAAAGACCTGTCAGATGGGCCAGAGCACTGGGGGGTGCAGCCTCATTCTGGGGTTCCCCAGAGGGCGTAACTGGAACAAGAAGTGGGATTGCGTGTGGGAGTGGGATTACGAAGAAGATCTTTGCTCTAAGCAGAAGTCTTGAGGAAGACTTTTCGAGGATGAGAGCTGTCTGGAAGTGCACAGACTACTTTACTGAGCTCCGCATTACTGGAGATATCCAGGCAGAGGCTGGAGGATGACCTGGTGGGGCGGTGATGGGAGGGGTCCTGCAGCAACTGACAAAGGTCTCCATGGAAGGGCGGGAGTGGCAATGGGGTTGCCTGATAAGGGGACCTCAGGGCCTGCTCCTCCACCGGGAATCCTCACTCCTTGGTCAGAGGTGCTAAGCCCCCCTCCTCTGGGGCCAGAACACAGCCCTCTCTCTCCTCCCCACCCCAGCAGCACTGCCCCTCCCCTCTCCCTCCTTCCCTGCCCTCCAGCCCCACAAATTCCCCTGGAAGGGCACAGAGCCTGGACACAGACCCAAGGATCAGAGGGGGACAAGTCAAGGAGCAAAGGGCTCTTTGGTATCCTCCCTGGGGCTGGGGGGAGCTCAGAGAGGCGCGAGAGCAGCAGAACATCCTCCCAGGCTCGCCAGCACTGCCTGCCCGGCAGGCTAGACCCGGCTGACGGCACTGCCCTCCTCACAGTGGGTGCTGTGGCTCCCCTCACCCCTCTCCCAGCTGTTCCCCACAGAGCCTCCCAGGGCAGGGCCGGCCCTGTGACCTTCCAGCTCCATATCCCACTTAGGACCACAGCTCTCGTCCCTGGAGGAAGTGAGTGGGGGCCAGGCTGAGGGGCTCTAAGTGAGAGTTCGGGGGAGGTGACTGAGCTGGGGGTCCCCCACTGAGGGTCTGTGGCTCCCATCCTTGGATCCCCTTGCTCCCAACAGGCGCTGCCTGGAAGGTTTCCCAGTGGGGCTCACCTCTGCTGGGGATTGGGGAGCACTGGTCTGGGAGTCCAGAGCCCTGGGCTCTCACCTTGCCTGGGCAAGTCAGCCCTCTCTGAAGCCTTTGGGGGTCACTCCCCCCCACCCCCGCAACAGACAGACTCACCCAGAGAATCCATCGTGTGTTCATTCAACAAATACAGAGTGCCTACTCTAATTGGAGTCCTGAGGATACAGAAGTGAGCAAAGCAGACACTGCCCTCATTGTTTCTATTTTAATTAATTAATTAATTAATTTAGGCTGCTCCATGCGGCATGCAGGATCTTAGTTCCCTGACCAGGGATCGAAGCTGTGCCCCCTGCTTTGGAAGCGAGAAGTCCTAACCACTGGACCGCCAGGGAAGTCCCTCATTGTTTTTATTTTATTATTTTTTTTCAATAGACAGCAAACATGGTCTCCCGTACCCTGAGCTGTATTCTCCTCTTCACTCATTCTTTTTTTTTTTTTTTTTTTTGCGGTACACGGGCCTCTCACTGTTGTGGCCTCTCCCGTTGCGGAGCACGGGCTCCGGGCGCGCAGGCCCAGCGGCCATGGCTCACGGGCCCAGCCGCTCCGCGGCATGTGGGATCTTCCCGGACTGGGGCACGAACCCACGACCCCTGCATCAGCAGGTGGACTCTCAACCACTGTGCCACCAGGGAAGCCCCCTTTTTTTTTTTTAACATCTTTATTGGAGTATAACTGCTTTACAATGGTGTGTTAGTTTCTGCTTTATAACAAAGTGAATCAGTTCCTCATTGTTTTTAAAATAATCAGCTCATGGGTAACAATCTTACATGGTGAACAGTGAGAGGCAGGTGAGGATGCCAGGAGAAGGCAGATCAAGGAGACACCCTGGTCTCGGAGCAGGGAGGGCTTCTCAGAGGAGGAGGGCAACCTCAGAAGGACAGATGAGCAGGAGTGAGCCTGCAGGCTGTATGGGTGGCAGGGGTTCTACGGAACAAGGGCCCTGTGGGAGAGAGCTTGGTGGGGCTTGGAGAGGAGGAAATGGCACTCTGCCCAAGGTCCTGGCCATCCTCCCTGGAGCCCCTGCGTCCCACCCCGACCATCGCCCCAGGTACTTCCCCTCTGTCCTCTCTCCTTGCTTCGCTCTCTTCACTGTCCTGGCCAACAGCAGGGCCTAGAAACCAGAAGACAGTGGGCTGAGGTGCTCAGGACCCCAGTGCATCCCCACGTCCTCAC
The DNA here is from genome assembly GCF_963924675.1 of Phocoena phocoena. Classification (NCBI taxonomy): domain Eukaryota; kingdom Metazoa; phylum Chordata; class Mammalia; order Artiodactyla; family Phocoenidae; genus Phocoena; species Phocoena phocoena. Next base: position 19,792,877 of record NC_089237.1, read on the forward strand.
CCCGGCTCAGGGGAGGGCTTGGAAGGCTCAGTGCCCCAGGAGTCTGGCTGGGATCCTGGGAAGCGGAGTAAGGGAAAGGGGGCGCTGAGGGGTTGAGGGACCCGGGGGATCGGGGGTTACACTGTCGTGGCCATTGCCTGGTTCTGCTGGGGAAGTGGGACCAGGAGAGGGAGGAGGGCTCCCCGGAGGCCTGCGGGAGACGAGCAGGAGTGGGGGTGGGGGTGAGAGGTCTGTGCTGTCCCACGTCCAGGGCACCCCTCCGTCCTGCCCCCAAGTCTGATGCAGAAGGTAGGCCTGGTGCCTGGCCGTACCCAGGTCCCTGCATTCAACCTCAGGGGCTCTTTCCACGGGGAACCCTGTCCCAGGTGGCTTTTTCCAGGTTCAGGCCAGGGGAGGTAGCCTGAGCTGGGTGTGTGTCACCCAAGGCTGGGAATCAGAGTGTCTGTGCCCCAAGTTCATGGCTGCGGTGAGGAGTATGCCTGGCAGACCTGGGCAGCAAGTGGCAGAAACCCAACAGCCAGACGGAAATGCTTATTGTGGACGGACTGGGGGTCTGAGCCCTGGTTTTTCCATCTGAAAAATGGAGTCACCATCCCTGCACTGCCTCTTCTGTGGGGTGATGACCCTGCAGGCGAGGGAGCTGGGGTCGGGTGGGGTGGGGGTGGGGGCATGTGGACTGGCACTGCCCTCTGGTGGTTACAGTGAGAGTTGCCAGGCACTAGTGCCTGGTCCTAGAGGGTGTTGCTACCTGGGAGCCTCTTGGGTCCCCTTCAACTCTGTCTTCTCCATCCCACTTCCTTCTTCTTTACCCCACACTTCCCAGGGGTCTCAGGGCTACTTTATCAAGGACTGGGATAATTCAGTTCAGCAAACATCTATTCAGCAAAAATTGAATGGGCCCCTACTCTATGTCCTGTTCTGTGCTTGGTGTTGGAGCTACAGAGATGTTTCTAGTAAGACTGTCCAGGAAGCTAGTGGCTAGTGGGGGAGCCACTCGACAGAGCTGCAGAGCTGCAGGCTCATGTAGTCCGGGCTGTGCTGATGCCCGGTCATGGCCACCTCCTGGTATTCTCCAACCTCCCTGTCCACAGCGAGCCCTTGGGGGTGGGTTGTGTCTTCTTAAAACTTCTTGTTGACAGACAGAGAAAGACAGATATCAAATGATATCACTTATATGTACAGTCTTATATGTAAATAAGTCCACAAATGGACTTATTTACAAAACAGAAACAGATTCACTGACATAGAAAACAAACTTATGGTTACCAAAGGGGGGGCGGAGGGATAAATTAGGAGTTTGGGATTAGCAGACACCAACTACTATATATAAAACAGATAAACAACAAGGTCCTACTGTATAGCACAGGGAAATATATTCAATATCTTGTAATAACATAATGAAAAAGGATATATATATGTATAACTGAACCATTTTGCTGTACATCAGAATCTAACGCAACATTGTAAATCAACTATACTTCAATAAAAAAAAAATAAAAAACTTTTTGCTGACAAATAAACTGTAGGAAAGACGTGCACACTTTATGCACCTCTATGTTCACAGCAGCATTATTTACAATAGCCAAGATATGGAAGCAAAGTGTCCATCAACAGATGAATGTATAAAGAAGATGTGATATATACATATATATATATATATATATATATAATGAAATATTACTCAGCCATAAAAGAGAACGAAATCTTGCCCTTTACAACAACATGGATGGACTTAGAGGGTATTATGCTAAGTGAAATAAGTCAGACAGAAAGACAAATACCTATGATTTCACCCATATGTGGAATCCTAAAAAAAAAACCAAATGAACAAACATAACAAAACAGAAACAAGATTATAGATAAGAGATACAAACAGGTGGTTGTCAGAGGGGAGGAAACAAAAAGTTGAGGGAGATTAAGAGGTACAAATTTTCAGTTGCAAAACAAATGAGTCATGGGTATGAAATGTACAGTGAGGGAGCTAGTCAATAACTATGTAATATCTTTGTATGGTGACAGATGGTGACTAGACTTATCATGGTGATATATATATATATATGTTTTTTTTGTTTTGGGGGGTGGTGCCGCATTGCGTGACTTGCAGGATCTCAGTTCCCCAACGAGGGACTGAACCTGGGCCACGGCAGTGAAAACCCGGAATCCTAACCCCTAGGCCACCAGGGAGCTCCCACGGTGACCATTTTGAAATGCATAGAGATATTGAATGACTGTATTGTGCACCAGGAATTAACACAGCGTCGTAGGTCAATTAAACTTTAAAAGCAAACACAGAAAAAGAAATCAGATTTGTGGGTAACAGAGATGGGGGGTAGGGGAAGGGGGAAGTAGGGGAAGTCAGTCAAAAGGTACAAACTCCCAGTTACAAGATAAAGAAGTTCCTGGGATGTGATGTCTAACATGATAAATAGAATTAACACTTTTTTTTTTTGAGGTACGCGGGCCTCTCACTGTGTGGCCTCTCGCGTTGCGGAGCACAGGCTCTGGACGCGCAGGCTCAGCGGCCATGGCTCACGGGCCCAGCCGCTCCGCAGCATATGGGATCTTCCCGGACCGGGGCACGAACCCGTGTCCCCTGCATCGGCAGGCGGACTCTCAACCACTGCGCCACCAGGGAAGCCCAACACTGTTTTATGCTATCTGTGAAAGTCGTTAAGAGAGTAAAGCCTAAGAGTTCTCATCACAAGAAAGAAATTTTTTTTGTTTTTTTAAAAAAAGATCAGTGGGGGACTTCCCTGGTGATGCAGTAGTTGAGAATCCGCCTGCCAATGCAGGGGACACGGGTTCGAGCCCTGGTCTGGGAAGATCCCACGTGCCACAGGGCAACTAAGCCCGTGCACCACAACTACTGGGCCTGGGCTCTAGAGCCCACGAGCCACAACTAATGAGCCTGTGTGCTGCAACTACTGAAGCCCGTGCGCCTAGAGCTCGTGCTCCGCAACAAGAGAAGCTACCGCAATGTGAAGCCCGTGCACCGCAACGAAGACCCAATGCATTCAAAAATAATAAAAATAAATAAATAAATGTATTAAAAAATAATAAAATAAAATACAGCTGCTATAAAAAAAATACGGCTGCTAGAACATTTAAAATCACATGTGTGGCAAAACAAAAACAGATGGACATAGAGAACAGACTTGTGGTTGCCAAGGAGAAGGGGGTGGGGGAGGGATGGATTGGGAGTTTGGGATTAGCAAATGCAAACTATTATATATAGAATGGATAAACAACAAGGTCCTACTGTATAGCACTATGTTCAATATCCTGTGATAAATCACAGTGGAAAAGAATATGAAAAAAATTACATCTGTGACTTGTGTTTGTGACTCCCATTCTATTCTTATTGGACAGCGTTGCTCTGGAATTCATTCTTTACCCAGGAGCCAAAGTGATCTTCTCATAAATGTAGGTTAGACCATGTTGCTCTCCGGCTGGAAAATCCTCGGGGGTGTCCCATCCCACGAGCATCCAAGCAGGCACGGGTCTCCAGGTCTTTGTACTTGCTTTTCCTCTGCCTGAACAGCTCTTCCCTCATATAGACAGGGCTCACTTGCTTAATTCACTTTGGTCTGTGCCCAAATGTCACCGCCTCAGGGAAGCCTTCCCAGAACACGCTTTCTGAAACAGTAACATCTGTTCCTCCTCCTCCTTACTTGGCTCTCTTTCTCTCCCACATTGCTTATCAGCATAGGATATTATACATGGTGTCACTATGTGACATTATAGGTGGTGTTACTGTGTCTACTTCCCCAGAGTGGAAGCTCCCGACGGTAGGGATTTGTCTTGTTCATTGCTGTATCCCCAGTTCCTAGAAGAGTACCAGGCTCTTGGAGGGGCTCAATGAAGACTTGTTGAGTGAATGAATGAAAGCGTGAGAAGTTCCAAGAGTTGGGAGAAGTCCTGCATGGCTGGAGCGGGGGGATGTCAGTGGATGGCAGAGGTGCAGGTGGGTGAGATGGGAGCCCCAAACAGGAATGAATGTGCTGCCAAAGAGTTGGACTCTTGTTGGCCTTGAAGGCAATAAAACTATGTAAGATTGGAATGTTTTGGGTGACAAAGCAGGAGAGATGCTTACAACTGATTTTCAGCCCTCTTTGTAGAGGATAGGGAGTTATCAGGGGTAATGTGTGTCTGTGTGTTACTACTTTAAAAGTAAGATTTAATTAATTAATTTATTTATTGGCTGTGCTGCATAGCTTGTGGGATATCAGTTCCCTGACCTGGGACTGAACCCCGGCCCTGGCATTGAAGGCGCCGAGTCCTAACCACTGGACCACAAGGGAATTTCCTAAAAGTAAGATTTTATTAAGACACACCCCCCCCAATGTTCATAGCAGCGCTATTTACAATAGCCAAGACATGGAAACAGCCTAAATGTCCATCGATGGATGAATGGATGAAGAAGATGTAGTTTACAAACAGAAAGGAATACTACTCAGCCATAAAAAAGAATGAAATAATGCCATTTGCAGCAACATGGATGGACCTAGAGATTATCATACTAAGTGAAGTAAGCCAGACAGAGAAAGACAAATACCATATGATATCACTTATATGTGGAATCTAAAATATGGCACAAATTAATCTATCCACAAAACAGAAACAGACTCACAGACATAGAAAACAAATTTATATTTACCAAAGGGGGGAGGGATAAATTAGGAGTTTGGGATTAGCAGATACAAACTACTATATATGAAATAGATAAACAACGATGTCCTACTGTATAGCACAGGGAACTATATTCACTATCCTGGGATAAACCATGATGGAAAAGAATATGAAGAAGAATATGTATATATATGTATAACTGAATCAATTTGCTGTACACCAGAAACTAACACATCGTATATCAGCTATACTTCAATTAAAATGTAAGATTTTATTATGGAAAACAAAAAACACATGAGAGAGAGAACAGTATTATGATCCGCCTGTGTTCATCCCATGATGACGACACTAGTTATCAACTCATGGCTGACCTTGTTTCATCTATGTCCCCATTGGCTTCCCCCTCCTGTGTTATTTTGAAGCAAATCCCAGACATTGTTTCATATACAAAAAGTTCGGTATCTATCTTTAAAAAATAAAGGCTCAGGCTTCCCTGGTGGCCCAGTGGTTGAGAGTCCGCCTGCCGATTCAGGGGACACGGGTTCGTGCCCCGGTCCGGGAAGATCCCACATGCCGTGGAGCGGCTGGGCCCATGAGCCATGGCCGCTGAGCCTGCGCGTCCGGAGCCTGTGCTCCGCAACGGGAGAGGCCACAACAGTGAGAGGCCCGCGTACCGCCAAAAAAAAAAAAAAAGGCTCTTTTCAAAAACATAAGGGGACTTCCCTGGTGGTCGAGTGGGTAAGACTCCGCGCTCCCAATGCAGGGGGCCCGGGTTTGATCCCTGGTTGTGAAACTAGATCCTGCATGCATTCCTGCAACTAAGAAGCCCACATGCCCTAACTAAGAAGTCCACATGCCTCAACTAAATATACTGCATGCCGCAACGAAGATCCTGTGTGCTGCAACTAAGATCTGGCGCAGCCAAAATACATAAATAAATAATAAATAAAACAAAAATGAAAGGACATCAGTAGGTGAATAGATTAATAAACCATGGTACATCCAGATGATAAAATATTATTCAGTGCAAAAAAAGAATGAGATATCAAGACATGAAAAGACATGGAAGAACCTTAAATACATATTAGTAAGTGAAAGAAGCCAATCCAAAAAGGCTAGATATTGTGTGATTCCGACTGTATGACATTCTGGAAGAGGCCAAACTATGAGATTGTGAAAATATCTATGGTTGCCAGGGTTGAGGTAGAGGGAGGGATGAAAAGGTGGAGCCCAGGGGATTTTTTTTAAATCGAAGCATAGTTGATTTATAATGTGTTAATCATTGCTGTACAGCAAAGTGATTCAGTTATACATATATGTATACATTCTTTTTTATATTCTTTTCCATTATGGTTTATCACAGGATTTGAATGCAATTCCCTGTGCTATACAGTAGGACCTTGTTAAACAACAAGGTTATCCAAGGTTGTTATCCATTTTATATATAATAGTTTGTGCCATCTAATCCCAAACTCCTAGTCCATCCCTCCCCCATCCTTCCTCCCCCCTTGTCAGCCACAAATCTGTTCTCTACGTCTGTGAGTCTACTTCTGTTTCGTAAATAAGTTCATGTGTGTCATCTTTTAGATTCCACGTATAAGTGATATCATATGGTATTTGTCTTTTTCTTTCTGACTTACTTCACTTGGTACGATCATCTCTAAGCCTATCCACGTTACAGAGGATTCTTAGGGCAAGGAAAATGTTCTGTATGATACCATAATGATGGTTACGTGTCATACATTTGTCCAGATCCATAGAATGTAAAACACCAAGAGTGACCCCTAATGTAAACTACAGACTTTGGGTGATTATGATGTGTCAGTTTAGGCTCATCAGTGGTAACAAATGTCCCGCTCTGGGGGGAGATGCTGATAATGCGGAAAGCTATGCATGTGTTGTGGGAGGGGATATATAGGGAACTCTTTGTACTTTCTAAGCTCAATTTTGCTGTGAACGTAAAACTGCTCTAAAATATAAACTTTATTTTTTTTGAAAGATAAAATATGGAGTGATGGATATGTTCATTATCTTGACTGTGATGATGGTTTCATGAGTATTATAAGTATATCAAAACTTACCCTATTTAAGTATGTTCAGTTAGAATTGTCAATTACACCTCAATAAGTCTGTTTACAAAAAAAGGAATGAGGTATTGATATATTCTACACCTTAGATGGACCTTAAAAACATGATGCTAAGTGAAAGAAGCCAGACACAAAGGCCACATATTATATGATTCCATTTACATGAAGTGTCCGGAATAGGCAATCCATAGAGATAGAAAGTAGATTAGTGGTTGCTGGGGCTTGTGGGGGAGGGGAATGGGGAATGACTACCAATGGGTATGGGGTTTCATTCTGGTTTGATGAAAATGTTCTGAAATTAGGTAGTGGTGTTGGTTGTACAATTCTGTGAATATACTAAAACCAGAGATTAAACATTTTTTCTCTCTTTTTTTGTTTCATCTTTTAATTTTTAAAATTATTTATTTTTAATTTTTATTTATTTATTTATTTAAAAAATTTATTTATTTACTTTTGGCTGTGTTGGGTCTTCATTGTTGCGTGCGGGCTTTCTCTAGTTGTGTCGAGCGGGGGCTGCTCTTCGGTCTGGTGTGCAGGCTTCTCACTGCGGTGGCTTCTCTTGTTGCGGAGCACGGGCTCCAGGCATGCAGGCTTCAGTAGTTGTGGCTCGTGGGCTCTAGAGCGCAGGCTCAGTAGTTGTGGCGCAGAGGCTTAGTTGCCCCGCGGCATGTGGTATCTTCCCGGACCAGGGCTTGAACCTGTGTCCCCTGCACTGGCAGCAGATTCCTAACCACTGTACCACCAGGGAAGTCCAGATTGGACACTTTTTTTTTTTTTTGCGGTACGCGGACCTCTCACTGTTGTGGCCTCTCCCGTTGCGGAGCACAGGCTCCGGACGCGCAGGCTCCGGACGCGCAGGCTCAGCGGCCATGGCTCACGGGCCCAGCCGCTCCGCGGCATGTGGGATCTTCCCGGACCGGGGCCCGAACCCGTGTCCCCTGAATCGGCAGGTGGACTCTCAACCACTGCGCCACCAGGGAAGCCCCTGACACTTTTAAATGGTGAATTTTATGGCATGTGAGTCATATCTCAAAAAAGCTTTTATTTTTTTTTAAAAGAGTGATAGGGTTGTTAGACTGTTTTGTCCTCCACCTCTCTCTGCAATTCGTAGGCTGAAACTTCAGCGCCAATGTGATAGTATTAAGAGGAGGAGGCTTTGGGGAAGTGATTATGCCATGAGAGTGGAGCCCTCCTGCATGGGAATTGCAGCCTTATAAAAGAGACCCCAGAGAGCTCCCTTACCAGGTGAGGACACAGTGAGAAGGGAAGAGGGCTGTCTACGAACAAGGAATTGGAACTCTCACCAGACACGGAACATGCTGGCATCTGGATCTTGGACTTCCAGCCTCCAGAACTCTGAGGAATAAATTTCTGTTGTTTATAAGCCATCCAGTCTATGGTATTTTGTTAGAGCAATCTGAACGGACTAAGACACCCCCTGCTGGCCGTCTATTCTCAGCCAAACAGCCAGCGCCTTCCTGTTAAAGCTTATCAGGTGACATCACTCCTCTGATGTAAAGTCCTCCACTAACTCAACCTAGGTCTAGCCCATCGGGCCCTGCTGTTACCTCTCCACCTCCCTCATCTATAGTCCCCTTTGTTCATGTCATTTTAGCAACTGTGGCCTCATTCTCTGGCCTTGAGGCTTTGCATTTGCTGTTGCTGCTTCTCACCCTCTGTTGGCGAATATTCTCCCCAGCTCCCTCCCTCCTTCAGCTCTGGACTTAAGTGACTCTTCAGTGAGAGCTTCCCTGAACACCCAAATATTTCAACTTGCAACCCACAGCCCACCCACCCCTCCCTCCCAGGTCCTCCTCCTGCTTTCTTTTCTTCTCCCAGCACTTTTCACATCATTTATGCTATGTGCTCTACTTCTTCATTTATTATTTGTAGCTCTGCATTGCATGTGGGCCCTATGAGGGCAAAGATCTTTGTTTTGTTTCACTGATGTGTCCCCAACACCTGTCACAATGCCTGGCACCAGGTGCTTGATAAATGTTTGTTGAATTCACACCTATGTTCATAGCAGCACTGTTCACAATAGCCAAGACATGGAAACAACCTAAATGTCCATCAACAGATGAATGGATAAAGAAGATGTGGTCCATATATACAATGGAATACTACTCAGCCATAAAAAAGAATGAAATAATGCCATTTGCAGCAACATGGATGCAACTAGAGATTATCATACTAAGTGAAGTCAGAAAGAGAAAGACAAATACCATATGATATCACTTATATGTGGAATCTAAAATATGGCACAAATTAATCTATCCACAAAACAGAAACAGACTCACAGAGAACAGACTTGTGGTTGCCAAGGGGGAGGGGGAATGGGGGAGGGATGGAGTGGGAGTTTGGGGTTAGTAGATGCAAACTATTTCATATAGAATGGATAAACAGCAAGGTCCCACTGTATAGCACAGGGAACTACATCCAATATCTTGGGATAAATCATAATGGAAAAGAATGTAAAAAAGAATGTATATATGTGTATAACTGAGTTACTTTGCTGTACAGAAGAAATTAACACAACATTGTCAAACTATACTTCAATAATAAATAAATAAATAAATATTTGTTGAATGAATAAGGAGTAGAAGGTAAGTTCGGGGGACGAGAAGAGCTGAGATGAAAGAAGAAATGAAGCCAACAAATATTATGGTTGTTAAAGATTATGACCATAAAAAATGGCCGTGGATCTTAGATGCCCCATCTTTTTATCCAAAGCCTCTGGCCTGAGCCAGCTTTAACAACTTGGCAGAAGTGCCCTGGAGTCTGGATGGGAGGAGAGGAGTGGAAGAGGGGGCAGGGGCCAGGTGGGCAAGGGTTGGGAGGGGTCTGGTTCCACAGGGGAACCACTTCTTACTTCCCAGCCAATGAGGGGGCTGCATTTGAGCCACTGTTTCAGAAACAACGTAACTAGTGCAGACTGCTCCTTTGATAAACTGGCAGATGAATCCCCATGGGGGTATGCGGGATTTGGGGAAGGGGAGGTGAATTGGCTCCAGGGTTCACTCACCAATCAGGAATAAGAAACACAGGCTCCTGGGGAGAGAGGCTGCCACTGGAGGGGGGTGGGTATGAATGGGCTGTGAAGCTGGAGGTGTGGGTTGAGATGCAAAATACTACACACGCAGTTAATGATTTCTCCTCTCCCACGGCCCGGACCACCCTGTCAGTAGCACTTTCCATTTTTCTCAGTCATAGCTCCCTGTTTGTTTCTTTCAGAGAACTCCCCACACTCTGTAACTACCTTACTTGTTCTCTTGTTTATCTGCCTCCGCTTCTAGACTCTAAACTCCAGGAGAGCAGGGATCTAGTTTCCCTTGTTCCCTGATCTAGTCTGAGAGTCTAGCACAGTGCCTAGTATATATAGTAGGTGCTCAAGAAATATTTGTCAAAGGAATGAATGAACCCAGACAGAAGGAAATACTCTAACCACACTGCTTCTCCACTGGATGGATGGGGATGGGGCACTCTGATCCTCCTTCCTGGGTTGTGCCTCTTGTTCCAGGCTGTGTCATGGACACCTGGCCCCCAAAGCACGCTATCAGCACGAAGAGCCTCTGTCCCAGGGGCATACCTTGGGCACAGCCTCTGTCCTGGGCTCAGGTTTTGAGTGGTGGCGGTAGGAAAAGGGCTCCTGGAATTCCTTAGCTAGGATAGGGGTATGAGTGAGAGAGATGGGTTAGAGATGGAGTCATGCGGATGGGGGTCGGGTGGGTGGGAGGATAGACTCACAACAATCTAGAAGAGAGAATGAGGCCTCAAGAGCAGAAGGGCTGAAAAGGAGGTGGCACATTTGAGAACTATTTAGGAGGTAAATTAAGCAGGATTTGGTGATTGACGGTATTGAAGAGAAGGAAATTGGGGCACCAGGAATAATCCCAAGGCTTTAAAAGAATCAGTGCCGCAGCCATTTCTTTTTGGCCTGTAGGTTCCTCTGGTCCAAAGGCACAGAAATGGCCACTGGACTCCTCTGTCGCTCCACAGTTCATTCAGGACTTACGGCGACCCTCACAGGTATCCCGTCACGTGCTGCGCTCTGAGGAACACGCTCCCTGTGTTGAAGGGGCGCACGTCTGGTCTCGGAGACAGACACAGTGTGACCACTGCGGCCCTCGCATAAAGGATGCTCTGGGGCCGAGAAGGACGGGGTCGGATGAGTCTTTACGCGGAGACACCTAAGTGGGGTCTCCCGGAAGAACAGGTGTTTGCTACCGTGGTATGAGGTGGGCAAAGTGAATAAGGGCGGAGGTAAAGCACTAGGAAAGGCAATAAAACGACTTAAGAAATAAGAAAGAGGTCTGCCAAGCGGCTGGAACACCGTGGGTGTGAGCGCCGGGATCATGATGTCCCAGACTGGGCAGCGCGTGGAGGCCGTACTGGAGTTTGGATTTATCTCCCAGCCCACGCGGGAGAGACACAATACGGCCCCAACTTACAGGTCAGATCCAGGGAAGGCAGCCTAAAAGCCTCTGGCTGGAGTGGAGCGAGGGGGTGCCCCCAGTTCGGGACTTCCAAGTCCCTGTAACCGAAATCCCGGGAAGCGGCGGCTTTGGGCAAAACCATTCTCCGGAGGTGGAGAGGGGAGAGAAGGCCAGCACTCGGAGCCCAAGTCCGCTGAACCAGCTGGAACTCCACTCGCCTCTTCTTCTCGCTCTTCTCTTACTTTGCGCTCTGTTTCGCCTCATTAGCTCGCCTCCTGAGCGCCCGCCAGTGCCGGGCAGCACCAGTTGCTCCTCGGCCGCCCCCTCCCGCGCGTGGTACGGCCCGGCGGGCGCGCATCCAGGCACAGGTTATAAAGGCCCTGCTGCGGCAGCCGACTGCGGACTCAAGATGCGCCCGAAAGAGTTGGGGCAGGGTTCAGCCGGCGACTGGCCGGGACCCGGCGATCCGGCAGCAGTCACCCCAGCTCCTCCGCCCGCAGCCAATCCTGCTCCAGAGCTCTTCGCCGAGCCTGAATCCGCCCCTGTGCAGGTACCGGCGGCAGGACAGGCAGCAGGAACCGGATCCGCAACCGTCTCGGGACCCTCAGCGGGAGCTCGCCCGGCCTCCAAGGCTGGATCGGAGGCAGGAGTCCAGCGCGCGTCCGTATTCTCGGCAGTCCAGGGGAATGCTCAGTCCGTGCCCGACAACTCGGACGCGCCGTGGACTCGCTTCATATTCCAAGGTCCATTTGGCCCCCGGGCCGCTGGCTTGGGGACTGGAAAGGCAGCGGGTATCTGGAAGACGCCGGCTGCCTACATCGGCCGGCGGCCTGGGGTGTCGGGCCCCGAGCGCGCCTCCTTTATTCGGGAGCTGGAGGAAGGTAAACTGGGTCTCCGGACCCCCGGAGCAGGTGGGACTAGGGCAGCAGCAGGGAGGAGGGGACCCCGTCGGGTCCGGGCGCCCGGTCCCCTCTGGCACTCAGTCCCACCCCTCCGCCCACCCTTGCGAAGTCATGGTCTGCGGCGCCTCTCCGGTCCCCTTTTCCCCACCTCCTTCTCCCCTTCTCTCGTTCCCTATTTCCGTCGGTGGGTAAGATCCCCGGGGCTCGCGCTCCCCTGCCCTCCTCTTCACGCCTGTTGCTGCAGCAGATCTGCGCACTCTCAGTGCCCCCCTCCCGAGGCTACCGCAGTGCCAGGAGAGGGGCGGGGGGCTGCGGGAGGGCGCTGCCCGGTGCGCTCTGAGCCTGCGCTGGCCCGCCGCGCCAGCGACGGGGAGGTGGGTGGGCAGAGGGGAGGTTTTGCCAACCTCCTGGCTGCTGGGGTCAAGATCGGGCTTCCCCCACTACCCCCAAACAATCTTGGGGGTGGGCGGAGCCTCAGACAGAAGCTGCCTCTCCTCTTCCCTCCGAGCTGTAGGACTGGGATCTCCTTACCCCTCCCAGGCCCCTCCAGAAAAAACAATCAATCAAACAAACAAACGAGTCCAGCTGGCCCTGGGAGCAGGGAAGGGAGTGCTGATTACTGGGGGTATGGAGAGGATATTGGGGGCAGAAAGGGAACTCAGTCTTCTCCCTTGTTGCTGACCCTTGCTGTTGAGGGCAGGAAACAGTAGGGTGGCAGGTAACATGTGCCCCCTTTTTCCTGATGCGGCTTCCCGCTTTCTCTTGCAGCGCTGTGTCCTGACCTACACCCATCAGTCAAGAAAATCACCCAAGAAGATGTCAAAGTGATGTTAAGTTTGCTAGAGGAGGTGTGTGCTGCCTTCCCCACCCGGGACAGCCCCAGCTTTAGCCAGGCTCCCGTTTTAATTATGTCTGTAGGGGTAGGAGTGTTCCTCCTGCCTGGCTACCTCTCTGGGGGCCAAGCTGGAGGTCCCTCTTATGGAAGACAGGTGGATGTGGGATGTCCAGGCTGCAAGAGCTCTTAGCACCATCCGGTCTGATCTCTTTTTCCATAGGGGGAAACCGAGTCAGGTCCCACAGTGGGTTCATGGCAGGCTCTTGTCTAGTACCTTGGAGAACTAGGGGATGGAGAGGGTCTCCAGTAGTGGCCTAGTTTTCCTCTGGACTCTAGCTCCTCCCGTCTGTCTGGGAGATCCCAGAAACCAGGAACATATTCCCCATGGATGGGGGTCCCTCTGCAGAGAGAGTGGGACCTGAACACGGCAGCTCACATTGGCCAGTCCCTGGTGGAACAGAACAGTGTTCTGACGGAGAACAGCAAGCTGGAAGCCATGCTGGGCTCGGCCAGGGAGGAGGTGCCTGGGTGGGGAGGGCAGCAGGAGGCACCGGCCTCCATCCCACTGTGCTGGGACGTGTGCCTGCCCCTGCCCATACCCCGCCCCAGGGCTTCTCTTCCTCCTGCCAGATTTTACGTCTCAGACACCAGGTGAGCCTGCGGGATGAACTCCTTCAGCTTTACTCAGACTCTGATGATGAAGAGGAGGAGGACGAGGAGGATGAAGAAGAAGAGCGGGGGCATGGTCATCCCTACGAAGCCTCAGATCCGTCAGTGTCCTGCCTTTTTTTTTTTTTTTTTTTAAATTTTTCGCTGCGCCACGCGGCTTGCGAGATCTCAGTTCTCCAACCAGGGATTGAACCGGGGCCACGGCAGTGAAAGTGCCAATCCTAACCACTGGACCGCCAGGGAACTCCCCGCAAGTGTCCTGCCTTTGCACCTGGGCGGCCCCTTCTCCGAGCCTCAGTTTCCTTGTTCGCAAACAGGGACACCATGTACCTGCCACTGGGGTTGCTGGAGCTGAGACCGCCGCAGCCAGCCTGGGGTGGGGGAGCCCTGGGTGGGCTGGGAACTGGGTCCCCCGAGCCCCTGCACCCTGACTCCCATCACTCCCTCCCCTAGGACTCCGCTGACAGAGTCAGCGTCACACCACTGCCCGCAGCTGGAGGCCCTGCAGGAGCGGCTGCGGCTGCTGGAGGAGGGGAACGAGCAGCTGCGAGAGCAGGTGAGGATGGGGGAGGAGGGCGTGCCCATGGGCAGGGGGTGCTGACGCCCCTGCCCCTTCCTCTCTCCCGCTCTCCAGGTCTCTCAACTCGATGACCTTGAGGAGGAGGGACAGAGGTTCATCCTGGATTGTGTGGAGCAGTTTTGTACATGAACTTGTAACTGGGGTTAGGGGGTGCTGTCCAGAGGAGCAGAGACAAGAACCTGGGATTTGGAGTCTGGAGACTTGAGTTCATGTCGCAGCTCTGACACCTCCTAGCTGTGTTACCTTGGACAAGTTCCTTAACCTCTCTGAAACTTCATCTTTAGAATGGGGGTTCATAATCTTGGCCCTGCTGGCCTCTCCAGGGGTTACAGCTGAGGAAGTGCTTTGTGCAAACTGTAAAGAGCTGTACGGATGCTATGGGGCTCCTCTAAGCTTGTCTCCTTTTGTTATCTGAGAAGGGGGAGGGAGGGGGCTGGGAGCGAGGAATGGAGGGAGCCCTGAACTGCCAGAGACCAGGCCCCCCCTCCCTCCTCAGGCACTGCATTATTAGGCAGAGGCTGTGCCTGGCACTGTGTGGTCCTGAAGATGAGTGAGGCACAGCGTTTGTCCCTGAGGAGCTCAGGCCTAGCTGGGGAGATGCATACTCAAGGTGGCAACAGATGAACTCGTGCTGTTCCGCTCACCCCAAATCTGGCCTTCCTTCCCCCTGGGTTCCCTGAATGGCTCCCCCTGGTCCCAGACCCCCGGAGTAGGAGCCAGTCCCCACATTCTGTTGCTTCTACAACAGGAAAGGCTAGGAAAGGCTCACGTTTCTTTCCTTTTCCCACCCCAGCTGCCTCTAGCCCAGGCCAACTCTTAACTGGTCTCTCTGCCTCCACTCCTACCCTTCCAGGCCCTTCTGCACACAGCGTAAAGGAGTTTTCTAAAACCAAATCTATGTCACTCCCCTGCCTAAAACACCCAAATAACTCCCCATTGGCCAAAGGATAAACCCCACCCTCCCTACCTCAGCCCTAGTGATCTGGGCCCTGCCCACCGCCCCAGCCACTCCCTCCTGGTGTCCTTTGGGCCTCTCCACACCCTGCCTGGGCCCTGTCTTCCCTTCTGCTGGGCGAGCCCCATTTCCCTGGGGAGGTCCTAGCATCTCAGACCTTGCCAGGCTGGCCTGGGTGCGGCAGCTGTGACCCCTGACGCACCCTTTACGCTTGCCGCATCCCAGTCCATAATACGCACTATTGTGATTTCTTTTTCCCTCAGTCTCCACACTAGTCTTGAGCTCAGTGTGGGCTGGGGCCAGGTCTTGCTGACTGCTTGTCCAACACCCTGCTCTGTGTCAGTCAGTAAATGTTTATTGAAAAGAAGGCCCGAGTGAGGGATGCTAAGCCCTGTGGAACCTCGGGTACTTGGCGCGAGCTGAGGGGTGCAGGTGGACGGAGGCATCTGGGAGACTGAGGACCCAGGGAACCAGGGCTGACCTCTCCTCACTCCTCCCCAGCGGAGGCCAGCCAGCAGATGGCCGAGCTGTCGGAGGTGCTGGCACTCAGGATGCAGAACTATGAACAGCAGCAGAGGGAGGCTGCCCAGCTGCGGGCCCAGGTCATGAAGCTGCAGCAGTGCTGCCAGGCGGTGCGTCAGGGTGTATGCGCGGGGCTCCTTGCTCCTGTCATGGCCCCATGGGACCCACACCTCCTTCTTCCTGCCCCCACCCCATGGAGCTCAGAGGCCCAAGGCCCCTCTCTGTGTCAGAGTCAGTGTTGGAGGAGACATCAGAGAGCGCCTCATCCTGTCCCCTCGTCCCAAGTTGGGGGCCGAGCCCAAAGAGAGACACAGGGTGTTCCAGGAAACAGGCCACGTGACTCCCCACGTTCTTTGGCCTTATTCCATGTGGCTTCTTTTTTGAAGAGCTGCCAGAGACTCATTGATGAGCTTGGGAAGATCTTGCCAGAAGCAGGGTGTGCACGGGAGCGGGGAGGTCTGGGGTGAAGTTCACTGGTCTTGGGTCCTTCCAGTATGGGGCTGAGGCTGAGAAGTTGCATCAGCAGCTGGCTTCGGAGAAAGAAATCCAGATGCAGCTCCAGGATGAGGTGAGGCTACCCTGGGCTCCTGGGGGACCTGGGACCCTTGGGCAGCTGGACAAGCTCCTTGCAGCAGGGACTGGGTCTGTCCTTTCCATACCCTCAGCCTCTGGAACAGGGCCTGGCAGGTGGCAGTTCATTTGGGGTCTGAGTGGAGTGGAGTCCGGGGATCACCCTGCATATCATTATGGGGGTCTAGAGTCTGGGCCTCCTGCCTCTTTGCCCAGGCTTCCCCGCCCCTTGGGGAGAGAGTGGGCAAGGCGTCTGGGCTGGGTGTGCCTGCGTCCCAGCAGAGCCTGTGGGCTGGTTCCCAGCTGCAGGACCTACGGGAGAAGTACTCTGAGTGTGGGAGCATGCTGATTGAGGCCCAGGAGGAGGTGAAGACCCTCCGCCAGCAAGCCCCGGCGTCCACGGGCTCTGTCACCCACTACACGTACACTGTACCTCTGGTGAGGCCCCCTGGCTGCCTGCCTTTTTACCTCTGTGCGATCTGTGTCTATCCGCAGTCCTTTCCTGTGCCTGGGGGTACGGGTGGGGGGTTCTTTGGGGATCTTCTGGTGATGTCCCCCCTCTGCATCGTAGGAGGCACTTCCTGATTTCCAGGAGACCCTGGCTGAGGAGCTCAGAACGTCTATAAGGAGGATTATCTCAGACCCTGTGTTTTTTATGGAAAGGTGCACTCTGGGCCCCAGACCTTTGCCTGCCCTGCACTCACTCTTGCCTACCTGGTAGGCAGCGGCCTTTCTGGTAGTGGGAGGGGGTTCACCCCACACCCCGCTCTGACCTCCCTCCCCCGCCCCTCCCCCCCGGGGTGCCCCTCCTCCTGCCTCATTGGTCCTTGGCCCCTTCCACTCAACACCTTTCCTCTGTGCACACGTTCTGGGTGTATCATTTCTCCCTGGGATTTTTCTGCATGACGGGGTCCCAGGGATTTTGCACTTTCAGCCTCAGGACAGTGAAGGCCCTTTTCTATGTTGAAGGAATTATGAAGTGACTCCAGAGGAGACCTCAGATCTGGGGTACGCCGACCAGGGGCTCCCCCTTCACCTTTTTAAAAAAATATTATTATTTTTTTGGCTGCGTTGGGTCTTTGTTGCTGCACAGGCTTTCTCTCCTTGCGAGGAGTGGGGGCTACTCTTCGTTGCGGTGTGTGGGCTTCTCATTGCGGTGGCTTCTCTTGTTGAGGAGCACGGGCTCTAGGTGCGCGGGCTTCAGTAGTTGTGGTGCACGGGCTCAATAGTTGTGGCTCGCGGGCTCTAGAGCGCAGGCTCAGTAGTTGTGGCACATGGGCTTAGTTGCTCTGCGGCATGTGGGATCTTAGTTCCCCAACCAGGGCTTGAACCCGTGTCCCGTGCATTGGCAAGCAGATTCTTAACCACCACGCCACCAGGGAAGTCCCCACCTGCCCTCACCTTTCAGCAGCCAGACAACCCCCTGCAGCTGGTTCCGTGGCCCTACAGCCCTGGAGAAGCCCCTGCTCTCGGGCCGGCTGGGCTAAGAGTTGTTCTGGGAAGGAGCTGCCCCCTTTGCCTTCAAATTTTGCCCCATGGGTGGCCATCTGATTTGAGGCTTCTCCAAGTAGGGGCTGAAGCCTTCCCTTCACCTGACCAGGGGCTGAGAGGCGAATGGGCACTGGCCTAGGAGCTGGAAACAACTGGGACTGAGTCCCAGCTTGATCCCTTTACTGGCTGTGTGTCCTTGGGCAAGTCACTTGACCTGTCTGGGCCTTACTAAAATGGATTTGTTCCTATGGCAACTAGATGTGGGATGGGTTGTGAATGTTAAATAATGAAGGAGGGGGGCAGAGGGGATGTTGTTCCTGCTGGTCTGTTCCGTGCAGCAGGGTGGGGTTACTGGGGGAAGGCGGGGCCTAGGCAGTGTTGGTGACCATTCTTTCTACCAGGGTCATGGGCTGGGTGTTTGAAGCCTTGAGGCTGGTACCCAGCTGCCCTCACCCCTGGCTGGGACAGAACTGGGGAGTAACCATCAGGGTCTGTGTGCAGACCGGGGCAGAGAGCAGGAGCCCCAGTGGCTGGAGATGCCCTGGGGGAGTGAAGAGGGGTGGCTCTGGCTTTGGGGGGTTAGGGAAGGGCTTCCCTGTCTCCCTGCCCAGCTATGAGCTGCACTACAGTGAAGATGGAGAGCGGGAGCGGGGGCTCGAGGCAGAGGAGGGGCTGATGTCGGCTGAGGATTTCATGCCTGCGGAGGAGTTGGTGCCTGAGGAGGAGCTGGGGGCCACAGAAGAGGCCCTGCCAGCTGACGAGGGGGTGATGGAAGAGGCAGAGCTGGCGTCTGAGGAGGCTGAGGCCTGGGAAGAGGTGGAGCCCAAGCTGGATGAGGCAACGCGGATGAATGTGGTCACGTCAGCCCTGGATGCCAGCGGCTTGGGCCCCTCGCACCTGGACATGAAGTATGTCCTCCAGCAACTGGCCAACTGGCAGGACGCCCATTACAGGCAGAGCTGAGGCAGAAGACGCTCCAGAAAGGTGAGTGCTCCCGTGGGGGCCTCCCTCCGGCCAGCCGGACAAGCTGCAGATCGTCAAGCCGATGCAAGGTGAGGGTAGGTGAGCCCCCCAAACGCTCACTTACCCCAGCCCGGCCCCACCCAGCGTGCTGATTTGCATGCATTTTGCATATCATTTACATAGGCACCTCAGGTCCCCCTCAGTGG
Organism: Phocoena phocoena; assembly: GCF_963924675.1. NCBI lineage: Eukaryota > Metazoa > Chordata > Mammalia > Artiodactyla > Phocoenidae > Phocoena > Phocoena phocoena. The sequence goes on from NC_089237.1 coordinate 19,811,722, forward strand.
GAACTGTGGCCCCAATGCTTATTTACGTGGAGTTTGCATAGGATTCCAGATCTTCACCCTTTTTGCTCCTGGGGCTGGGCTGGGGGTCAGGGCGCGGACTGTAGCCCCTCACTGCGTCTCAGCTTCCTGTCTCGGCCCGCCCCCTTCCCGTGTCCCCCACCCCCACCTCCCCCATCCCCAAGGCTCCCCAACCCTGCAGCAGGGGCAGCAGCCAAAACAAACGTGGGGGGGCGGGGTCGAGGAGCAGCAGCTGGGGGAGCCAACCCAGGACTTTCGGAGGCTGGAGGAGGAAAGGGCCAATCACCCTCCCAGGGCCTGGGAGGAAGAGGGGCCTCCTGGGGCCACCCAGGCCATTGGGACGAAAGCCTCTGCCAGCAAGGGCCACAGTCGGACCAGTCCCCTGGGTGAGTCTGAAGGTGGGCTAGGGGCTCCTACAGGGTGATGGGGGGCGGTTAAGATCTCCTCTCCCCAGCTGGAAGCCCCAAAGGTTGGGGAGTAACACCTGCTGAGTACAGGCCTTGTGCTAGGCCGTGAGAGCCCTGCCTCGAGGAGTTCGTGGAGATATCAAAGATGATTTAGTGATGCGAATTATCTTCTCTAATCCTCACACCCCTGTAGGTACGTATTATCCCCATTTGGAGAGGAAACGGAGGTTCAGAGAGCAAAATAATTTGTTCAAGGCCACTGAACCCGTTTTCGTCACTGCTATGCCATAACGACTTCCCTGACCCATCCCTCCCCTCTAACCCTGTCCTGGTGCCTTCTTGGCCTTCTGGGTGAGCTGTGATGTTTTTAACCTGTTGGCAGCCTCACCATTATATCTGATCTGCCCTGACTCTGATGGCCGTTTGGTCACTGCTGGGTGGCCTCATCGGGGTCGCCATGTAAGGTTGTGCAGGTTGTAAACTGAATGGTGACCTCTATGGCTGGACAACCTGCATAACTCTCAACGGTGGCTGTCTCTTTCTGATATAGCTGACCAGGCATAGCCCCTGCCTGCTGCCCAGGCCAGACCTGTGGTCCTCAGGCCCCCAGTTCACGTCCACCCACTTCTTTTCCAGGCTTTGCTGTTTCCCAGCAGCCTGCAGAGGCCCCATAGACAGCCTGAGGCCCCTCCTTCCGCTGCCTGGCCAAGCCCCACCCTCCCCAGACCTCCCTTCCCTTGCTCAGAAACCGGACCCCCGATCTGTCACCAGCCCACCCGCTGTCCTGATGAACCTGGGCCGGAACTTGAGGGCCCAAGCCTTGACCCTCTTGTGGGACAGGCTGAAGGAATCCCGGCCCTCGTTCTGCAGCTGGTGCAAAAGCTGTGGCTGCTGGGCCTGGATCACTTGGTGGCCCCAGGGGCGTAAGAAGCCCAGGGGGAGGCCCACCAGCTACCAGACTCGGCTCTGAGCTGGGGCGGGGCTCAGGCCCGGGGTGTAGGAAGTTGTTTTGAGCACCTTGCTCACTACATGCCCCTCACCCCTTGACCCCTAAATCAAAGGTGGCTTCCCAGTCCTTGGTGACTTTTAGGGACCTGGTGGTCTTTTCCGGTTCTTAGCTCTTTCTTCTCAGTCCCTAATTGCTGTGTGTAACCAGAAGCATCTGTCTGTGTGGGCGAGGACTCCCTCTGCCCGGGATGGGGGTGCAGGGCTCCCTCCCCTCCCCTGCCCTCCCCATCTCCCCACCTGTGGCCTGTGAGTGTCCAGGCTCCCTCCCAAGGCCCTGTCACTCCCCACCACGTCCTCTCCTCAGTGCCCCTTGTTTCCTTGTTCTAGGTGTTTCGCCCTTTCCCACCCTTTACCCATAAACACCTGGAGTCGGGGGCTTAGGCCCCCGTCGGTATCTGCCCACCTCCCCACAGTGCTTCTCACGCTGCTGTTGCTTGGCAGCCCGTGTACGTGCCGGTGAAGGAAATAAAGGACCTGTGCGCTACCTGGCCCAGCCTCTGCTGTCTTTCTCAGGGAGTGCACGTGTGTGTGTGTGTGTGTGTGTGTGTGTGTGTGTGTGCACTTTGGTGGGGCAAAGCTGTGGAGAGAGGATGGGCTCCAGTCGTGAATTATGTGCTAGGGGCTTTGATTAAACACATAATCATTTCAGCAACCCCTGAGGGGGGGGTGATCTGACAAATGGTCGTCAGGTGATGAAACTGACACCTAGGCAGGTGAAGTGACCCTCCCAAGAGTGGAACAGCTGGTTGTGGAGCTGGGATTTGAACCCAAGCCCTCAGGCCTCCAGAGCCCATGCTTGGGCAGGCCCCCTTCCCCGATCCTTTCTGTTCCTGGGATCCTGACTCAGTGCCTAGCTGCAAAGGGTAAAGCAGGAATGAAGTCACCACTGTCTTAGGCAGAGGTCCCCCAGAAGAACATGTGAAAACAAGTCGTTTATTCCGTTAAATGAGGCTGTTGGACTGACTCTTGCCAAGGCAGGATTCTCAAACACGCAGGCAGAGAGGGACAGAAAACAGTATGAGATCAGAGGGTCCCAGAACTTTTGTTATGAGTCTGGCTTGATATGTTCAATTTCCAGTTTAGAGTTTATCATTTTGGAAAATAAGAGCTCGATTCTCAGAGCGGTTTAGTCACCTTCTAATTCTTGGTGTTTCCAGAGCATTGATAATAAAGATTTCAATCATGAAAAAAAGAAAAAACCCAAGTAGTTTATTTAGAAGATGATCCCAGGAAGCACTCTTGGTGGGGGAGTGGGGAATTGAGAACAGAAGGAAGCTAACGAAAGGGAGTTTTAGGCAACAGAGGCTCAGTCCTACCGGGGAACCCTGGGAGGGAGTGTAGCCCGTTGCAACTCAAAGTGTGGTCTGTGGACCAGCATCATTAACATCTCTTGGGAGTTTATCAGAAATGCAGAATCTCAGGTCTCACCCAACACCTATATTCTCGGAATCTGCATGTTGACAAGGTCCCCAGGACCTTGACCTTCAATGCATATTGAAGTCGGAGATGCACCAATCTAGAACCCATTTCAGTTACCCCATCCAAGGGGCGAGGAACCTGGGGCAGGCATCCTCCAAGTTTCGTTTGTCATTGGCTGAGGTCTGCTCCTGGGGTTATGAACTCACTGGTGCTCTGGCCTCTCCACACATACGCTGGGGAAAAGCCCCCTGGCAGAGACTAACTGTGCTTGTCATGGACCATGGTCAGTGTGTGCTAGAATGGTGAGTGCCGAGGAGACGGGCAGGTCACTGACAGTCTGCTACAGTCCACCCTTTGTGCCACTCAGATGCACTCAAGCCCCATGTGGAGTTCACTCTGGCCTGGCATTGCTTCTTTAAGATGGCGGCTGGTCACAGTGTCTTAGGAAGAAGAATTACACCTGGAGGATGAATGGTATAAGCTGTGGTCCTCAGCTGCAATTGCTCCTGAATCCCTAGATGATACTTATCTCCTTCCTCTACCACCCATCCTATATTCCCCTCTTCCTTGGTCAGCACTTCAGCTGGTCCAGGTTGCTTTCTGGTTACTGGTGAAGTAACCTAGATCATCATTCCTGAGAGGTCTGAACACTTGGTCATCGGCCCTGGTCAGGCTACTGTTACTGCAACTGCCTGTTTATGGTTATTGCCAGGCAGGAAGTCCCAAGACACTCCTCAGTGAATCCCCCTGAGTTCCAGACCCTGAATACTCCTTCCTGTCCCCACTATGAGGCAGTGGTCCTAACCCCTCATGTTAATCAGAATCAGTAACCCCTGCTAATAATTGGCCTTTCTTTGCCTGATGGTCTAATGACATGAACCAAAAATGGCCAGGCAGCCTCTATAACTTTATTTTTTTCTTTTTCTTTCTTTTTTTGTTTTTTTTGCTTTTTTTGTTTTTGGCCGCACTGTGTAGCTTGTAAGATCTTAGTTCCCTGACTAGGGATCGAAACTGGGCCCCCTGTAGTGGGAGCACAGGGTGCTAACCACCGGACCACGAGGGAATTCGCAAGCCCCTATAACTTTAGATTTAGGAGAACTTTTACTGTTCTGCCTGGTGGAAGCATCTTTCCCCGGGAACCAGGATTTCTAGTCCAGGAGTGTCTAGAGTTGTGGGGATGGGAAGTACAAATTTCTGAGGTGGGCCACTGGCAATGTTGGTCATAGGGACCACTTCCACTCTCCCCCTAGGTTCCCGGACCCACGTGTTCTGGCTGTCAGGGACAAAGCATTGTTTGAGAACCTCTGGCTCAAAGTATATCCTTCACCCCACCCTCCAGGGTGCACCCCCCAAGTTAATGCCTTAGCTCCGCCTTTAATTCCGACATTCTTTTAGGCCTGTGGTCTCTGGGTCACGCGGTGTCTGGTAGGACAAGTGGATCCCATGGTCATATGTTCATTGCTGCACCTCCTTCACTATAAAGCAGGTCCCTTGTCTGAGGTCCTGTTTTTTTATTTTTTAATTTTTTTTTACTTAAGATCTTTATTGGAGTATAATTGCTTTATAATGTTGTGTTAGTTTCTGCTGCATAACAGTGAATCAGCTATATATATGCATATATCCCCATATCCCTTCCATCTTGCGTCTCCCTCCCTCCCTCCCTATCCCACCCCTCTGGGTGGACACAAAGCACCGAGCTGATCTCCCTGTGCTATGTAGCTGCTTCCCACTAGCTATTTTACATTTGCTATTGTATATATGTCAATGCCACTCTCTCACTTCATCCCAGCTTACCCTTCCCCCTCCCCGTGTCCTCAAGTCCATTCTCTACATCTGCGTCTTTATTCCTGTCCTGCCCCTAGGTTCAGTAGAACCTTTTTTTTTTTTAGATTCCATATATACGTGTTAGCATACGGTATTTGTTTTTGTCTTTCTGACTTTCTTTGCTCTGTATGACAGACTCTATGTCCATCCACCTCACTACAAATAACTCAGTTTCATTTCTTTTTATGGCTGAGTAATATTCCAGTGTATATATGTGCCACATCTTCTTTATCCATTCATCTGTCGATGGACACTTAGGTTGCTTCCATGTCCTGGCTATTGTAAATAGAGCTGCAATGAACATTGTGGTACATGACTTTTTTTGAATTATGGTTGTTTTAGGGTATATGCCCAGTAGTGGGATTGCTGGGTCGTATGGTAGTTCTATTTTTAGTTTTTTAAGGAACCTCCATACTGTTCTCCATAGTGGCTGTACCAATTCACATTCCCACCAACAGTGCAAGAGGGTTCCCTCTTCTCCACACCCTCTCCAGCATTTCTTGTTTGTAGAGTTTTGGATGACGGCCATTCTGACCCGTGTGAGGTGATATGAGGTCATGTTTTATGGGATCCTGTGCTGACATGTCACACACTGTACGTCCTTAGATGCTCTGTCGTCCTGTAGTGCTGGGGGAGGCACTGCAGGCAGAAGGGAAAGCCTACGTTCAGAACGTGAACCACCCCCCACCAGGATGGTTCAATGCCCCTTCTAGGGTGGAAGGTGTCTGATGGAATCAATTTACCAAGGGGCTTGCTGGTCCCCTAAGGGTGTGGTCCCATAGCCAGGACTCAGAAATGGCGTCTGCTGCTCACAAGTCAGAAGTGCGGCAGAGGTAGTAGCTGGATTGACTATCGGTTCCATGCCTGACCTCTGTCTCTGGCACCATGGTCACTTTATTCATGGGCCCATAGTGCAAGTAGGGAGTGGCCAAAGACTGCACCTAGCTGACCTCCATTGGGTGAGACATCCTGACCACCTGGTCGTTTCAGTGGATGCTCTCGGGCGGGCACTGGTGTGAGACACGAAAGTCCACAGGCCCTGTGCCACCCTCCATGGATCTATCTACTTGCCTCTTTCCCAGATGTCTTCGTCTCGGAATTTCTAGTCTTTCTCTTGCATGTCCCCTGACCGATCTGCTGCTGCCCGGAGGTCTGTGTGTGTTCTTCCCCCAAACCGCTTCTTCCTCCACGCCAAGTGGATGCCCAGGTCCAGAACGTGAAGCTCTACCCACCTGAAAGGCTGCCCTTCACCACCGTCTTCCAGGGCCACCCAGAGTGAGCCGTGGCTCAGCAGCAGTTCGTTTTCAGTTTTTACCAGCTTATCAAGTCTACCCCCTCGTGAACCAGGCCTGAATTTTTCCTCCTGTATGAGCTGGCCATAGGGAAACTCCAGTGAGGCTATAGGGGTAAGCCGAGGAAGAGGCACTGGTGCAGTAGACATAGGTGGCCTGGGGGTGTGGGTGACTGACTTGTTTGTGCCCTCTGGCCTTCCTCAGGCCCAGTCTCAAGTGTACCATTTCATCCTAAACGGAATCACTGCTTGGCCCCATCCAACCTTATGACGTGGTGAGTCTGAAAACACCCAGCTCATGGTGGGCAACTCTGATTGCATAGTAACTTAATGTCCAGTGGTCAAGTGCTCACTCCCTACTAGGGCCCGGTAGCATGCTGGGAGTGGCTTTTTTAACAGTAAATAATTCTCTTCTGTAGATAGCATGCCCTTGACTCTAGAACAGGGGTCAGCAAACTATGACCCATGGGCCAAATCTGGCCCGTCACCTGTTTTTGTTTGGCCTGCAAGCTAAGAACGTTTTTTATAGTTTAAATGGGTACACCTTAAATGGTTATTTGAGTGCCTATGCAATGTCCTTGATTTTGCCTCTTGGCCTGCAAAGCCTAAAATATTTTCCATCTGGCCCTTTAAAAAAAGTTTGCCAGCCCTAGGGGTCTGCACTTCACCTCTCTTATTGGGACTTCCCGGAGACTTCACATGAAATTCTTGTCCAACACAGATATTTCTAGCACTGTGGGACCTGTAGCATCACAATTACTGAGATTCCTTTAAAAAATTTTTTATTTTATATTGGAGTATATTTGATTAGCAATGTTGTGTTAGTTTCAGGTGTACAGCGAAGTGATTCAGTTATACATGTACGTGTATCTATTCTTTTTCAAATTCTTTTCCCGTTTATTGCAGAGAATTGAGCAGAGTTCCTTGTGCTATACAGTAGGTCCTTCACAATTACTGAGATTCTTATCTGTAGTGAATTAGGATGGGATCCCGGTGGATGAGGGTCCATTGGCTTATCAATTGCTTCACTTGAGAGATAAGAGCAATGATTATTATGACTGTGGAGTGGCTTGGCTATTGTTAATCATCAGAGAATCTCTAAAGGAGGAAAATGTTAGGCTCAGGTCAGCCAACCATTCACTCAGGATATGGTATGAAAGTCAAATGGCCTCCATTGCAACAAAGGGAAGATTGCATTGGAAATCAGGACCAAGACCTGATGGTAAGACTGCAGAGTAACAAAGGAGGCTGAAAGCAGCACCCCAAAAGTCTCCTCTGCTGAAGTCCTAGAATGAAAGGATGTCCTAGAATGACACCCATGGGTGGAACATTTGAGGAGATGCCCTTAAAAATCTTTTTTTTTTTGCGGTACGCCGTTGTGGAGCACAGGCTCCGGACGCGCAGGCTCAGCGGCCATGGCTCACGGGCCCAGCTGCTCCGCGGCATGTGGGATCTTCCCGGACCAGGGCACGAACCCATGACCCCTGCATCAGCAGGCGGACTCTCAACCACTGCGCCACCAGGGAAGCCCTGCCCTTAAGAATCTTGAACTCCCAACCCTCCTACACTGTTGGTGGGAATGTAAATTGGTACAGCCACTATGGAAAGCAGTGTGGAGGTTCCTTAAAAAGCTAAAAATAGAGTTGCCGTATGACCCAGCAATCCCACTCCTGGGCATATATGTGGGCAAAACTCTAATTTGAAAAGATACATGCACCCCTATGTTCATACCAGAACTATTTACAATAGTCAAGACATGGAAGCAACCTAAATGTCCATCGACAGATGAATGGATAAAGAAGATGTGGTACATATATAAAATGGAATACTACCCAGCCATAGAAAGAATGAAATAGTGCCATTTGTAGCAACATGGATGGACCTAGAGATTATCATACTAAGTGAAGGACGTCAGAGAAAGACAAGTACCAAAAGATATCACTTACATGTGGAATCTAAAATATGACACAGGGACGTCCCTGGTGGCGCAGTGGTTAAGAATCTGCCTGCCAATGTAGGGGACATGGGTTCGAGCCCTGGTCCAGGAAGATCCCACATGCCACGGAGCAACTAAGCCTGTGAGCCACAACTACTGAGCCTGCACTCTAGAGCCTGCAAGCCACAACTACTGAAGCCTGTGCGCCTAGAGCCCGTGCTCCGCAACAAGAGAAGCCACCGCAATGAGAAGCCTACCCACTGCAACGAAGAGTAGCCCCCGCTCACTGCAACTAGAGAAAGCCCGCACGCAGCAATGAAGACCCAACTCAGCCAAAAATAAATTAATTAATTAAGAAAAAAATGACACCAACCTGTCTACAAAACAGAAACAGACTCACAGACATAGAAAACAAATTTATGGGGAATTCCCAGTGGTTAAAACTCGGCACTTTCACTGCCGTGACCCGGGTTTGATCTCTGGCTGGGGAATTAGGATCCTGCAAGCCTTGCGTCCCAAGGCCAAAACAAACAAACAAACAAACAAATAAATCCCCATCCCCATTAAAAAAAGAAAAGAAGGGCTTCCCTGGTGGCGCAGTGGTTGAGAGTCCACCTGCCGAGACAGGGGACACGGGTTCATGTCCTGATCCGGGAAGATCCCACGTGAGAGGCCCGTGTACCGCAAAAAACAAAAGAAACAAAAAAAAAAAACTTATGGTTATCAAAGGGGAAAGGGGGTGGGATAAATTAGGAGTTTGGGATTAGCAGGTACACGCTATTACATATAAAATAGATAAACAACAAGGGCCTACTGTAAAGCACAGGGAACTATATTCAATATCCTGTAATAAACCATAATGGAAAAGAATATGTATACATATGTATAACTATATCATTTTGCTGTACACCAGAAGCTAACACAACGTTGTCAATCAACTATACTTCAATTAAAAAAAAAAAAGTAAAAGAATCTTGAACTCCCGGTTTCCGGGAATCCTCTGGGCTGGAAGAAGGGCCTCTACTTTGCCAGAGGGGAGCAGCTTCCCTTTACCTGGAGGCTGCAAAGACCTCCTTGAGGCAGATGCCTCCTGAAATGATGCTTCTCAAGATTTGCCCCTGCCACCCTTAGGCGTTTCTAAACCACAAGCTAACGTCCAGGTCTTAGCATGTGGAGAAGTACTGTTCCAGATAAGAGAAGAGAGGGATTATTCTCTGCCAAACGCTGCAGGGGCTGAATGACCTGGTACCAGCAGGGACCAGGACAACAAATATAGGAGTGGATTTTTGAGGTTGGTAGACCCAGGAGGGTGAGCTGGAGAATGACTGGCTAGGGGAGAGTTTATTTTATTTTATTTTATTTTGGCCACACCGCCCGGCTTGCGGGATCTTAGCTCCCCGACCAGGGATTGAACCCAGGCTCTCGGCAGTGAAAATGTGGAGTCCTAACCGCTGGACGGCCAGGGAATTCCCAGGGTAGAGGAGTTTATTGATATGGGAGACAAGGATGCCTACCCTCCTATGACTCAGGATTTAACTTCCTGGCAAAGACACCTGAAGCCAAATGACTCGCTGGCAATGACTCCTTGACAGACAGAACAACAGCATACAGCAATTGAATCGAAGATGTCCGAATTGCCTCATCAGAGTCTTGAGGAAGGAGACAACAGGCTCAGAGAGGCAGCAATGAAGACCCATTCCATTGCTAGAATGGAACTGTGATGTAAGATGAGAGAATCCACAGGTGACTGTGATGCTTCAGGTGTTATCAGCACCCCTCTCAGCACAGCAGTGGGGTCTGGCCGGTGCAGGACCAAATCTCAGAATCCCATCATGGGGGTCTTACTTCCTATAACTGCTTCTAGTACCCTCTGTCTTAGGATGCGTTCCCCCAGGTGCAGACTTGGAGATAGGGATTTGAATGCAAGTAGTTTATCTGGGCGGTGATCACAAGAAATACCTGTAGCAGCCTAAGGATGTGAGACAGGGAAGGGAAGGGAGCCAATAACGGAGATCGTTGAGCAGGTTACCGTTGTGGGTAACTAGGGCTCAGTGCTACTGGGGACCTCTGGGAGACAGAGTAGCATATACCTCAGTGTTACCCCGCCCCAGGTGAGGGAGCTGGGGTAGTTATTCTCCAACTCTAATCTGTCATTGACTGACAGATGCTTCTGGAGGTACGAGCTCCCCAGAAATTCCAGCCTGCCTTGCGTTCTGAAAGCCCTCAGGTGGCGAGTAGCAGGTGCCTGGGGTAGGATGCTGTGACAGGCACAGGAACAGTAAAGGAATACGAGCAAAACGCCAAGTGTGTGTGCTGGCCACGCGCCTACCCGTTTGATAAAGATTTTTAAAATTATTTATTTATTTAATTCATTTTTGGTTGCGTTGGGTCTTAGTTGCAGCACACGGGACCCCTCGTTGTGGCGCTCGGGCCTCTCTCTAGTTGTGGCGTGTGGATTTTCTCTTCTCTGGTTGTGGTGCGTGGATTTTTCTCTTCTCTAGTTGTGGCGTGGGTTCCAGAGCGCATGGGCTCTGTAGTTTGTGACACGCGGGCTCTCTCGTTGAGAGACACGAGCTCAATAGTTGAGGCATGCGGGCTTAGTTGCCCCGCGGCATGTGGGATCCTAGTTTCCTGACCGGGGATCAAACCTGCATCCCCTGCATTATAAGGCAGATTCTTTACCACTGGACCACCAGGGAAGTCCCCTATTTGATAAATATTTATGGGGTATCTCCTGTTGTTGGCACTAGGGATACAGCAGGGAAGAAGGACACGTAGTCCCCACCCATACAGAGTTTCCCTTCTACCTGGGCAGGCAGACAATAAACTGGCAAACAAAACAACTACAGATTGTGAAATGCGCTCTGCAGACGGTGCTATGCTGTGATGAAAAACTATTGGGGGCTGCGTGCGAGGAGCAGAAAGGGCAGGTCTCTCAGGAAGAGGCCTTTCAACCAAGACCCAAGAGAAAAAGAGGAGCTGGCCACGTTTGTGCCCAGGAAATGCATTCCATGCACAGGGAACAGCGAGGACAAAGGTTCAGGCAGGAAAGAGCATGGTGCGCTTGAGTAGCAGGAAGGAAGAGGAAGGAGGAAGGAATTTGGCACCCATGAGGTGGAAGAGGACAGCAGGGCTAGGTCTTAGGGCTATGGCAAGGAGCCCACGTTGGTTTTTTTGTTTGTTTTTGTTTTGTTTTTCTGGCTGGGCCATGCGGCATGCGGGGATCTTAGTTCCCCAATCAGTGATCCAACCCGTGCTCCCTGTAGTGGAAGCGTGGAGTCTTAACCACTGGACCGCCAATGGAGTCCCCAGGAGCTTAGGTTTTATTCTAAGTGCAATGGAAAGCACTGGGGGGTTGACTCTGGAGTGGCATGATTGCTTTCTCTTTTAGAGGGCTCACTCTGGTTGCGATAACACCATCTATTCTCCCATCCACACTATAGAGTCTTGTTCAACGTTAAGCTCTGGGGACACCCAGGAGACTTAGCTAGTATCCCTGCCCCTAGGGGCGTGCTCAACCCTCCTCCCTGTTTCAACTCTGCCGCAGCCACCCCCATTCCCTGCCCCGTGACACTTGACACAATGTGATCCATTGGAAGCTAGTTTATTTCGATTTATGTTTCATGGGGCTGGGCTAGGCTGGGCTGGGAGGTGGCTGGGCTCTCAAGCTTGGCTCTAGGGACCTAGGTCCCCTTCCTCGGCACTGCGGCGGCCGAAGTCCATCCAGCCATATGCTTCTTCTTCTTCTTCCACCCATGGTCCCTGCTTCTTGGACAGGTCTGAGGGTCAGAGGTGGGAGAGGAGGTGAGGATGGGGGAAGGATGCCTAGCCTCTGGAAACTGAAGCCAGGGCCAGCCTGGGGGGACCTTGGCTAAACCAGGCTGGGCGAGGCAAGTGGGGAGTGTTATCAGCAGCTCCTACCTGCTACCAAGTGTGAGGGATCCTGGAGCCCCAGCTGCCTTCGGTGGTGAGAGGCTGGGCCCAGCCGGTCCAGCCCACGTGGCTCCTGGTCCCTATTGGCCCCTGGACCCAAGGGTGCATCTTGCAGGTGGGAGCGGGGCTTCCAGGTAGCTTCAGAGAAGGTGGCCAGAGCCAGCACCAAGATCAGCACATACGCACACAGTCGCTGCATCTTGTCTGCAAAGGAGAGAGGAGTTGAGCTTAAAGGTGGGGCTGTCCAGGCACCCAGAGGCAGGGCCAGGACCCTCCCTGCCGATGGATCTGCAGCTCTGCGTGGGGTTGTGGTCTGTTCCTCCAGGTCCTGCCAGATCCTCCCCTAACTCCCAACCTCAAGCCTTGCCCCTTTGCTCCTTACCTACCCTAGTTACGGTGACTGTTTCTCTCGGAGGAATTTAAAACCCAGAACAATGGTTTCTAAACTGTTCTGAAGAATTTGAGGCCACGTGAGTGGTTCTGTAATGCTTAAGTCTTGCAACTGAAAGTGAACTTTTTTTTTTTTTTTTTTTTGCGGTACGCGGGCCTCTCACTGTTGTGGCCTCTCCCGTTGTGGAGCACAGGCTCCGGACACGCAGGCCCAGCGGCCATGGCCCACGGGCCCAGCCGCTCCGCGGCATGTGGGATCCTCCCGGACCGGGGCACGAACCCGTGTCCCCTGCATCGGCAGGGGGACTCTCAACCACTGCGCCACCAGGGAAGCCCTGAAAGTGAACTTTTAAATAGTAATAGGAATGGGATACACACACTCAGCTGCTCACGCCTCTCTATGCAGCCAACCAGCACATTCACTGTGTAGTGGGGTCACCCTGTTTTTGTGCAGCCTTCGGAGGAAAGGTGCTCCTGCCCTTTTCACTTACCTGAGGACTATCCTCTGATTATAATCTAGCAGTTAACAAACAAACAAACAAACTGAAACTGTCACCATTTGCAGCTGTGTGTCAAGGTGAACCAAGTTTGGGGAAACCAGAATACAGAAATAAACCGGACCCTCAAACAAATCTAAAATTTATCAGAAGTAAATAATAAACATGTTGCCTTTGAAGAACACATTTGTATTAATAAATTACTGGTTTCATCTGTTTTCTCTGTTAGATTTCTTTTGGAAGAGAAAGGGTTCTGCTGCTAAAGAAACAAACCTGAAAAACCAGTGATCTAGAGTGATGCTGTCTAATATGGTAGCCACCAGCCACATGCGGCTCTTCACATTTAAATTAATAAAAGTTAAAAATTCCTGGGACTTCCCTGGCAGTCCAGTGGTTAAGCCTCCGTGCTTCCTCTGCAGGGGGCATGGGTTCAATCCCTGGTCGGGGAGCAAAGATCCCACATGCTGGGTGGCCGCACACACACACACACACACACACACACACACAAATTCCTCTCTTGCACAGGCCACATTTTTAGTGTACATGTGGCTGGCGGATACCGTATTGGACAGTGAGGCTGTGGAATGTTACCACCAACATGGAAAGTTCCATGAGACAGTGCTGGTCTAGGAAAGAGCTTGAGATGGGTCTAGGAGCTGTAGGTTCCAGTTCCAACCCTGCCCAATTTGTGTGACTTTGGGCAAGTCACATCTCTCTCTGGGCCTCAGTTTTCTCCCCTGAGAGATGGGAGAATAGTCTTCATCCTCACCCCGCAGGGCTGGGGTGAGCATGGAGTCAGGGGGTCAGGGAAGGGCCCTGGTTGAGGCAGCAGGGCAGCTCGAAGGCAAGGGCTGGGATGCCAGGGTGGGTCCTGGAGCTGAGACCTAACCCAGCTAAGGGCTAAGGGAAGGCTCCCAGCCCTGGAGACACTGAAGTGTGAGACTGCTAACTGGATGAGGGCAGGGGTCCCATTAACCCTCCTCCCAGCTTCTCCCCTCCCTTCCTGGGTGCTCTCACCTGCAGAGTTGGGAGATGCGTGTCGCTGCTGTTGGCCTGGCGCCTCAGTTCTCTGCTCTGCTGGGCGCTCCAGCCTGACTTATAAACCCTCAAGGGCCCTCCCAAGCCCTCCTCCCCCAGGAGGCCGGGCTCCCCACTGCAGAGGAATAAGGATGGGCACAGGTACCTCAGCCCCGCCCCGCCCTGTCATTTAGTCAGCTGTCCAGATGTGGGGGAAGGGAAGGCGAGTTGAACTTCACAGAGAGGGGCGGGAGCAGAGTGGGGGCAATTCTTCAGCTGGGCATATCAGGCGGGAGACAGGCTCCCTGGGCTCAGGACAGAGCCCCCTGCCATGTCCTTGGGGTCAGCAGCCTGGTGATCATTCCTTGGACCACATCCCAGTTGGATGGACCGAGTGACCTCAGATTCAGAGGAAGCATATTTCCCGACATGTTCATGTTTGAAGAGCAGGGAGTGTGTGAATGTGGAGTGATGTATTGATCCGCTGTCCCCTCTGTTGGGCTCTGCAAACAGGACGTGTCATAGTTATCAGGAGCAATGGGCCGTGGGCTGATGGCCCCGCTCTCTCTGCCTAGTGGCTGCGTCCTGGTTGCCTCTGAAGCCCCTTCACCTCCCTTACCTGGAAAACCCTGAGCGTCCCCCTTCTGATGCCTTTGACGCCCTCTGCGCTGGGCTGGGTTTAGCTTGGGGTTCCCCATCATCTCTCGGGTCTGTCCCTCCTCCCCCACCCCTTGCATCCCCCATCAAAGCCAGCTCCTTGAGGTTCCTGCACTTCCAGGCTCCCTCATTTTGTTTGCAAAGCAAGACAGTAATCTGCACTTTTCAATATCGAAATACATCTTTAAATGGTTAGCAAAGAGACTAAAGCGTTTGCCCGAATGTACCAGAAAACCAAAGGGTGCGTTTGGTCAACTTATTTGATAAACTGCTGCATCGACCTGGTTTGGGTGGATATGACTAGCTCTAGGCTGTGTTTGATTTTTCCACGGTTGGGGCTAGAGATTTAGCTCTTGTTCATGTGTCGTCAGGGCCCCTCCTTGTCTGGGGGAGTTTTGATGCCCCTGGGTATCATAAGGGGCCGTGGTACCCACGCTCACAGCCAGACTTGCTGAAAATGAGCAGGCGATGAAAGAAGCAGGCTGTGAAGTGTCCATGGCAACCAGTGGCCAAACGTTCTGATAAATAACCGCTCACATCCGGAGCAGGACTCAGGGACTCAGCAGATGAAATAACTGAAAATGACAAAAACGGGGCAGGCATTGTTGATAATTAATCGAATCACAGAATCTCAGAGTTGGAAGGGACTTTGAGGGGGCTTGGGAGGAAAGGTGGGGTGGGGAGCAGCTCTGCTCACGTGCTAGGGGAATAGAGGCGTTTGCGTTGCTGTGGTAACAGGAAATGATAAGCTTACAGCAGAGCCCTGGTTGTATAGGGCCCAAGACTTGATTTCTGCTGAGGAGGGGGTCATGCTCCTTTGGCTGTTCTTCTGCAGGCTGGCTGCTGGAGGGGTGGCCACTGGAAGACGGCTGCTGCTGGTGGGCGTTGGCGGGCCTGCGGGGGGTGGGGGTGGGGGCGCTCACAGTCACAGAAACTGCATGTTCTCCTCACAAGGGGAGCTAGTCCGATGGCAAAGGGAAGGGTTTCCTGGCTTTGTCCTTTTCCAGTTTGGGGCAGATGGCTGTTTTATCCCCCCAGGAAACAAAGGAAGTAACTTGGAGAGGAGTCTTGAAGATGATGTACATAAAGCAAGCTGCCCAGAATATCGTGGGCATCTAATTTGTTTGCATCTTCTCCCCTTAGCCTCTCTGGGTCTCAGTTAGCCTCATCTGTGAAATGGGAATCACTCATTCCTACCTCACAGGGCTGTGGTGAAGGGGGAATGTGACAAGATCTATGCACAGGTTTTGCATACACGGTCCTGAGTTTACATGACTGACCAAGGAGAGCTGGGCCGGAAACTCTGGGACCTGTGAAGATGTGACAGTGCATGGCAAAAGAGATGTTGCACATGCGATTAAGGTTACAAACTTTAAAATAGGAAGTTTACCCTGGATGGTCTGAGTGAGCCCAATTTAATCAGATGAGTTCTTAAAAACAGCGCTCCACGGCCAGAGGCAGAAGTGATGTGGCTGAAGGATGAAACAGAGATTTGAAGAATGAGAAGGACCAGCCCTTGCTGGTCTGAAGGCGGGTGGGGGGCAGCGAGATGAGGGATGCAGGTGACCTTAAGGAGTGAAGTGGTTCCCCCTGACCACCAGCAAGGAACAGGGATTTCAACCCCATGACCGCAAAGAACTGAATTCGGCCAACAACCTGGATGAATTTGAACTTGGATTTGTCCCTGGCACCTCCAGAAAGGATTGCAGCCCTGGCAGCACCTTGATGTCAGCCCAGTGGGCCATGCTATACCTGGACTCCTGACCTACAGAACTGTGAGGGAATGAATTTGCGTCGTTTTAAGCTTCTAAGTTTGTGGTAATTTATTATGGCAACACTAGAAAATGAATCCAAGGAGTTCCAGCCTTTTGAAGGCTTCTGTCAGTGAGAACGGACCCTGAGTGAGTTCGCGGGTGATTTTTCCAGTGCAATTAAGGGAGATGTTTGTCAGGACATCTGACTGTCCATCTAGTCCATTTTTGTTCCAGTTATCGAGCATGTGCTGTAAACCACAGTCTGGATGAGGCCCTGGGGATAAGAGGTGACTGTGACCGGCCCTCTCATTGCTTTGGTGGAGTTTAGATTCTTGAGGAGGGGGGACACATAAAATAGACAAAAGCGATGGTTCCCTGTCAAGGGGAAAAGCTTCTCTGGACTCCGCTGCCACCACGTCCCCCGCCCCTCGCCCCAGCTATGCTCCCTGCTGTCAGGACTGGCCTTGGGAAACCTCTGATGAGCTGCTGTCAGGAAGGCAGTGCCTTGGCTCCCTAATCAGTTATTGATACGGAAAAAGGGAGAGGTTGACGGTGACTCAGTCACCCCGCCCCAGGCAACGGGGCCTTGGAGGATGTGAAGGTGCTGGGACAAACAGTGACACCTGGGTGCCGTTCATATCCACATGGGCATCCACGGTTCCTCCCAGGGCTGGGGCTGGGGCTGGGGAGAGGGAGGTGGGTTCATGACTTCTAGCCTCACCTGCTGTCCGAAGGTCATAAGGTAGCAGAACCAAGAGGACAGCCCGTATGATGCCCTCAGGCTGAACTGGAGAGGGCAGGTGACAGGCCCGGCAGAGAGGAGAGAGAGCAGAGGTGCTCCCATCCCAGCCTTCTCTCCCTGGCCCTGCCTCTCACCTTCTTTCTCTCTCTTTTTTTTTTTTTTTTGGCTGTGCTGCGTGGCTTACGGGATCTTAGTTCCCCAACCAGGGACCGAACCCGCGCCCCCTGCAGTGGAAGCGTGGAGTCTTAAACACTGGACTGCCAGGGAAGTTTCCCCCCCCACTTCTTCGACAGTGTTTTTATTTTAAAACTATTTATTTGGCTGCGCCAGGTCTCAGTTGCGGCCCACGGGATCTGTTCCCCGACCAGGGATCGAACCCGGGCCCCCTGCATCAGGAGTGTGGAGTCTTAACCACTGGACCACCAGGGAAGTCCCACCGATAGTGTTTTTAAATGGGAAAATAATTCTAAAAGTACTAATGTGAGAGGACTCTTTCCTCAGGTACATTTTAGGGGTGGTCGGCCAGGTTGAGTTGCTTACCCCAGACCCCACGGGGAGGAGGCGAGGCGGCTGAGCTGTGAACCTGGTCCGTCTTCTTGGTCTCCGGCTACTGCAGCCTCTCCTCGCCCACAGCCTCCTGTTCTACCCTTTCTTCTGAAGCCCAGCGCCTGCTGAATCTACCTTTGCTGGGACCTCCAGTTCCCCAACCCCGTCTGGGTCCTCACAACCCACCTACCCTTCCCGGTTTCACTTTCCTCCCCAGCCTGGGTCACAGGGTTTGTCATTTCAGTCGTGTGTGGTGCATCTGGATTACTGCCCTTGTCCTGTTTCAGAACCTGCCGGGCGGGTCCCCAGTTCCTGGCAGAGGATGCCACTACCCCTTAGTTTCTGTCTTCCTCTCCCTGCAAACAGGAAAGTTCCTGAAAGTGCCCAGTTGATTCCATTACAGATTAATAGTCCGCAGCTGGGCTGTTGCCTGGCAACCTTGTGAATCATCTCTCCCTTCACTCTCAAAGTCATCTGACATCAGCCCCCATCTCTCCACCATGACCAAGGTTGTCCAAGTCTGCCTTCCATCCTTTATTTTTTATTTTTTTTAGGCCCCTTGGTATCTTAGTTCCCCAACCAGGGATCGAACTTGTGCCCCTAAAGTGGAAGTGTGGAGTCTTAACCACTGGACCACCAGGGAAATCCCTGCCTTCCATCCTTTTCTCCTTTCTGCCGTTACTAGAGGGGACATAGCCCCGTTCAAGATCAACCCCCCTCCCAGGGTCCTTCATCCCAGACCCTCCTGCCTGCTTAGAGACCTTGTACCTTCACTTTTTCATTCATTCACTCATTCATTCATGCATTCATCTGTTTCTTCAACAAAAATTCTCTAAGTTCTCACTTGGTGCCAGGCACTGTGCTGACCCTGGGGACACAGTGTTGATCAAGATGGCCTTCATGCCTTTTCTCTTGAAGGAGAGACAGTATGATGCGAGCTGAAGGTACCACAGGTGGTTGGGGGCGATGTAAGCTGGGGAACCTTGTCTATTTCCCTGGACCTTGAAGCTCTCCTCCATGAAAGCCTCCTGACATCTATAACACGTTTCCCCTCCCTCTTCCCAGAATGATGGTGATTAAAATTTAGGGAGCATTTCTATGACCAGACCTCCACGGTAAGCACTTTACATGCATTATGTCTTCTAATCCCTACCACAACCCCACAAGGAGGGTAACACTCTTCTCCCTAGTTTATAGCTGAAGAAACGAACGCACAGAAAGAGCTGGTGATTGTTGGGAGAAGCAATGAAGCAATGAAGGTCCACTATGGACCTTGAGCATCCCTGAATGTTCTTGCTGAGGAGGCCAAGAATGCAAGGTTATGACCACTCTTCACCTGGGCCACGTCTCAGAGATGTCTTTGGAGTGAGTAACCTTGAAGGATGAGGTTCTTGATCTCCCGATGGGAGTAGGGAGATTCCCCAAGCTCAGCGTTCCTCAGCTGCAACTACTGCCCACAAAGCATCCATCTGGGTCCATATTGTGTCACCAACTGTGGAGTTTGAGGGGCGAGGGGAATCGATGCAAATCATGCTGTTAGCTGGGTTGTAAGTAATCAGGTTATTTGTCTCTGACCCAGGAGTCTTTTGTCTTCTGCTGGCATCGATCAAAGAATAACTTATCAGCTCCTAACTAGGATAAAATCAAATCAATCAAATCAATCCCAGAGTCAACACAGTGATTTGCCCAGGACACAGGACTCATCCACTGAGATCTGAACTTAGGCAGTTTGATTTCACAAGCATTAAATAAAAGTCTTTCCTTGCTGCTTTCCTGCTCCCTGTATGGCAGTCTTTGAGTGAGGTTGGTTGGAGGGACAGTGGGGCTCAGGAGAAATGGGAGGAGGTTTTGATGGCTGGTTGTACCTGCGACCTCACTTGGCTATTGTGAAAAGCTATTTCAGGGAAGGGAGAGGGGGCAGTGTATTTCTCCAGGCTTTACTGAAGTTCTCCTGCATTTATAAACCCATCTCATTCTACACTATCCCTGGCAGAGGGTAGAGGACATTTGTGTTCACCAGCCAAAGTGATGCCATGTGGCAAGAGCAAAACTCCCTGCTCATAATTTGAGCCAGCTTTGAAAGGATGCAATTAAAAAAATACATATAACCTATTTCTTGAGATATATTTCACATATCACACCATTCACTCTTTTAAAGTATACAATCCAGGGGCTTTCAGGATGTTCACAAAGTTACCCAAATATTACCATTATTTAATACCATTTTCATCACCCCAAGAGGAAACCCTGTTCCCCTTTGCTGTCCCTCCTCATTCCTCCTTTCCCCTGGCAACCACTCATCAACTTTCTGTCTCTGGATATGTCTGGACATTTCACATAAATGGAATCATACAAACCGTGGCCTTCTGTGTCTGGCTTCTTTCACTTAGCATTGTTTTCAAGATTTACTCATGTTACAGCATGTACCAGTACTCGTTCCTTTTTTTGCCCAATTATATCGCATTGCATGGATATACTACATTTTATTTAATCATTCATCAATTAACGTGATCAGATGGACATTTGGGTTGTTTCCACTTTTTGGCTATTATGAACAATGATTGCTAGGAACATTTATGTACAAGGTATTATGTGAACATATGTCTTCAGCTCTCTTGGGTATAAACCTAGGAGTGGAAGGGCTGGATCACAGAGTAAGTCTATGTTCAACTTTTTGAGGAACTGACAGACCGTTTTCTTCAGAGGCTGTACCATTTTACATTCCCACCAACAATGGATGAGGGTTCCCATTTCTCCACATCCTCCACCAAAAATGGTTATTTTTTGTCTTTTTGACTATAGCCATCCTACTGAGTAGAGTGTCATCTCACTGGGTTTTTGTTTTTGTTTTTGTGGTACGCGGGCCTCTCACTGCTGTGGCCTCTCCCGTTGCGGAGCACAGGCTCCTGACGCGCAGGCTCAGTGGCCATGGCTCACGGGCCCAGCCGCTCCGCAGCATGTGGGATCTTCCCAGACCGGGGCACGAACCCGCGTCCCCTGCATCAGCAGGCGGACTCTCAACCACTGCACCACAAGGGAAGCCCAATAATGGTGTTTCTGAAAAACAGTTAAGGACACAGGGAAATTTTCACATAGTGGATTACATAGATTTCTGTTTTCTTTTTCCTACTTTTTGCTGTTTTCCAATTTTTCAGTGAGTGCATATCGTTTTCACAGTCAAATAAAATATATATTTTTAAGGAGGAGTAGTGTATATCCAATGCACTCACCTCTTCACCAACCCCCTACACTGCTCCTTGAAAAGGGGCTTCTGACCCTTCTCAAGGTCACCAACTCATTGGCCTTGGGTGTCTCCTAGTTGCCTACAATTGTTTCCTGCAGCGTTTGGCATTGTAGTCCAGCCCTCTGGGCTTCTTTAAGGTCTCCTGCTAGGCACCACTCAACCTCTCTACCTGCCTGAACCTTCCATTCCTTCCAAATATAGGAGTTCCACAGGGGATCGTATGGACCCTTCCTCTCTCTCCCTTGATGGTCTCACCCTGTCGTGACTTCAGGGCTCATGATCTTAAAGCTGTTTCCACACACACCTTCTCTTCATGTCCAGACCCCATTGCCAACTCTTGGCTGTGTTCATTCATTCATTCGCTCATTCATTCACATTTACGGAGTACTTACTTGGTGCAGGTGCTGTACCATGCGGGGATTCAGCAACGAACAAGTCAAACCACACCTTTTTCTCATGGAGTTTCTATTCTAGTTGGGGAGTCAGATGCTAAGCCAACCACTGTACAAATAGCTAAATTTGCCCACTGGGTTTAGGCAAGGGGTCACATTCAGTGTGTGACAGGGAGAGGCACTCTTTTCCTGCTCTCTTTTTCTCCATAGCACTTATCACCTTCTGGACAAGGATCTAATTCATTTGTTTGGTTTTGTCCATCTTCCCCCACTGGAGTGAGCAGGGTTAGCGTATCTGGTAGAGCAGGAGGGAAAGGATGGGAGAAATCAGTGGGTCTCAAAAGGGAGGTATGATTTTGCCTCCAGGGGCATTTGGCAATGTCTAGAGACAGTTCTGGTTGTCTGGGGAGGTGGGGTAGGGGAAGGAGTGCTATTGGCATCTAATTCGTAGAGGTCAGAGATACTGCTAAACGTTCTATGATACACGGGACAGACCACCTCCTCTCCCTCCCCTCAATAACTACCTGGCCCCAAATATCAATAGTGCTGAGGCTGAGAAACCCTGGGTTACATGAGCCCACTGGGCACTGTCATAAACCCAGGAAAGCTTTTCAGAGTCACCCACACCGTGTCTTCTGTCCCGCCTCCAGCAGCAAAGCATCTGAGATCTCTCTCTGTGAGTCTCAATTTTTTGTATCAATGATCCTTTTTACTCTCATACGAAAAATCTAGAGGGACTTTCCTGGTGGTCCAGTGGTAAAGAATTTGCCTTACAATGCAAGGGATGTGCGTTTGATCCCTGGTCAGGGAACTAAGATCCCGCATGCTGCGGGGCAACTAAGCCCACGTGCCACAACTACTGAGCTCCCATGCCTCAACTAGAGAGAGAAAACCCGCAGGCCACAACTAGAGAGAAGCCCTCGCGCCACAATAAAAGATCTCACATGCCTCGACTAAGACCCAATGCAGCCAAAAATAAATAAAATAAATAAATAAAAATAAATTAAAAAAAAAAAAGAATCTAGAGAGGAATTCCCTGGCGGTCCAGTGGTTAGGACTCCCCACTTCCACTGCTGAGTGTGTGGGGAACTAAGATTCCATAAGCCACCACAAGCCACCACAAGAACCTAGAGCACCAGCTTGGGAATTTTAGATCATTTTCATCATATGACAGGTATACGCCAGGCATTTTAAGTAAAAGATAATTTATTTGAGGTTGGTAATGACAGGTTCTTCTTTAAAGCTTAACTTAAAATATAATCCGTAACTCACAGACGTAGAAAACTGATTGTGGTTGCCAAGGGGGATGGGGGATGGGGGAGGGATGGAGTGGGAGTTGGGGGTTATCAGTTGCAAAGTATTACATATAGAATAGATAAACAACAAGGTCCTACTGTATAGCCCAGGGAACTATATTCGATATCCTGTGATAAACCATAATGGAAAAGGATATAAAGAAGAATGTATTTATATATGTAAAACTGAATCACTTTGCCTTACAGCAGAAATTTACACAACGATGAAAATCAACTATACTTCAATAAAAAATAAAAATGAAATAAAATATCTGTAATAATCCTACCATTTGAAGATAAAATTTGAGTTTCCCATTAAACAGTGACAGAACCTTGTTTATATTTAATTAGAAGAAAAAGCACGATTTTAGACAAATTAAAAAGTGATATTACATCATGCTTGGTTCTGAGAACAAATACATGTTAAAATGCAGATTTAAAGTTCATTATGTATTTCTTTTAAAGCTGTAGTCCATACGGATCCCCTTATATTTTTTAATAAACTTTGTATTATTTTTCCTGGAGGGTGATATAAGAGAGTTTCAGGCTACTTATGCAAGCACATTACAGATAGCACGTGAGAGACGGGCGTTGTCTTTGGTCCCAGTAAATGAAAAGCCACATTTGATGTAGCCATCCTTGTATTTTCTCCTCCAACATTGTTTTTGACATCCTTAATCAGATGAACAGGACCTGCAGATCTGGTAGGGTTCGCTAGTGGTGAATGGAGAGATCACTCATGGGCCACTCCAGGGGTTCTGGTCTGAGGCTCTGAGGGCTGAGCTCAGGCTTGGTACCAGTAAAAAGCACCCCAGCTGACTGCTGTGACAGCCAGGTTTCTGCACCTCTCAGCCGCTGCCACGTTATTTATTTATTTATTTTTTGCGTTTCAATAGAATCAGCTTTATTATTATTATTTTTAAACAAAATAAATGGTCTAAAAGCAAATAGAGATATGTACCAAGGGATGGATGTGACCTGGTACTTACAAAGGAGCTGCTGTGTCATAAATGAAAACAGCATGTTAGGAGAAAAATAATTTTCAGGTGCTGTCTGCTTGAATAATCTGGAGATGCATGGTACTAACCAATCAGTTCATATTTAGCTCATAACTGTTGCTTTCCATTCTTCAACGGTCTGTTTTTGTGCATTTCAATGCATATCTGAAACTGTAATGGGAAATGCATTTATAAAAAATTTAAACTCATAACGTTACTGTCTTTCTTTAACCAGCTTGCAGATCGCTCTATGAGGTCTGCTAATTTTATGGTCCAAGCTGGTGCTTCTTAAACTTTGTTAATGAAGATTGTTAAAGTGAAGATTGAGGGACTTCCCTGGTGGCGCAGTGGTTAAGAATCCGTCTGCCAATGCTAGGGGACACGGGTTCGATCCCTGGTCCAGCAAGATCCCACATATCCTGGAACAACTAAGCCCGTGCGCCACAACTACTGAGCCCACGCGTTGCAACTACTGAAGCCTGCACGCCTAGAGCCGGGGCTCTGCAACAAGAGAAGCCACTGCACTGGGAAGCCCGTGCACCGAAACAAAGAGTAGCCCCCCGCTTGCCGCAACTAGAGAGAGCCTGCGCGCAGCAATGAAAGCCCAGCGCGGCCAAAAAAAAAAAAAAAAAAAAAAAAGATTGATTTACCAAGTCTACTGTGGGGCTTGAAATTCTGCACATCTAACAAGCTCCCAGGTGCTGCTGAGCAGCAGGTCTTTAGCTCTGTTTCCATGATGGGACAATGGAACCTAAGTAAGTCGCAATCTCCCTGCACCTACCTGATTTGGTCCTGTGTTTGTTTTCTACTGTTTCACAGAAATGGAGTGAGAATCAATGACCTGACACACGCACAGAATGACTGTCATGTTTATGCTTCCACATTAACATTTTCCAACCTCTGCGTTCCCTATGCTTCCTGTTTTCAACGAGTTGTCCATTCTGGGTATAAATTAACCATAAAGGTCTAAGATTAAAGGTAATTTGAACCTCGCAACGATCTGGATGGCTGCAGCTGGATGACGGTTGGCGATAGTGGCCGTGCAGCGAGTGAGCGGGCTTCTGAGCGCCTTGGAGTCTGGCCACTGTGTGCGCCTTCTGCTCAACACACACTCTGTTTCAGAGTTCTTTTTAAATATTTTAAATAGCTATTAATTTGAAAAATCGACACTGAAATAGGCACTTTTACTGCTTGTAGTGATGTGCCTGGAAAACCTTGGATAATCCCCGGGGCTTCGCAAGTCTTGGGAGGAAATCATGGGCCAGAGATTCTTAACTGTTTTGGGTACTGGCTTCCTTTAAGAATCTGATTAAAGCTATGGAAGGTTATACATGAACTCTCACAGTCTCGGGGGTTGGTTTCTCAGATGCTGGTAACCCTCGGTCACCCCTTTTTCTACCATCTTAAATAAATAAAATGCTGTTTGTTTAAAGTTTTTTTTGACGTGGACCATTTTTAAAGTCTTTACTGAACTAGTTACAATATTGCTTCTGTTTTATGTTTTGTTTTTTTGGCTGCAAGGAATGTGGGACCTTAGGTCCCCGACCAGGGATTGAACCCGCACCCCCTGCCTTGGGAGGCGAAGTCTTAACCACTGG
The DNA here is from genome assembly GCF_963924675.1 of Phocoena phocoena. Taxonomy (NCBI): domain Eukaryota; kingdom Metazoa; phylum Chordata; class Mammalia; order Artiodactyla; family Phocoenidae; genus Phocoena; species Phocoena phocoena. The sequence continues at coordinate 19,836,688 of NC_089237.1, forward strand.
ACCACCAGGGAAGTCCCTTAGATAAAATACTCTTGATTATCTGCCCTGAAGTTTAGCTCTGCTGATGCTTCTCTCCTGCTCAAGTTTCTTCAATATCTCCCCATTAGCCACAGCAGTGTTTTCCCACATGGGGTTTGTGGCCCTCCCATAGGAACTGGCTGATGCTGGTTAAAGGGCAGGTTCCTGGGTCCCATTTCAGAGCTTCTGGATCAGAATCTCTGGCCCCAAAGGCAGGGCCATTTCCTGGAGTTTGTAGGCCTCTGTAATATCCTCCGAGGCTACGTCACACCTCATACCAAATGAATAAAATGTACTCACAGGCCATATAGACATACATTTTCTGTAACTTTTTTTTTTTTTTTGAGGAGGGAGGAAGCAATTCTGTAACATTTTTGAAAACATATTGATAAATTTTACAAATCTGAGTTTTGTTAAAAATAATACTATTCTTTCTCCAGAACCTTTATTACGTTTACATATAGTTATATAAGAATTATATTGCAGCTATGGACAATGTTAGCTTTTGTAGTGTTGAACAATTATGCTGATTTTGCAGTGTTTGAGTCAGATTTTGGAAATGATGCATTTTCCTTCAGTCCTTAGACATTTTTGCAGGCCCTTGAAAAGTAGCTGGGACCCGGGCACTGGTTAGCTAATACCCAGTACAGCCAAACTGTCCTGGGGGAGGCCTAGAATCTGAATTTTTAACAGGTTCCCCCAAGAACAGTGCATTTTATGAATATTTTAATTGGAGTTGAGTGCAAGAGAAGAAATTACCAAAGCCTCAGATTAGGAGCTAATTTTGAAATAATGTCTTATCTCCTTAAAAGTTAAAAATTAGTCAAGGAGCTCTTAATTTCAAAGTAATTGTGACCGTGAATAGTAGTTTTTTGTTTTGTTTTGTTTTCTTAATTCTTTTTAAAAAATTTTACTGGAGTATAGTTGATTTACAATGTTGTGTTAGTTTCAGATGTACAGCATAGTGATTCAGTTAGTTATACATATACATATATTCAACCTTTTTTAGATTCTTTTCCCATATACATTTTACTTTTTATTAAAAAAATATTTATTTATTTATTTTGGCTGCTCCAGGTGTTAGTTGTGGCATGTGGGCTCTTAGTTGCGGCAGGTGAACTCTTAGTTGCGGCATGCATGTGGGCTCTAGTTCCCTGACCAGGGATCGAACCCAGGCCCTCTGCACTGGGAGTGCAGAATCTTACCCACCAGACCACCAGGGAAGTCCTTCCCATATAGATTTTAAAATTTAATTCTTTTTTTAAAAAACTTTATTGGAGTATAGTTGATTTACATTGTTAAGTTTCAGGTGTACAGCATAGTGATTCAGTTATACATATACATATATTCATTCTTTTTCAGATTAATAGTGAAGTGTTTTGACACTGCTGCCACATACCACCCAGGCTGGTAAACGAGGAAGGGAGTCAATTCTAGAGCCTCCTGGTACAATGCTCGTTCACGAATATACTGGGTTTCTCTGACCTATTTATAGATTAAAAATTGAATAGGTTTTAAAGTAGTTTTAGCTCACCCGTCTGCATTTTGCCTTTGGTCCTGCTTGTCCCCGTTGCCGAGGGTGAGCATTGGGCTGGGCAGGGAGACTGAAGGAAGAGAGGGGAAGGATGAGGCAGAGAGAAAAAACTGGGGGTGGGAGAAAGGAACTAAGGAGCAGAGAGCTGGGAGACCTTTTTTTTGGCCGTAAATTTTATTCATCATTTTCCTAATCAGTCTTTACTTTTTTGGCCGAGCTGCATGGCATGCAGGATCTTAGTTCCCCAACCGGGGAGCCAATCTGTGCCCCCTGCGGTGGGAACGGGGACCCTTAACCACCGGACCACCAGGGAAGTCCCTGGGGGACATCCTCTACTGTGATTCTTTTGCATATTAACATCAAAACATCTTAGCTCGTGGCTCAGCCCACTGACCTCACACCAATCTTCCCCCAGCCCTTATTCTCCTCCACCCCCTCCTCCCCACCTACTTGCTGGTTAAGTTATATTCCCTCTGAATCTGTCTACCATGGGACTGAGTCCGTACTGTGAAATGAGTCGTTTGGCACTGGCCTGGCATATAGTGAGAGGCAGTACTGAATTATTTCTGCTCCATGCAGAGCCTTTGTTCCAGCCATGGCTTCCTCACACACACTAGGTGCTTCCACCCCTGGGTCTTGATTCCTTCTCTTTGCCTGGAATGCCCTGCTTCTGATGGCACCTCCTTTATGAAGCCTTCCCTGGTCCTATGGGAGGTCCTATGGAAGTGGGGAACATTTCCTAATCCTCAGAGATCCTGCAGCTCTTTGGTAAAGCCACTGGTGGCCTTGACCCCTCTCTGCCTTGTGTCACGGCTGTGTACCAGTCTCACACCCCTATCTGGGGTCAGCATCCCAAGCACAGGGTATCTGACTAGCCTTTTTGAGGCCCACGATTCCTTGCATACTGCACTGCATATACCAAGCATGCAACCTCTGTAAAATAAAGCATTTAGGTCATCTGGTGGGAAGAGCAGTGGAGAGTCCTGGGTTCTAGAAAATGTGCAACCACCTATTAGCCTTGGGAATTTCCACATTTCATATTTTTTAACTATCAAATGGAGACAATTAGGCTTTTTTTGGGGGGGGCACGCCCATTTGTGTTTATTTATTTGGTATGTGGGCCTCTCACTGTTGTGGCCTCTCCCGTTGCAGAGCACAGGCTCCGGATGCGCAGGCTCAGCGGCCATGGCTCATGGGTCCAGCCACTCCGCGGCACTTGGGATCTTCCCGGACTGGGGCACGAACCCCTGTCCCCTGCATCGGCAGGCGGACTCTCAACCACTGAGCCACCAGGGAAGCCTGTGTATTTATTTTTTGTCCACACCACGTGGCATGTGGGATTCTAGTTCCCCGACCAGGAATTGAGCCTGTGCCCTCCGCAGTGGAAGCATGGATTTTTAACCACTGGACTGCCAGGGAAGTCCCTAGCCTTTCTTTTTTTTTTTTTTTTTTTTGCGGTACGCGTGCCTCTCACTGCTGTGGCCTCTCCCGTTGCGGGGCACAGGCTCCTGACGCGCAGGCTCAGCGGCCATGGCTCACGGGCCCAGCCGCTCCGGGGCACGTGGGACCTTCTCGGACCGGGGCACGAACCCGCGTCCCCTGCATTGGCAAGCGGACTCTCAACCACTGCGCCACCAGGGAAGCCCCCTAGCCTTTCTTAATTATTTCATTCCCTGAGATACACCCAAGTCACATCAATTTGATTAGAATGTTCACAAACCAGGACTTCCCTGGTGGTCCAGTGGTTAAGACTCCAAGCTTCCACTAGGGGGGTACAGGTTTGATCCCTGGTCGGGGGGGAACTAAGATCTCTCATGCCATTTGGTGAGGCCAAAATAAATAATGTTCACAAACCTCTTGCCATTATGTTCAGATACTTGTTTTGGTTGGTTCCAGACAGCTGATTGAATACTGATGTTGCCAGTTTTCCAAAGAATAGTCCCATTCTGGAGAACTGGAGGGCTTTAAAAGCCACAAGAGATGTTAACAACCTAGCACAGGACCAGCACATCAACGGCACAGGATTCTCTTACTGTTTCATCCCACCTTCTTTTTTTTCAAACAGATTAAAAAAAAAATTTATTTATTTTTGGCTACATTGGATCTTTGCTGCTGCATGCGGGCTTTTCTAGTTGCAGCGAGCGGGGGCTACTCTTCATTGTGGTGCGTGGGCTTCTCATTGCAGTGGCTTCTCTTGTTGAGGAGCATGGGCTCTAGGCACGCAGGCTCAGTAGTTGTGGTACACGGGCTTACTTACTCCGAGGCACGTGGGATCTTCCCGGACCAGGGCTCGAACCTGTGTCCCCTGCACTGGCAGGTGGATTCGTAACCACTGTGCCACCAGGGAAGCCCCTCATCCCATATTCTGATTGTGGTCTTCTGTGGGTTTGGCCTCTAGGTTGTTCTATAATAGAAGCCCCTATAAGCCCTTTTGGTTAACAGTCAGATCTTTCTGATTTTTAGAAGTATCATCCAAATAATTTGAACAATGCCACTACATTTGGAGCCAAGTGGTAAGTTGTTTATTAAACACAATCAGTTTTGTAGGATCTTGGGTTACAAGCCTCTGCCTCTGGGGTTAGAATTTTGTTTTCAGGACCATTACCACTGGCTCAGCCCTGCATCTCATTGGTCCTCCTCTTCCACAAACACCTCCCTGGCTCCAGGCTGGCCTCTATGTGGGATGCTAACCTTTATTTACAAAATGGGCCAGCAACCAAGAAGGGCAGGGTTGACTCCTAACCACCATTCTGAGTTTGAAGTCTGACCAGTTCATAATCCACAAACGGAAGATTTTGTGTTTAACAGAATGGCCCTAAGAGCAGACTTTGATACACTTCACTACTCATTGCCCTTTGTCAAAGGATGGCCTCCCAACATTAAGTATCAGCTTCTCCAACATTTTAGTAAGTACGTTTTTAATACTACTAACCTATTCTCTAGAAAAATTACTTTCGTTGTGCCTTTTCTAGGGTTTGTGGATTACATCAAGCCGCACACCGTATTTATCATTTTGTCACAGTCCTTAAGACCTGTTAACAAGGGAAGTCAAGGATTTCCAAACAACCCTGCTCTGTCATCTCACAAGGCAAGTCCCTCCACAACCACTAAACCACTCAGGCCGTTGACCAGGTGTCTGTCAGCCAAGCAGCACCTTCTTTCAGGACAGATCAATGGGACAGCACAGCTGTGGCTGAATGCTTACAGGACAGCTGACATGGGGGGCACTTGGAGGGACAAGCTCACTAGTTTTTCATTAAGAGGTTGAGGCCCCATTTGAGGAGCTGCGGCTGCAGATGTAACCTCTACTGCCATTTCTGTGGTTCCTCCACACATACAAGATTGACTGTGACTATATATTAAACAGAAATCTGCAAGTCAGATGTTTCTGAAAACAAGTTTTATTTAAATAAGGGTTTAAATACATTACATAACATTAAAACTGAAGGGGGAAAAAACCCCCCAAAAACCAAAAACCAGTTTGTTACTTCACATGGCATTGGGCAGCTGTTGCTAGTAAGTTGCGAGCTCTACAGCTACATGACTGATACATCGGTTTGAAATTTGTTCCCTTGTCAAAAGTTTAACTCTGATAGAAGGTTGGCCTCACATTCTAGTTTGGACATCGATCAGCTAGGATATGTCTGGTCAAAAAGACGTTGGTGGCAAGCCAGATGTCCTGTCACCTCGATAGAAGGAAGGTGGCTGCTCTAAGCTCTGCCCACCTGGTCACGTTGGAGATACCACAGGATCTTTCCCCTGATGATCAAAGACTCCCTCTAGCAGTACAGCTGCCGTCGCTGCCTCACCCCATCCTCCACTCTCAGCTTCACCGAGGGCTGTTCAGGTGGCGACATTCTCTTAGGGCAGGGAACTCTGTAGAGGGATTGCTGAGGAGCTTCTGGCTAGACATAGCCGCCTGTGATCTTGGGGCTCTGGACTTGGCTGAAACATCGCCGTTATTGCTTTGTTTCAGGCCGGACAGTGCCAGGTGCCTACTGCTTGACCTCTGTTTAAATGAGGGACTTCAAGACTAGACAGCATGGCTCTTTTCAGTTTATTGCATGAAGGAGTTACACTAGTCCAAGTTAAAAGCAGACCCCAAATGGTTACATTACACAAGCTGTGAGGTTTTTAAACTTGTGACAAGGGACAGGAGGAACATTCTACTCATTGCAAGGAAATCCTCACTTAAGCTTCAGTGAGCCAGGAGCACTTAGAACCCATGAACCTTCAGCTGGTCGTCCTTAGCCAGTCCAATCTGCAAAGGAAAAAAGGGCAGTTTTAGAGAGGAAATAGAGTTAAAGTCTCCATTTCTGATGACAACAATCCTGTCTTCCTGCTTCTACACTGGTCAAGAGAAGTCCCAGAGCCCAGATGCTCTCAACTCAGGGTACACTCAGTTAACCACCAATGGTGCAATAGGATTTTAGCACTTAGGAACAGCCAACCAGACATCCTGTTTGTTTTAGTATCTGTCTGCATGCAACTGCACCCTTAAAGCAGATCCATGTAAACAGTAAACTTAAGGCAGACAAATCCCTTGCTTTCAGAAATACATTTTGTCTATGAACTTCAAGAACTGAAACTGTTTGGCTTAGCCTTAGAAAGCAAACTACGTCCCCAGCAGAGACGGACTAGACTAGGCAGATCTCAGATTAGTTAGCCAGGGCAGAGGCACAAATGCACTAACAGGAAGTGACAACTCACCTCTACGAGGAACTGGCATATGTTCTTGCGCTGGTCACCCTGTAGCTGGATTACTTCTCCATATTCTGGATGCTCAATCACAGTTCCATTGCAGGCAAATTTCTGCAAGGACAATGCAAGCAAACAAGTTAGGCAGCGGAACGGCCTGAATGCCACTAATAACCCTTTCCAGAAAGTAATACAGGACAGCAGCCCCATGTACGCAAGGTAAATACGATTTCCCTACAATCTCATCGAAAACCTACCTTCTTAAACGCCTTCACTAGTTTCTTTTTATCGTAATCATCAGCGATCCCTTGGACAGTAGTAAGGGTCTTCCTGCCGTTTCTCTGTTGAATTCTTATATGGATATAATCCTCAGTGCCAGCAGGAAGCAGATCATCACCCTTACTTGCATCAGCAAAGGGGTCTGGGAAGAAAGGTCAAGCTCGTTTAGTTCTATTGTGCTCAGATCCCACTGCCACCCTCCCACTGGATCTCTTCCGTGTGCAGAAACTGATACTGAAATCGTCAGGGCCTGGTCAGATCAGATATGTTCTTTGTTGGCTCTCCTCGAACAGGTCAGTCCGGGACGGCCGGCTTCCCCAGTCCGGGAGAAAGTCTGGGCTTCCTGCCCCAGGCCCGCCCTCGAAAGCCGATCACATGTCGGGGGAGCCAGGGTTGGCCGGCGGCGCCCCACCCAGCTGATGCAACCGGCCGGAACCCAAGATCCGAGGCGGGGCCCCGCTTCCCGCCCCATTGGCGCGCGCAGCTGTCACTTATGGCTGGCACCGCCTCTCCCTCCCGGCTCTGTGACAAGGGCGGTGACGTACGGGATGTGACGAAAGGATGGCGGGAGGGGCGGGTGTGGGCCGGAAAGGCCAGGGAGCCATTAGTAAATGCGCCACCCGAGACGCTGGACCCGCCCAATGGCTGACCTCCCGCCCGCTCCTTCCGGTCGCGCTCAGGGGCCAACCCCAGGGCCCAGGCCGCGGCCCCACTGCCTGCGAGCCCAGACATCTCTCCTGTACCCAAGTTCACTAAGGTACGGAACGCTTAGCAGCTTTCCGGGCCCTAGCTGCGGACCCGGAGCGCCCCGCCCGGGCCTTCCTCCTCTTGGGACCTTTCCGGGACTTACCGAAAGAGTGGAGGTTCTGGATAGCGGACATACGATACGATTCCTTTTCCTCGGTGGAAACGGCCTGCGGAAGGCGGCGGCTGGAGAAGGCGGGCGGGGGGGACGGAGCGTCGGGAAGCTAGGGGGCTCGAGGGGGAGGCTGCTGAGTCCTCGGCGGCGGCTCAGTGACTGGGGCGGAGGGGCGGTGCCTGTATTCACTTATGTAGCCGCCCTGTGACGCCAGCGCGCTGCCCTCACGTCCAGGCCCCACCCACGGCGTTGTGCCCCCTGCGCTCGGGCGCCGCCGCTTCCAATTGGTCCGGAGGCGGGGACGCGGGACGGCGCTTGCGCAGGAACTGTGTGCTGCGGGAGGGCGTCCTCTCGACTAGGGGAGAGATGGAAGGGGGAGGGAAGGGTTGGTTCGTCTAGGCGCTTGCGCAGTGCTGGAGGAAGGTGGCCGGTGCAGACAACTGGCGGAGGTTTCTGCGCCTGCACCCTATGTTCTCTGGCTTGTTCCGCCTTCTTGACCCTGTTGCAGGGAAGGGTTTTTTCCTGGGGTAGATTGGCACTCCTTAGAGAGGATTTAGATGCTGACCCGCCCAAACACGACAAATTCCCACTGTCTCATACCCACCCAACCACCCACTTACTCCCTACTTTACAGATTTGCTCCGTAACAGATTTAGGGCGGCACTTTTTCAACGTACAATAGTAGAACCAAAACCTTAACTTTATCATTTAGATTAATTTATCATTTAGATGAATCTAATCTGAAAATGTATTAATCTACTTTAAACGTATCGTTTAGATCGTCTAAGGAAAGAATCCCCAGATCATTAGCACAAGTTCAAGGGAGAGTAACGCTTGTTCTGGGGGTCAAGAAGAATTCCTGCACTTTTATCATACATATTGTGTGGGGTTGAGCCTTCCCAGCTTGAACTATTTCCTTCAAAACAGTCAACCTTTCTTGCACTTTCAATTTATTAATTGAAATGCTCATAGTTGCAGAGGTACCTAGTGTGGTTTTAGACTCCAAAGGCTTCCAGGGACCAGAGAGGTAAGGTAAAGGAGTGCAGACAGCCAAGGGTGGTGTAACGGGGTGTGGTGAGCGCCGGGGTGAAAATCAGAGGCTGCAGCGGCTCCAGCCCATTGTGCTGGATCTTCTTTTTCAAGAGAACCCTGAAATTCAGATGTTTCTATAAAATCTTTTGATTTCTAATCATTGCCAATAAATTTAATTTTGGAAAAACACTGTGCAAGGCAAACAGAAAAATGTATGCTGGCCCCAAGGACTGTGGGTTTATGTATCTTGATGGTCAGGGTCACTGGCACCAGTGGAGTCTAATGGGAGGGAGAGACAATAAGATGACAGATTGTGACAGGTGCCAAGAAAGAAGTAAATAAGGTGACACGAGAGAGTGACAAGTGTCATGGCCTGAGCACGGGTTGGAAAAGAATTTCCAGACACAAGGCAGAATGTAAGGAAGAGCTGATTAAAGAGAAGGGTCGCTGCAAGAACAGTGGGCCGATTTCCTGGTAGCCAGGGAGAGTCGACGATGCGCGTGGGTTGCTTGTCCGTTTTTATAGCCAGGGACTTGTGAGTTACCTGCCAATTGGGTAGGGTCCACATGTTTCCAGTGGGATGAATACCTCCCTTTATATGGGATGGGAAAGGAGCAAGGCATGCTGCTTGGGAAAGCTCAGAGATGTTGCAATGGTCTCATTGTGACAGAGTGATAAGGGTCTGGTAACTGTTCCGGTGATGTTGGCCCTTTGAGTTTATCTTGTTCTTTGTCCTTGGAGCACATCACAACAAGGGCTTCAGGAGGTCTCTGAGGAGGTGACTTCCCAGTTGATGCTTAAAGAGAAAGAGCCCGTAACATGGAAAACCCCAAAGGAGGAAAAACTGGGTGTACTTGATAGCTTTTTTTTTAAATTAAGTTTTATTGGAGTATAAATTTTATTTATTTTTAAATTTAAGTTAAGTTTTTAAATTAAGTTTTATTGGAGTATAGTTGCTTTACAATGTTGTGTTTGTTTCTACTATACAGCAAAGTGAATCAGCTATATGTATACATATATCCCCTCTTTTTTGGATTTCCTTCCCATTTAGGTCACCACAGAGCACTGAGTAGAGTTCCCTGAGCTATACAGTGGGTTCCCATTAGTTATCAGTTTTGTTTTTTTGTGTTTTTTTTGCGGTACGCGGGCCTCTCACTGTTGTGGCCTCTCCCGTTGCGGAGCACAGGCTCCGGACGCGCAGGCTCAGCGGCCATGGCTCACGGGCCCAGCCATCCCGCGGCATGTGGGATCTTCCCGGACCAGGGCACGAACCCGTGTTCCCTGCATCGGCAGGCGGACTCTCAACCACCGCGCCACCAGGGAAGCCCAGTTACCAGTTTTATACATAGTATCAATAGTGTATATATGTCAATCCCAGTCTCCCAGTTCATCCCCCCACCCCCCCTTCTCCTCTTGGTTTCCCTATGTTTGTTCTCTATGTCTGTGTCTCTCTATTTCTGTTTTGCAAGTAAGATCATCTATACCATTTTTCTTGATAGGTTTTTTGATTCCGTATTTACTAAGTAGTCTTTTGAATAATCATTTGGCTTCCTTGATATCAGGAATTGGGGAACCATGGCTAGAAGGCATGGGCGTCCCAGTCTCACACCCATCCCAGAAGAAGCTAAGGACACAACCTTCCTCCACCTGGAAACCTCTACACTCACAGATGTGGCTGTGCTTGAAAGGGGTTTGGGGAGAGAGAGTGAATGAGTCAGAGCTGGCTCCCCCAGTGTGCACACATATTTTGTTATAAGAAAATTTAAAATAGCAATGTGGTCCAGCTTATCTTTTCCTTTTAGGAAAAGATCCTTTCTATGTCATATTGAAGAAGTCTTTTCTCTGCCTCCAGTTTATAAAGATACCCTGTTTTTTTCCCGAAAGTTTTAAAGCTTTGCTTTTTCACATTTAGGTCTTTTTTAAAAAATTGGGGTATAGCTGTTTTACAATGTTGTGTTAGTTTCTCCTGTACAGCGAAGTGGAGCTCCCTGTGCTATACAGCAGGTTCTCATTAGTTATCTATTTTGTACATATTAGTGTATATATGTCAATCCCAATCTCCCAATCACATTTAGGTCTTTAAACCACCTGGAATTGTGTGTGTGTGTGTGTGTGTGTGAGATGTGAGAGAGGGGTCTAATTCTTTTTCCTATGTGGATAGCCAGTTGTCCCAGCACCATTTATTGACTAGTACCTGATTTGTCCTGCCTTCTCTATCATAATCGTATTTCCATTTATGCGTGGGTTCGTTTTTGGACGCTCTGTTCTGTTCCACTGCTCTATTTATTCCAGAGCCATAATCTCTCAATTATAGGAATTTTATAGAGAGTCTCTGTGCCCAATAGCGTGAGCTCCTCTGTTTTGTTCAGGATTATCTTGGCTTTTCTTGGTCCTAGTTCCCCTTCACCTCATGGTGTATCACCGCTCCGCACGTTCTACAACGTTCTATGAAGCACCCGATCTCTCTCATTGCTGGGTCCGTACGTGCTGTCCCTTTTCTTCCCTCCTCTTCCCTGTTTGATATCTCCCACTCATCCTCCAGGACTCAGCTGGGAGTCATCTCTGTGCCCCCGCTTCCTCTCTCTGGCATTAATCACACTGCATTTTGCTTGCCTGTTCCTTGAACCGGCTACATAAATTGCTGGGCCTGGTACAAGATGACAGCGTGAGGCTCTTTGTTCAAAAACGATTCAGAATTTGAAGACAGCGACAGCAGAACATTAAGCCGAGCACAGGGCCCTCCTAAGCGTGGGGCCCTGTGTGATGGCACAGGTGGCATGCCTGTGGTCTGGCTCTGCCAGTTCCCTTATTTATCTCCCTGTTAGACTGTGAGCTCAAAAGAATAGGGTACGTGCCTCTCTCCTCTGCTGTGTATACGCAGGTGCCTGCACACAGTGGGTGCTCAACGCTTGTCGAATGAACAGGCATTGTAGGTGCTACCGGTTAGGGTTCTTGGCCTTCCTTCATCGATAGAAATTGCTAAGAGGCCAGACAAGAAATTGAGGCAAGGCTTCACTGGGGGCCCTGCTGCAGCAGCGGGGAGCAAAAACAAGCAACCGGTTCCCTTGATTGCTTCTGAGGAGGGGCGAGCTGGTTCCCTATATGGGGTGAGGTAGGGGTGTGTCCGGGGGTCGGGCCAGAGGGGCGGCTCAGGAGGTCTGCCCACCCCTTTGGTGGAATTGAGTGCAGGGGGCATGTGCAGTACCCTGCTTTTGCTCCTGGGTCTTCAGAAGCGGCAGTTGGGTTTTTGGTCTTTTTGTATCCTGTTGTCCGTAATTTGCCCCAACTGTGCATGCATGCGGTTATTTTCAGTCCCTCATAGCTTTTCTTTGCATTTTGTTGCTCTAGGAGATGTTTGTTCAGGTGCAAGCACTGCAGCAAAGAGTCCCATGTCCCAACTTGTCTCATAGCTGCTCAGTTACTAGGAATGGCCAACCCCTGGCTCCAGGCTGCAACCTCTGCCTGAGAGCCCTGGGGTGAAGCACTGAGAAAAGGTCCTTTGCAGAGGTCCGACTCTGGGCTCTAAAGGGAGCTCCTGGACCTGGCTTCCTGGTGTGGGGCAGGGAGGGCGGCCCTAGGTAAGCATGTTCCCCAGCTCCTCTTACAGGGACCTGGTGTCCGGTGCCAGACCTGACCTCAGTGCACGGTAAACAGTTATTGCCACAAAAACACACAGGCTTTGCTTTGGCCAGTCTGCTGTTCAGAGGCCAGGCCGGGGACAGGTGGCTAGGAAAGTGGGACACCCAGTTCTTGGTTACCACCAGCTTCCTGGGCGGACCCTGTTCGCCTCTCAGGGCTTCCATTTTATCCCCTAGAAGGAGGACTCAGTGATTTCTAAGGCCTTTTCCAGGCCTAAAGTCTGTAGCTCTGTGTTCCCGTTGGGGACATTTCCAAGGAGGGTCTATAAGAGTCCACTATCCAGGGACTTCCCTAGTGGCCCAGTGGTTAAGACTTCGCCTTCCAACGCAGGGGGAGCGAGTTTGATCCCTGGTAGGGGAGCTAAGATCCCACGCGCCTTGGGGCCAAAAAACCAAAGCATAGAACAGAAGCAGTATTGTAACAAATTCAATAAAGACTGAAAATGGTCCACGTCAAAATAAAAAAAATCTTATTTAAAAAAAAAAAAGAGTCCGCCACCTAGTGCAGAGGTTGTCCCAGCCCGGGGAGCTTGTAGAGTAATGATGGAGTCAGGACAAATTTGTCTGAAAGTGACATCTGTGCCTGCTGATAATACTGTCCTGTTCGTTACCGCACTCTACTGACCCCAGAGCACGGGCTCTGGAGTACCTGAATCTGAGTATCACCTCCACCTCTTCCTGCCTGGGTGACTTAGTCTCCCAGCCTCCATATTTTTCATCTGCACAAAGGGATACGAATACTTTCTCTCTTAAGCTTTTGAGGAGATTTAAAGAGAAAAATAAGTGTGACAGGATAAAAATGTAATGTTATTAAATCACTAAGTAGATAATGCCAGATTCTCAGCGGAGAAGGGAAGGAGAGAGAGCTCAGAGCCGCAGGGGACAGGAGCAAGTCCCTGAGAATGGGAGGACAGAGGTGGGCACCTCTCCAGGGTGAGCTTGGGACATGGCAAGGGCATGGCTGTGTGGGACTCCTGAGGACCTTCAGCCTTGATTAAGATTCCCCAGGGCTCTGAACCTGGCATGGAAGCAGCAGAATCTCTCACCAGGAAAAGATCACATCCTCTGGGGAAATAGGCATCTCCATGGTAACCAAGGCAGATGGCTGAGCCGGTCCAAGCAGCCTCCCTGTAGCTCTGGTGCTACAGAGAACCCCGTGACCTAGAGGGAATCCTGGGGATCACTGGAGGCCCTGTCACATCCAAGGTCAGATTTCTGGGCAGCTGGTGGGATAACTGGCACAGGATTTAACTTGATTGAAAGAAAGTCAAATAAATGCGATCTTTCTTGCATTCCTTATTTGGGAGCTACCAGTATGTATGTGCACGATGGGAATCGTGTCCCCCCACCGCTCCTCAGGGAATGAAGTCTGCTATTCTTACCACTTGGAGAAGGAGGCAGACCTGGGCTTGCTGCAGCACTGACCCAGATTGCACAGGGCTGTTGTGAGATGTGCTTTTTTAGCCCTCAGCCGGGGTTCCGCTTATGATACATCACCCCTTCAACCTCCCCACACCCAGGGTGTGTAGTGGGAAGCGACGCGAGGGACCCTTATGGGGTGCTGGAAACGATCTCCATCTTGATCCTGGTGGTAAAAATTCACGGAGCTGGACCCTTAAGCCCAGCCTGCTTTACTCCCCTCCAGCCATCCCCCCGCCCCTGCCGCTGCGCCCCAGGCTTTCTTCTTGTTCTCACTTTTCCTCCGCTTGCCAGGGACTCCTGCTCGGCCCCCCCTTTGCCGGTGGAGCATCTGCCTTCCTCATCCTGCTTTCTGCTCCTTCCCCTCTGCTTCCTCCTCCTTTTGGGAGTCCTGCAGGACCCTCTGTGGATGGGATCAGGGGGAGGCAGGTTTGCTTAGGAAGGGAGGTACAGGCCAGAGACCCTGGTTCCCCTCCCCTGAGCGGGCAAACTGCAGACTCGGTTGTGGGGAGGATAAAGTGTAGCCTGGGCTTGCGGAGGAAGCCTAGAAGGGCCAGACCTGGCACCTACCCTCAGGGAGTTCACAGCTTGGCAGGGTTCAGAAGATGCCCCCAACGAGCCAGGGGCGCAGGCGGAAGGAGGAAGTGCCGGGCACAGCTGCACAGAGGGTGCTGCGTTCTGAGCGGGGCAGTAGGAGTCCCCTGGGGTGGGGTGGGGGTGGGGGTAGACATTCCAGATGGAGTAAAGAGCATCAGATGTCGTTGTGGGGAAGTCAGTTCACACCTGGTCCCTCTCTGGGAGAAGCTCACAGGTGTGTTTGGCAGTCTTCCTTGGACAGAGACCATACCTCTTCAGGTTTATTTTTATTTTTATTTTATTTTTAAAAAAGCTAATGTAGGGCTTCCCTGGTGGCACAGTGGTTAAGAATCCGCCTGCCAATGCAGGGGACACGGGTTCAAGCCCTGGTCCGGGAAGATTCCCACATGCCGCGGAGCAACTAAGCCCGTGCACCACAACTACTGAGCCTGCGCTCTAGAGCCCGCGAGCCACAACTACTGAGCCTACGTGCTGCAACTACTAAAGCCCGTGCGCCTAGAGCCCGTGATCTGCAACAAGAGAAGCCACGGCAATGAGAAGCCCGCTCACCGCAATGAAGAGTAGCCCCCGCTCGCCACAACTAGAGAAAGCCTGCACGCAGCAACGGAGACCCAATGCAGCCAAAAATAAAAAATAATATCTCAATAACTTTTATATGATTGCTTATTGAAATAATAATATTTTGTATATATGGGTTAAATAAAATAGATTGTTAAAATTAATTTCACCTGCTTCTTTTTACTTTTTAAAAAATGTGTCTACCAGGAAATTTAAAGTTACATGGGTGGCATGCATTATGTTTCTACTGGAAAGCACTGCTCTAGATGATTCCAGACTGAAGAGAGGGTTCGTTGACACAGCACGTGGCAAATCCACACTCATACGCTTGGCTGTCCCCCCAGCCTCCTCCTCACCAACATCAGACGTGTTTCCTGCTCTCCTACTCCAGCCTTAAGCATCTCCGATGAGCTTGCGAATTGCTTCCTGCTCCCAGTTGAGAAAACAGCTCAGGGATGGTCATGTGAAGAGAGTTACATGATCTTTCCTTTCCCAAGTGGCTTATCTTCACCCACCCAAACTGGGTCTCTTCCTGGGCAGGGCTGAGAGTTCTACCACCAAGAAGGTGAGGGTCTTTCCTTTTGTTTCACTCGCCCAGCCCAAGCTGACGCCTCTACCAGCTAGTGACCACATATGGCCACCTGACCATGCCCCAGGGGCTGGGGCACCGACCTTGTCCTTTGCCCCAAACAGCTTAGATGCTGTCCTCTCTACCCCTAGATAAGACTCTTCCTAAGAGGAATTCTAGGAAATAATTACAAAAAAATAGACTTTATTCTTTAGAGCAGTTTCAGGTTTACAGCAAAATTGAGAGGAAAGTACAGAGTTCCCATATACCTTCTGCCCCCACCCAGGCATAGCTGCCTCTTCCACTGTCAACATTCCCACCAGAGTGGTGCATTTGTTACAACTGATGAACCTACAGTGACACATCACAATCACCCAAAAGCCATGGTTTATGTTAGCGTTCACTCTTGGGCAATACATTTTTCATTTTGTGAAACGAACAATTGTTGAGTACCCACTACTCACTACATGCTGTGCCGAGTGTTTCCCACTCCTGTCCCACGAGATTCTGACAAAGCAGGTGGCATTAGCTCTTCTGTCCAAGCCTGGGCTTGGACAAGGACACTGGTCAGGGTGGTGGTGGCCCTCTTCCTGCTGGGCAGCATGGCCACCTGGAGTGGCTGGGTTTCCAGGGGAAGGCTTGGGGTGATTCTGCCTTTGTAAGGGGGTTGGTCATTTCCTTGGTGGGGCTAGTGCCTGGGAGTGCATCCCAATTCTTGGGGTGAGGAGGGGATGTTATACACTCTTGAGGACTGAGGCTGGGTAGTCACTGCTGCTGTGGACAGGGCAGCTATCACAGCACATAGACTAGGATTTAAAAAAACATTTTTTGGGGGCTTCCCTGGTGGCGCAGTGGTTGAGAGTCCGCCTGCCGATGCAGGGGACACAGGTTCGTGTCCCGGTCCGGGAAGATACCACGTGCCGCGGAGCGGCTGGGCCCTGAGCCATGGCCGCTGAGCCTGTGCGTCCGGAGCCTGTGCTCCGCAACGGGAGAGGCCCGCGTACCGCACAAAAACAAACATTTTTTTGGATGCCTAATTCCTTTCTTTAAACAAACAAAGGCTGAACCCACACTTTGACAGAAGGGTCAGGGGGGCCGCCAGAGTTCAGTTGTGCTTCAGAGATGAGCGGGACAACGTATGTGTGTGTGTGTGTGTGTGTGTGTGTGTGTGTGTGTGTGTGAATACGTGCAGGTGAGAGTGTATGTGCAGGCTATAGGCATGTGAGTGTCAGTGTGCGTGTGAGTGTTATTCGTGGGTGTTTTCCTTTCTCTCTTCCCAGATGCTCCCGAGGATCTGCGAGCTTCCTGCGTTGCAGCCCAAACCCAGGGGAATCATCTCCGTCCCTACAGGAGGCCCTGCTAACAAAATTGGGGTTTTAAGTCAAGGGACCGTTTGAGATGCTGTCCTGCTACTTGTCTGTTCTGTGTCCTCAGGCTGTAACCAACTCCAAGCTCGTACTTCTCACTGCAGGACAGGCCAGTAAATCAAGAGACCAGTTGTTGGGGCAAAGGATAGCGACTTTACTCAGAAAGCCAGCAGACAGAGAAGATGATGGACTAGTGTCCCAAAGAACCGTCTTCCCTGAGTCGGAGTTCAGGCTTCTTTTATACTAAAAGGGGAGGGGGTGTGGTTGGTTGCTGCAAACTTCTTGGTGCCAGAATCCTTTTTTTTTGTTTGTTTTTAATTAAAACAATTTTTTTAAATTGGAGTATAATTGCTTTACAATGTTGTGTTAGTTTCTGCTGTACAATGAAGTGAACCAGCTATGCGTATACCTATATTCCCTCCCTCTTAGACCTCCCTTCCACCCCCCCATCCCACCCATCTGGGTCGTCACAGAGCACTGAGCTGAGCTTCCTGCTCTTTATAGCATGTTCCCACTAGCTAGCTATTTTACACTTGGTAGGGTATATATGCCAATCCTAAGCTCCCAATTCGTCCCACCCTCCCCTTGTAGCTGTCTGCGTAGATCAGGTTTCGATGTTCCTATAAACCTTCAACAAGAAAAAGGTTATTCTCTGTTCTGCAACTTTTTATTTCTATATGGTTAGAAAAGTGTTATACCTTTAAAGGTCAGAGCCTTAAGAATGGGCTATCCTGTAAATTGCAGGCTATAAGCAACATTCTTAACTTGTAAGAAGGGCAGTAGAATGGAAAGGTTAAAGTAAAAGAAACAGATTCAGTATGGAGGGAGTCACGTTTGTTCTTCCCTATTACAAGACAACTTGCATAATCTCTCTGAACCTCAGTGTCCTTTCCTGTATGTATCAGGAAAAAATCCACTGGTTTATCTATAACCTGCAGCTCACCTTCTAAGGGGAGCAGCTCCAGTGCCCTGAGGGGCCTTAGTTGGCAGGTGGAGGAGACTGGTGGAGCTAAGATGCTGGGTGAAGGATGAGACCCCCGGGGAGACTCCAAGGGAGGGGTAGGCATGGCCAGTGAGGCTGGGGGCCATGCAGTCTGTGGGGCCAGGTGGAGAGGGAGGGTCTGGGAGAACCTGGATGTGTGCACCGTGGTGTCCCACCTGCCCCATCCTCACTGCTCCTGCCGAATCCTTCGTAAAATCCCAGTTGCTCACTGGTGCTTTTGAGGAGAGGATTTTCTTTTGGGGACAGAGTGAGGTTTGGGCTTTTGCTTCAAGACTGGCCTGGGCTTCTGCATGGGGGAAACTGTGACACTTTGGTTACCTTATAGAGAGGCCATGGCCTGTTGTAGAAATATTATTTACTATCTGCTTCCAAGTGATGGGCTTGGCATTAAGCACTTTATATTTACTGTCTTGATCAAGCCTCCCAATGCCCCACCAGGTGGGAATGGCTCTTCTCTTTTACAGACGAGGACACTGAATTGAGGGAGCTGGGATTATTTTCGCAAGATCATAGCTAGTAAGTTGCGGGGCTGCATTCAAGCCCTGAGCCTGCGCCCTTAACTGTGAGGGTACCCCCGCCCTGGAGGACTGTCTGTGCCTGGCCGTGCCCCCCAACAGATACCCCCAAATCACTGCTGGCTTCTATTCCCAGGGCGGGGGAGGCACAGAACCCCCGCCCAGGGCAGGGCGGCCTGGCATGGCCCTTGAGTGAACCCACTTCCTTCAGTTCTTTCAGCATCTCTATGCTTTATTTTATTTTCAAAAGAACGATGATATCTCCACAAATTGTAAAATAATACGTTCTTATTGCATAAAAATTTAAAAAGTAGAAAAGTGACCCCCCAAAAAACACCTGTTAAGTCAGTTACCACCTAGGGATGACCAGGACCCATTTTGGCGTGTTTCCGTCTGTTCACATGGATGTTTATGAATCTGCCCACTGCTTTCAGTGTCCTTCTGCCTTGTGCCTTGCTATGCTGTACACAGCCTTCGGCATGGCTTCAGATCTTCCCCAAAGAATCCATTCGTACTTAAAACATGAGTGAACGATGTAAGTTTTACCCAGTGACCCTCAACAGAGGGCATTTACACCACCTCCCCTAACTTAGCTCAAAAGTCTTCGCTGTGCAGACCCCTCCTGGTCTTTTTTTTTTTTTTTTTGCCGTACGCGGGCCTCTCACTGTCGTGGCCTCTCCCGTTGCGGAGCACAGGCTCCGGACGCGCAGGCTCAGCGGCCATGGCTCACGGGCCCAGCCGCTCCGCGGCACGTGGGATCTTCCCGGACCGGGGCACGAACCCGTGTCCCCTGCGTCGGCAGGCGGACTCTCAACCACTGCGCCACCAGGAAAGCCCTACAACCACATTTTGAACGGCTATGAAGTTTTTATTTATCTGAATGTAGCATAAATAAGGTAACCAGTTTCCTTTTCTTGGACATCTAAATCATCTCCAATCCTTTGTTTTCATCAACAGCACTGGATGAACATCCTTGTGGGCAATTCAACTTGCACGCCTTTCAGGAATTCTGAGGATAATTCCTCTAAGTGGATTTTCTGGGTCAACAGAAAAGCATATCTTTAAGGTGTCTGCTAAACTGCCCTCCAGAGACAAACTGGTTCACATTCCCTCCAGCAGCCCATGTGAAGGAGGGCCTTTCCCTTCTCTCCCAGCCACTTCTCTGACTCTTTCCTCCCTGGGCTCTGTGACGCTCAGCTCTCTGCCAAGCGCTTTACAAATCCTAGTTCATCATGTTTAGTTGTCACGTCAACCCGATGAGGCAAGGACTTTTTTAAAAAAATTAATTAATTAAATTTTGGCCACATTGGGTCTTCATTGTTGCGTGCGGGCTTTCTCTAGTTGAGGCGAGCTGGGGCTACTCTTCGTTGTGGTGCGTGGTCTTCTCATTGCGGTGGCTTCTCTTGTTTCAGATCATGGGCTCTAGGCACGCGGGCTTCAGTATTTGTGGCATGCGGGCTCAGTAGTTGTGGCTCACGGGCTCTAGAGTGCAGGCTCAGTAGTTGTGGCGCACAGGCTTAGTTGCTCCGCGGCATGTGGGATCTTCCCGGACTAGAGCTTGAACCCATAGTCCCCTGCATTGGCAGGCAGACTCTTAACCACTGCGCCACCAGGGAAGTCCTGAGGCAAGAACTTTTATCATCACCATTTTATAGATGGGGAGACAGAGACTCAGAAAGGATAAGTAGGGACTTACCTACTTATAAATAAATAAATAAATAAATAAATAAATAACTAAAAAAGAAAGGGTAAGTAACCAGCCCAAGGTCACACAGCTGCTAGCAAGCTGTGATTGGATGGCCTGGCCTGGGACTGTATTGACAGGCAGCTCTCCCTTTGCTTTCTCTGCTAGCTCCCCTTCCTTCTCTGGACTCCTGCCGGGTCCCAAACTCTTGCTTCCTGCTATCTTGGGTCTCACATTCCTCTCTTCTGCAGCAAACTGGCAAACTCGTTCCCCACCAGCTCTATGAAGATGGCTTCTAAGTTTGCACCTCGGTTCAACTCAGCTCCCACAAGTTTCTGTTTCCAGGTCTGTCTCTAGCAGGGGTTTCCGAATCATAGTGGCCAGGAGAACCAGAAACATCTCTGGGGCAAGCATCTTTGGCTCAGGGCTCTGCTACCTCCTGTAAGTTCCTTTCCCTGTCTGATTCTCAAGCCCTCCTGGGTAAAAGTGGGGAAAAAACACACAGGGTTGGGAAACCGCATAGCAGCTCCTCAGAAAAACTAAACATGGAATCGACGTATGAACCACAATTCCACTTCTGTGTATAAACCCAGAAGAATTGAAAGCAGAGACGTGAGCAGAGGTACACCCATGTTCATAGCAGCGCTATTCACAGTAGCCAAAAGGTGAAAAACCCTCAAATGTTCACTGATGGATGAATGGATAAACAAGACGAATTCCTACACAATGGAATATTATTCAGCCTTAATAAGGAATGAAATTTTGACACATGCTACAACACGGATGAACCTTGAAGACACTGCTAAATGAAGAAAGCCAGATACAAAAGGACAAATATCGGATGATTCCACCCAGAGGAAGTACCAGGATAGGCAAATTTGTAGAAATAGAATGATGGTTGCCGGGGCTTGGGGGAAGGGAGAATGGGGAGCTATTGTTTAATGGGTACGGAGTTTCAGTCTGGGATGACGAGAAGTTTCTGGAGATGGATTGTGATAAGGAAGATGATGTTGGATGACGGTTGTCCAACAATGTGAATCGACTTCATGCCACTGAATGATATACTTAAAAATGATTAAAATGGTAAATTTTATGTTACGTGTACTTTCCACGATAAAACACGCACACGCAAACGCACACACACACGGTTACCAAGGGGGCGGAATGAAGTTAATTCACTTGATATCCGCCTTGTGTTGTTTAATAAACACCCCAAACTTACTAAGCCATAGTCTGAGCTCCTAATCTCCCCTCCCCGCCCAAGCTGCCCCATTCACAGTGGCCCCGTCTCCGCTGATGGCAGCTCCTTCCCCATGGAGACAGCATCCTGACTCTTCTCTCCCACCCCACATCCAATGGTTAGGCAACCTTGAGCTCTCTCTGCACAATATATCGGAGCCTGATCACTGCTCAACACTCCTTGGTTCCTGCCCCAGACTGAACCACCATCATCTATGCCTTGGATTGTTGCAACAGCCCCCCAACTTTCACCCCAGCTCCCTGGAGCTGGTCCCCACACGGCAGCCTGAGGAAGCTCCTTAAAATGGAAATCACATGACTGCCATCTGCTCAAAAGAAAAAGCCGGTCTTCACATGTTCTACAGGGCCCCCGTATCAATCCTTATCACCTCTCCCAGCCCATCTCAGCTACTCCACACTCCACCCCCAACTCCAGCCACACCAGCTCCCTTGCTGGGCCTAGAACATGCCAGAAATGCTCCCACTTTGGTATCTGGAAGCTTCCCCCCGGATATTCACGTGGCTTTCTTTCCCAATGTGTTCTAGGGGAAGAAAACATAATTTTCCCTCCACCCTTCTAAGTTCTTGGCTGAGACTCCCGTAATAAAAGACAGATTAATAAGAGAAAAACAAACAGGTTTATTAACATGTATACCTCATGCATACGGGAGAGGTACCCAGGAAAAAAAATGAGTAATTCCAAGGTGGCTTAGAATTCAGGCTTTAAATACCATCTTAATAGAAAAAAGGGAAGGCGGTGGGAACATAGGCCTCTGAGGTGAAAGTAAACTAAAAAAAATTTAAAAATTGAAGTATAGCTGATTTATAATATCATGCTAGATTCAGGTGTACAGCACAGTGATTCAGTTATCTATAAATATAAATAAATAAGTAAAGTACGTAGGTAAACAAATAAATAAATTCTTCTTCAGATTCTCTTCCCTTATAGACTATTACAAAATATTGAGTAGAGTTCCCTGTGCTGTACAGTAGGTCCTTGTTGCTTATCTATTTTATATATAGTGACGTGTACATGTTAATCCTAACCTCCTCATTTATCCCTCCCCCACACCCCCTTCCCCTTTGGTAACCATAAATTTGTTTTCTATGTCTGTGAGTCTCTTTCTGTTTTGGAAAGAAGTTCATTTGTGTTTGTTTTTTTTTTTAAGATTCCCTGCTACCCTTCCTCTCGAGGTTTTGCTTAACTGTCTCCTTTCTTGACCACCCTGTTTTATTTATTTATATTTTTTAAAATTAAATTTTACTTTTTAAAAATTGGAGTATAATTGCTTTACAATGTTGTGTTAATTTCTGCCGCACAAGGAAGGGAATCAGCCATATGCATAAACACATCCCCCCCCTCTTGGACCCCCCTCCCCCCCCCCACCCCTTGTTTTAAACTGCAGCTCTCCACCCAGTCCTCCCATACTCCTTTCCCTGCATTACGGCTTTTTTCCCATAGCACCTTCTAGAACACCATGTACTTTACGTATTTATTAGGGCTGTTAATGTCTGTCTCCCCTACTGGAATCAACCACCATTTACTGATGGATCCCAAACCATTTAGCACAGGGCCTGGTGCATAGTAGGGGCTCAATAAATACTAGTCAAAGGCATGCATGAGTTAAAGTGCTTTCTTTACTATGTAGTCTGTACACATGTGAGCGAGTGTTACTGCTTGCACTTTTATTAATTTATTACTTCTAGTTGCGTGAAGGACGTCTTCACGGAGAGCAACTCAAGCTGAAGTCCTCGTCTCTCCTGGTGGCCCTGGCTTGTCAACACTCTCAGTAGTACCACCATCAGCGATGCGTGTTCTTCATCTGTTCTCTTTGCCCAGCAGCTTCTCAGCTGCCCCAAACTTCTCTCCTGTTTGCCCTGTTCACTCCCCTCCTCTGCAGCTACGATGCTTTTTTTCCTGGAGAGATCCCTGACAGAGCTGTGCCCCTGCTCAGAGACTTTTGCTGGTTCCTCACCGCATGAGGATTTAAGTACAAACTCAGCTTTGCCCGTTAGGCTCCCAAATGATCTCGCCCTCAACGCCTTACACCTGACCTAGTCTTGGGACAAACTGCATTCCTTAGAACCGATGTTTTCCTGCCTCTGTACCTTTGCTCAGGCTGGTCCCTTCACCTGGAGTGTCTTCTTTCATCTTCGCTTGCCCCCAGTTCTACCTGCCCTTTAAGGCCCAGCTTCAACATAACTTTTCTGATGCCTCTCCATCCTTTGGAACCTTTTGCAAACCTTCTATTTTGGTATCTGGCTCTGAGTTGAGTTTTGGACCATGTCACTTGGAGGCCGCCCGGCCAGACTGTAAGCTTTAAATGAACTGGAAAGGAACGGGCTTTTCAAGGCTGTGCCTTGTTCCTTTCTATGTCCGTGGGAGCCAGAGCACACTGCTCAGTTTCGCTCAACCCAAGTGTTAATTTGGAACATTACAGGAAGGACGCAGAGCGGCGGAACAGGCGCACTTCCTGCTAACGCCACAAGATGGCAGCATAGACCGGGCTTCAGAACAGGTGAGGTTCCCGCCGGTTCCCGCCCCGCCCCGCCCCCCCCGCCCCCCCGCCGCCCTTGTTCCTACTACCTTCCCAGCATCCAAAGCCCTGAAAGGTTACTCGGTTCCCTCGAGGTGTGTGGAAGAGAGTCCTCTCTCTAGGGCTGGGGGCGTTAGGTCTGGGGTGGGCACACCAGTTGAAGGCCTATAGTGAGTGTGTGCGTGTGTTTCCTGTACCGCCCTCTTCCAAGGTCTCTTTTCCAAGAGAGATCCCGGTAGGATGGAAGGAGCACCAGGCAGGGAGGGAGTGGCAGGTTTGGGTCCTGGTTCTGCACTGCGGCCTCGGGCAAGTGTCTTTGTACCAGGAGAGGGCCGATCACAAAGTCCAGCTCGCGGCAAATGCCCACGAAGTCTCCTCTTCCTGTTCTCTCCCAGTCCCCCTGCCCCGATTTTCCCGAAGGCCAAATGATGGTTGCACTAATGACCTGACGGTCACAACATTCTCCCCCTTTCTGGGATTCTGTATGGCCCAGAAGAGGGGCGATGTTGGAGCAGGGAGGGACTTTAATAATTTACTATTATTATTAAAGTCCTTTTCCGCTCCAACATTTGACAATTGAGACCAACTGAGAGAGCGGGGGCGGGATGGCGGGGATTTAGGAATGCCTGAAATCAGCTTGCCGAGGGCGCAGGAGAGAGGCGAGAGGAAGGACAAAGATGTCTGCGGAGGGTCAGGTACACTCTGGGGCTTCCCTGGGCGACGGGGTGTGTGAGGAAGGGGCGGGGCTATCCCCAGGGGTTCGCGGGGATAGAGGGGAGGAGGGGGCGGGGCGGGGGTAAGGACTGCGTGTCCCCCACCCCCTCCCGCGGCGCGCAATGATGGGTCTGTCCAACGGAGGGCGCCGCTAGCACGCAGGGCTCAGTCTTGAGTTTCCTCCACTTCTTAACTGACTGGGTTTGTCTTCCGAGCTTTGGGCCTCTGCACCTTCACCAGGGATGTGATAGGGGCGAGGGTACTGCTGGTTCAGCTGGGGAGCTGTGTCACCGTTCGTAATTGTGCTGTCCCGTGTCCCGAGTGGCAATTGTGGGTTTGCATGTAATCAGCACAGTGATCATTCATTCACTCATTTATCCATTCATCCAGCTAAAATTATTGAGCACCCACCAGGTGGCAAGCACTGTACTGGGGGTGAAGTGGCAAACGAGGAGCGCTCACTGATGACCGACACCTAAGACCCACGTCACAGGTCAGCCCAGGGCCCTGGGGGCACACCGAGGGCGGGGAGCACTTCCTACCTCCACCCCTCGCAAGTGCACCCACTCTGAGGTGAGCAGTGTTATGCCTCTTTCACAGAGGAGAGAATCGAGGTTCAGAGAGGTTAGGTAAGAGGCCCAGGGTTACACAGCCATTAAGGGGATGAGCTGGGATTTGCACCTGGAGCCTGGTTCCAGAGCTCTTTCCCACCTGCCCTGTGAGGCTGCCTCTGTCAGGGAACAGCCAGTGAGGCTGTGAGGGGGTGAGAGGCTGTCCTGGGGGCAGGGAGGCCACTCCACCTGTGCATGTCCTGAGCAGGACAGGAGCCTGTGGGCAGGGGGAGCTTACAGCTGGCTGCTTCACCCTAGAATGAATGACTTTAGCGATCAGAACTGCCCAGTCATGGAACGGGTGAGCCTGAGGAACAGAAGTGCCCTGCCTCTTCCCAGACCTTGCAGGGGCTGCCCGTTGACCCTGGTGCATCCACCCAGCATTGGAGGCTCTGCCTGGCACAGTCCGCTTCTCCCTCCAGCCTCGTCTTGCGTCCTTGCCCGGCTGCTCTCTGTGTTCCTGCCTCTCAGGCCTTCTTTCAGCAACCCGCTGGGCACACTCACCTCTGGGCCTTTGCACATGCACTCACCCATCTTCGGGCCACTTCAAGCCTTCCCCAAAGTCTTGTGTGCTGCCCTGCTGGTTTAGGCTTCTCCGCTCCCCCTAAATATGGCTCCACATGCCTTACTGAAATTATCGGGTAATATAGCCTTTCCCACTGGACTGTCAGATGCACGTGGCAAGGAAACTGTCTTGTTATCAGGGCATTGCCTCGTTTGGTGCTCAAGAAAGTTTTCTTGGAAGAATGAATGAATAATGAATGAAGGTAAGAAAGAATGAAAGAAGCACGCAAAGCCCAGTGCATGGTTGGGGGTCTTGGGTCAGTTCAAGATCTTTCAAGTCCCTTCCAATCATCTTCTGGCCGCAGCTCTTGCTCCCCCCACCCCCGCGGGAAGTGGAGACTGAGAGTCACAGTCAACACCTGACGTTTTTAAGCATCTAGGCATCCCGCTAGGCACTGTCACATGTACTCTCACCCATCAAATAAGCAGGAACGAGGTGAAACGTTTTCAGTGGACACTAGCTTGAAGGCTTCAATCTCTGCCTGAATAGTTTGCCGGTTGGCCTCCGTCATTGCTACATCTATCTGCACGGGCCCCGCCTCCCCTCGGACTGCGTCTGCCTGGGCCCCTGGCTGCACTTCCGAAGAAGGCCACCAGGTAGCGGCAGACGCCAAGAGTCGGGGCTCGGCGCGCGCCGTCCAACCTCCGACCGCCGGCAGGGGGCGCTGCTGCCCTGCCGGGTGCTCGGAGGAGGTGGGTCGGGTTTGCCAGCAGGGCTAGGGAGGCGGGGTCAGCCCTGCCTGGAGTTGGGGGCAGGTCCGAGCCTCAGCAACGGAGGAAGGCTGCGTAGCACCCTCGTTCTTCTTCATTCGTACAGTGCGGTCTTAACCTCTACTTTGTAGGCGTAAGAGGCAAACTTTTTTGTAAAGGGCCAGATGGTAAATATTTTAGGTTTTGCTGGCATTTGGTCTCTGTCACAACTACTCAACTCTGTCCTTGGAGTGTGAAAAAGCCCATGGACAAATGGGCGTGGCCGTATTCCAATACATCTTTACTATTGGACGTCGAAATTTGAATTTTGTACAATTTTCTCCTCGTGTCACGAAATGTTGTTCTTTTACTTAAAAAAAAAATGACTTAAATATGTAATAACTAGTTTTAGTTCTTGGGAAGGGATCAGGTGAGCCCTGATCTAGGTGAAGTCCCAAACCAGTGCCTGGCGTATAGTAGGTGCTCAATGAGGGGTCGCTGATGTCAGCCACCCAGAAACACTCAGCGGGGGCTCCATGGACCCTGGTCTCCAGCAGCCCTTGGAGGGGGTCAGGACGCTCTCCTCCCAGTTTTGGCCTTGGCTCTCCTCCACCCCTCACAGAAGTGCTCAGTGAGGGAGACCTGTCTCCTCCCCTTCTTCCTGTGGCTGCATTTTCCCACCTCCATGCCTCCACCTGGGCAGTTCTCTCTTTCTAATGAAACCCCTGTCCTTTTCACCTTGCAAGTCCCAATCTCATTGCTCTCTTTGTAAGAATTCGACTTTAATTGAGGTATTGAAGTATTCACCCATTTTAAGTGCAGAGTCCATGAGTTTATTTATTTATTTATTTTTTGGCTGCGTAGGGTCTTAGTTGCAGCACGCGGCATCTTCGTTTCAGTGTGTGGGCTTCTCCCTAGTTGTGGTGCGAGGATTTAGTTGCCCTGCGGCATGTGAGATCTTAGTTCCCGGACCAGGGATCAAACCATCGTTCCCTGCATTGCAAGAGGGATTCTTAAACACTGGACCACCAGGGAGGTCCCAGAGTTCATAAGTTTTGACAAATGCGTGTACCCAAAGGACCACCACCCCAATCAAGATAGAGAACATTTCCTTCACCCCAAAATCTTCCCCATGCCCTTTCCTAGTCAACCTTGGATTTTTTTTTTTTTTAATGTCTCCCAATTATCAAGCACTTGCAATGTGCCAGGCTTCACGGAGGCCCTTGACAAGTCCTGTTTCACTGAAGCCTCAGGAACCTGGTGAGGTGGGGGCAGTTGTTATCCATGGGCATCTTTCAGCTCAGGACCCCGAGCTCTGGGTTGGGGAGACACGTGCCCACTGCAAATCAGGACAGGGCTGAGATTTGATCCTGGCCTGCTGGCTCCTAACCGCTCTTCTACCTGCTTTTCTCCCAGCCCCCTTCGTATTCCTAGGGGCACTGTGCACACACCTCTGTACTCCTGGGTGCTTGCAGAGTGGCCTGGGACCAGGAACATCAATATCCCCTGGGAGCTGGCCAGAAATGCAGAGTCTCGGGCCACACCCAGAACTACTGAGTTCCCAAGTCCCCAGGTAATTTCAAGGCTGAGAAGCGCTGTCCTGAGCCTGGCTATTTACTGGGGAGTGGTGGCTGTGTCTGTGTCCACTTCCTAGATAGACTGTGAGCTCCTGGAAGGCAGGGGCTGAGCCCACCTCAAGGCCTCCATCCTGCAGCCCCCTTGTGACTCAAAGTTGAACCAGTAGGTGAAGGGAAGAGCAGGAGACTGGAGCTTCGGGGTGAAGGTTTGGGGGTGAGGGCTATGTATGCTAGGAACTAGTGGGAGGACTGAGACAGTGCTGGGGGTGGTGTATCCCCTTGGAGTTTGAAGGTCTGGCTGTCCCCTTGCTCTGGTCGCTCACTGTCCAAGCTGACCCAGGGAGTCTAGTTCATTTGCATATTATTTGCATACAGTGAGCATATCTGGTGCCTTTCCTCTTCTTGCAGATTACATGGTGGTGGGGGAGGGGAGCAGACTGGATTAGGGAGGCGGTGGACAGGACACAGAGCCGGGAGTTTTGGAGCCTGGCTCCTGGCTGATGCCCATCCCGGGAGCTGGTCTGGTGTTAAGCAGTGACCCTCTCTGGGTTAGGAGGGGCACCGGCGAGGTCCTCCAAGCTCCAGATACTTGCTGTGGGAGCAAGGTTGGGGGCTGGGCTGTTTCTCACCTCCCTGCCTTCATCCCCCAAGTTCCCCCGCCTGGAATGTCCTTTCCCACGTCCCTGTCACCATCCTACACATCTGTTCACACGACAGGATTCTCTCCAGCAGTGAGAGAACCTTGCAGATGTCATGTTCAGCAAGAAGACATAAAAGGAGCTTGTGTTATGAGTCCAATTATATAAAGCACGAAAGCAGGTCCTATGAGTCTCTGCTGTTAGATGTAATGGTTCCCCTGGGGGGTGGTTAGTACCTGGAAGGGAGCGCGGGGTGGGGGTGGGGGGGCTCTGGGAGATGCTCAAGTCACTGTGATCTGGGTGTTGGTTATACGGGTGCTGGTTTCACTTTGTGAAAATTCACCAGGCTGCACAGGGATTACACATGCATTTTTCTTTTTTTCTTTCGGCTTCCTTTCTTCCTTCCTTCCTTCCTTTCTTTCTTCCTTCTGATTTATTCAACATTTAATTTGTATTTACTATGTAAGAAGTATGGCGATAATATGAATTATAAAAATTCACTTTCTGGACCAAGCACCGACACTATGTCTGTCCCTCAGATCATTTATATTCAAAATATGTCTGTATTTTAGGAACTAAATTGTAGCATTCTAAATCCTCCCACTTTGCTTTTCACGTCCTTAAAAAAGGAAAATTTTTGTTAAGATCCATTTGCATTTTCGTATCTTAACAGGTAATTTTAATGTGTGATAATAGCACATGGAGGGATCACTTTATGAACTACTGCTCCGTACGTACATTTTTCTGTATACAAAGTTGAAAAAAGACCAGATTGAATGCCGAGATGAATCCTGTGCATATGAGCTGCTAGGAGCGCTTCTCTCCCCCTGCCTGCCCTTCACAGCTCACAAGGCCCTAGCCGCTCCATGGGATTTTAGTTTTCTCTTGCCCTCTTCTCCCCCTGGGCTGGGACACTCTGACATCAGGCCCAAGCCTGTTCCTCTGTGTCTCCTGGCCTGGGACCCGGCACCGAGCAGGCGCTGAACATCCCAGCATGAATGTGGCTCCTCAAGACCCCTGGGCTGGCCCACGAGGCCCTGGGGCACCAGACAACATGTGTATAGGGGTATTTCTCCTTACTCCCCCCCACCGCCCCGCAAAGGCCAGCCTTAAAACACCGGGCTGTGGCCCAGGGTTAGAAGTGGGCTAAGGGATGGGATGGCAGAAAGCACCAGAGGAGAGAGAGGGGCCCCGGTGTGGGGAACCACTGACATTCTGGGTCCTCAGCACCCTGGTCTCTCATCGCTGCTCTCCCTAGCCGGGGTCAGCGCCTGCTCTTGCGTTCTGCATTCACCCCTGACCCTAAGGGTGCCTGGGCCCCTGCTTAGCCCCCACTTCAGTCTCCGGCAGGGGAGGCTGAGGCCTGGCTTCTCTGCACTTGGCTCTGTGCTTAGGCTGCTCTGAACCTGCCCGGCCCTGCATCTGACTCACCCCTGCTCACCCTGCCCTGCAAGTTGGGGCCTCCCGGTGGTGCCTGAGTTACAGGGACCTGCAAGCAGACACAGATCCCCCTCCCCACTGTCTGGAGCTTGTCATAGAGGAACTTCGGGCAATGATCTGGCCTCTCTGGCCTCGGTTTCCCTTTTCCGTAGAGTGGGAGAGCAATTCTGCAGCTGTGGGGTCTGAGGAGCGTGGGAGACCTCGGGAGCCGGAAGTGCGGGGTCAAAGGCCTGCTGGGGAGGGGGGATGGCTAGTGAGGGGCCACACGGCCCTTGCCCCTCAGCTGGGTGGGTCTGCACGGCGGGGGGCAGGTGAGGGGTGGAGAGGTGTGCGCTGCTTTCCCAGGGTTCCTCTGGGAGGTGGGTGGAGGTGCCAGGGGAGCATGGGAGAGTCAGGGGCCTTGGCTTTGGCCCGACTTGGTCCTAGCTGTCTGCAGGCCTGGTCCTCCTTCTATGGGTCTCAGCTGACTCCTTTGTCGGGGGGCCATTTTGATCCACTGTCCCTCAGGCCCCCAGAGCTCTGAGGCTCTCTCAGACGCATGCTCTGTTTGACCTGCCCGCGGTGTTATTTTGGAATCAGTGTCTACATTTAAAAGATCAGAGACCTCGCCATCAAATCCTGAGTTCCAGCTTCCTGAGCAGGCAGGCAGAGATCTGGCCTCTTTGGGATCCTCTGTGCCAGCAGGAAACGGGGACGGCTGCTCCCGGGGGTCTCCATTCCCTGGGGGCCCAGCCCCCTGCACTGTCCACACCTGGGGGCCTAGCCCCGCGGGCATCTGAGTGTAGTCGCTGGCTCCCCTTCCAGCCTGGGGCCGTCCCTGCCCAGGACCCTCTGCTTCCAGCCACGTCAGCCCCGTGGTTGCCCCACCTCCAGCAGCCCAGTGGTCCAGCAGCTGGCGCACTTGCGCAAACGAGCCTCTTTTCTCTCTGTTTTGCCAACTTAAGGCTTTGGAGGGCAGGTGTGGATTAGATGGGCCTTAGCTCATGTGTTTATCCAAAGCAAACACCTAGGTTTCGGGATTTCCGCGGGGTGTCTGGAGCCTCGGTCAGGGCCCAGAGATGGCGTCTGCTCGTGGGGAGGTGGGTCCCTACCTCCTGGGGCCAGGTCCTTCCCCTCCCCCTGCGATGACCCCCATTCTCAGTGTCTCAGCCTGGTCACAAGGCCTTTGGAGACCAGCTCTCCGACTGCCTGCTGATGTCTTGGCCTCACCTCCACCCTCCCACCCCCAAAGGCCCACGCTCATCGTGTTCTTTGCGGCGCGGCTGACTGTCCGCATCCCTAAGCCCCTTCCCCTCCTTCCTCTGCCTCAGCACCCCCTCCCCCTCCCCCCAAGCCTGCCCTGCTCTGTCCCCATGGGCTGCTCCATGATGCCTGTGGCCTCCTGCACCATGGCTGTGTCCCTGGTGCTGGGATGGGGCCTCGGTCCGGCCTCCCAGCCTTGAGCACAGAGTCAGACACACAGTCAGGCCTCAACGCATGTTCTAACGATTGAAGCTGCTTTTTGTCTGAGGGGCTGGGAGCTGGTGAGGCGTCACCGGAGGTCAGGCCAAGGTTCTTTCAGCTGTTGCCTGGTCACTGCTGGGAGAGGCAGAAAGGGTAGCCCTAGCCGTCGGGCGAGGGGACAGGGAGGCCCCCTCCCCTCTGACACCATTCCTGGCCACAGCCCTGGGCTCCTGCCCTCAGCCACCTGTTGGCACTCAGGTGTGCCAGCCCCAGGATGGGCAGCGGCCTGCAGAAATCCAGCCGGCCACGATCCCCTCCACCTTCTGGCTCAAGCCGGCCCAGCTAATGGTGGGCAAACAGAACTAGGGAGGCTTCTCAGGGACTGCCCAGGCCAGCTCCTGACACTTTACAGATGGGGAAACTGAGGTCAAAGAGGGGTGGTGACTTGACCTGGAGTCCTGGGACCCTCTCCCAGGTGGCCTGAGTCCTGGGTGGTGCAAAGTCAGTCCTGGGGGTTGGGACATGGCAGTGCCTGCTGTGTGGGGCTCCCTGCCCCCATCTGAGCAGCAGGGGAACCAGCCCTTCCCTCGCCCGGTTCCACCTGGCCTGGTGCCTCCCAGAGCTGGCAGAAAGGTAGGGTGGGAGCAAGTCTGAATCGGCCCAGGTGGCTTCGAATCCCAGGTGGCCCTCCCTGCCCGCAGGCCCTGGGAGCGGGCACTGAGCTCACACCCCAAATCCTCTGCCTTCCCTCCCCACCCATGCATTCAGCCTGGGGCCCAAACATGGCAGGGAGCCAGCCCCAGCCTCTCTCCTTGGTAATGGAGGCACAACACCCAACAATACAGACTCGTTGCCCTGCCAAGGTCACACCCGAAACTGCGCCTTTGTGCCTGGTCGGGGAGAAGCCTGGCTGGGGGAGGGGGGAGGCAGGCAGGGTGGGGGGAGGGGGCAGCAGGGTCTCTGGGCCTAGAGACCCTTCCCTCCCTTCTCAAGCTCAGGGGAGCCAGGGCTGTTGTCCCAGCGGCCTTGGGTGGTGTGGCCCCAACCTCAGCCCTTCAGACGTGGTAGTGCGTGGAAGGCAGAGACGGGCCAGGTACATCACAGGGAGAAGTGTGGATCTAAGCAAGAGAGCCCTCCTGGGCCAGTTGGGCTGTGGGAAGGGCTCAGGGAGGGAGGGGATGAGAGGGTCCTTCTGTTCTGGCTGGGGGGCAGCAGGGGAGGGATGGGACATTCACCAGCCCCCAGGTTGGGGCAGGGGCACTGGGAGGCCGGTCCAGCCCCATGTTTGGGGCTGCTTGGGTGGGTGAGCAGAGGGGGTCAGGGCCTGGGGAAGCTGGGATGGCGCTGGAGAGGGGAAGGACAGTTTTTCTGACCTTCACTGGCCTTTGGTTTCTGTGGCCCAGGGCTTGGGATTGTGGGGCGATACAGGCAGATGGGGTCTCTGTCCCTGGGGAGCCCCCATCAGGGAGGAACATGGCCCCAGACCTTGGGAGCCCCGGGTCTGAGTGGGGAGGCCCAGCCTCTGTCCTGGGGAGTTCGGGAACATCCATATGGGCGACAGAGACAGAGGACAGATGGAGTCACTCAGCTGTGGGGCACAGGGCTCACCGGGCCTCCCTGGTGAATGCCTCTGCCACTTAGGGAGTGATGGAACCTGAGGGTCTTTCTGCTTCTCCTCCCTGGGTTGGGGGTACCACCCCAGAGCTGATGGGCCCTCCCCCAAGTTACCAGGCCTGGTCAGAGCTGTGATCAATTGAAACTGCTGGTCCAATGCTTGCCGGTTAAGCAGAAACTTCTCCCACCACCTCTGCCTGGCTCTGTGGGGAGGAACCATCACTGGCCCCCCTTTATGGATGAGGAAACTGAGACTCAGGGACGTGAGATGCCCGTGCTAGAGGGCTCGGGTCCTAGGGGCCAGACCACTGTGTTTAGAATGCCTTGCTCTCTGATGTTTGGGGGAATCTGATGCAGGCATGTCCTGGGCAGTGCAGGGAAGGGCAAGTCAGATCTCTGTCCCGGCTGTCTCCCAAGCCCTGAGACCCAGTGTGTGCCATTCCAGTTCTCGGCCCCTCTGTCAGGCCCTGTACCCTGCTTCAGTCCCCGGCGGGCCAGAGGGGAGGGTGGGTCCTGCTGAGGCTGCATCTTCTACACCCACGGCCCACCCAGGCTGAGTCAGGGCCGGGCAGGAGCCACGGGGGTGGCAGCTTTCCCAGGGCCAGCCCGGGCGGTGTCCACATTCCTCACAAGCTGGGTGCGTCTGGGCTTGGCCAAGCTAGGAGTCCTGGGACCCGCCCAGGCCCCTACCTGCCCCAGAGGCAGCTCAGCACCGTGGCCTTGGCCTCGTAGGGACCCCACCTGGCAGCCACCTGGACCGGGGTGTGTGCTTGCCTTGCACATATCTGCTGGGTGGGGGGGATCCTGCTGGAGCCACAGCCCCCCACCATGGCCCGGGCATTGGGGTGCCCACTGCTCACCCCCTCCTCAGGCCCCCCTTTTGCCTCTGCGCTTGGAGACCTGGAGGCTGAGGCTTATGCCGCCCATCTGCGGTTTGGGCCTTGGTCTCGCTCATGGCTCAGCAATGCTGGTGGAAGGGCGAAGGGTGTCCCGACAGCTGGGGGGTGACGAGGGCCCCTGCAAGGCTAGGAAGCAGCAGGGGGCTCATCCTGTTTGTAGCGCCCAGTCTCTCAGGGAGGCCTTTGTCCTCAGCGGCTTGGAACCCTGGGTGCCAGGTGCGGTGCTGGGGCGGAGGCTCTGAGGGGGGCCCTGTGTCCACGGGGGCTCCAGCTCTGGGGGCTGCCTACAGCTTGCCCCTCCCTGCTTCTTCCGCATGCCCGCCGGGCTCTCTGCAGGGCAGGGGCCTGCTAGGGATCCACGCAGGGGTTGGTCAAGGCCAGTCCCCACCTCTCCTTTGTTGCCCACAATCCACCTCCTCTCTCTGGGCCTCAGTTTCCTCTCCTGTCAAAAGAGGACAGATCCCCCCTACATACCTGCTGGGTGGGGTGCAGGCTGGGGTCGGGGGGAACGTGAGGCCCCTGGGCTCTTGGTGGGCGGACTGTGACCTTGAGACTGAGACCTGAGATGGGCTGTGCTGGGCCACCACCCCTTCCCCACGGGGGACCCTCCACCCCAGCTCTGCGGTTTCCCCATCAGCCTCTGTGGGTCAGGCCAGGCCCCTGCCTGGGGGTAGGGGAGGTAACCTCAAATCTGGGATCTGGGGACCCTGTCCACGGTTCCCCACTTCCGCTGAGGGCTGCTGGTAGAGCTAGCATTTCATTCACTCCAGCGAATGGCTGCCAGGCGCCACTCGCCTTCCCGAGTCACCCAGTTCTACGGCCTCAGCAGTTCTGAGTTCAGCCCGTGGGGCCTGGGCTGGTCGCCTCCGTCATGTCCCCGCAGCAGGCAGGGCCGGGCTGTTTCCTGGGCAGGCCCAGGGCTGCTTGGGCTGCAGAAACTACTTCCCAGGCCTTGGTGGCAACCAACGGGCCCTGGCCCTGTGCCCAGAGTGGGCGTGGGAATACTGTCCTGCACGGAAGGTCGGGAAGGGTGACACCGGGGCTGTCGGAGGAGGGGCAGGGGACAAGCTGAAATGTCAACTCAGCATGTCACTTGGAGAGGCAGCAGGCTGAGTGCCAGGAGACCAGGGGGCCTGGGCCAGGGGAGGGGGGAGCAGGTGGGCACAGCCCCTACCCCATCTAGCCCATCACTGAGCACCCCTCAGGCTCCCCCCTCCCCGGCTTCCGACGGCTGAGCCCTAGAGCTGGCGTTCTGCGTGACCCTGTTCCTGCGGACTCTCTAGAGCAGCACTTTGCCCTGGGAGTGGTGCTGTTTGTACCACTAAGGTGCAAGTAAGGAAGTGCCTCAGCCCCTGAAAGCCAGCGCTGTGTCCTGGTGTCCTTGGGCTAAGGATGGTTCAGTGTGTGTGTGCATGTGTGTCTGTGTGTGTGTGTACATGTTTGTGTTGGGGGGAGGCAGTTGTCCCAGTGGAGGTGGATTTCTGGACATGCAGACCAGGGTCTCTCTAGCTGGATTCTGAACCCTGAAGGATTCTGGGAGTTAGCACTGAGAACTGGGCCTGGGGCAGGCTGGGAAACCGTGGGAACAGGTGAGAACAGGCTGGAAGGGTGCAGCAGCAGCTGGAACGTGTAGGCTGGAGCAGCTCCACCCTCCCTCATACAGGAATGGGTGCTGGCTGGGGAGCCGGGACCCTGTGCCTCCCCCATGCTGTCCCCAGCTCTGCTCTGCTGGCCTCCCCAGCCCCTGCTCCCTCCCGTGGGGCATCCCCACACCCCCTCACTCCTTGCTGGGCTAGAGCCAGTGGCTCAGCTGGGCCAGGCTGCTTGGGAGAAGCTGGCCACTTTCCCTGAAGATTCCCAGGGTTTTGGTTTGCACGTTTGTTTCTGACCCTCTGCACAGACAGAGTCTGTCACTCACGGGGGTCGTGTTCTGATGAGTTAGGAAAGCACGCGGCTCACCTGTGGGGTGTTCCCTGAACCAGTGGATGGGGTTTCTGGGCTAACTCTCCTCCTGGGATAGGGGCTGAGGGCACCTGCCATTCCCAGAGCTTCTGGACACACTGTTGGCCTCTGCAGAGAGGCTTTGTCCTCGCCTGTCCTTCATGGTTGATCAGGGAACCCTGTGGCCTTCAAGAGAGAGGCCGTGCTCCTTAGCAGAGCATACAGGGCCTTCCACTGCGGGCCCCTGCCCGCCTCTCCAGGCCCAGCTCCCATTTCAGCCTCCCCAGCCAACACCCCCCCATCCGAGGCGTCTCACTTCCCTGAGGGTGCCAGGCCCTGGGGCCTCCCGGCTTTTGCACATGCCAGTCTCCTGCCAGGAAGGCTAGTGTCTACCTGTGACCCTTATGTATACAGGTCCCTGCTCAGACCCCTGCCCCAGCTGTCCTGCCTCTTGGGCTGCATCGGGGGGTCCCTCTTAGGTGCTCCCATGGCCCCACCTGCTCAACCAGCTTGTGACGTCTGGTGCCTCCCCCGGGGACAGAGCCCCCTAAGACCAGGGCCCACTGTCATGTGTGTCCCCTGCCACGTCTCCAGGAGGTCGGGGAGTGAGAGAATGAACTAGTGAATGGGTGCAGGCAGCGTGGGGAATTCCTCTGAGGCCTGCAGACTTGTAAAGGGCTGTCACGTGATCCTGGCCCTGGTTCTGCTGCCTCCAGTCCGAGGAAAAACACCCCTCTACCTTGGGATTGGGGCCTCCTGGGCAGATTCCAGAAATCTCTCTGAGAGCAAGGTGGGTAGAAGCTCCCCCCCCCCCACGGGGAGGACTCAAGGCTAATGGGCCAGTGCGCATGGCAATGGCTGCTTTGTGTGAGTGGGTGGGTAAAGGACGAGCCGTGAGAGGCTGTGTGAGGAGTGTGCACAAGTGTGAAAGTGCCCACGAGTGTGTAAAAGCGTGAGCGTGAGCCTGTGAGTGTGAATCAGTGTGAGGCTGTGCACGTCTGTACGCACGTGTGAGGGTGTGGATACAGGTGGGTGTGCAAGTCTGTGAGCGTGAATGTGTGTGAGAGCTGATTGTGAGTGTGGGTGTCTGTGAATGTGTATATACCCTGTGCGAGTGTGTATGGATCTATGAGTCCGTGTGCATCTGTGATCACGAACGTGTGAGTCTAGGAGTGTGAGTGTGACTATGTGAAAGCTGTGGGCGAGTGTGTGAAGGTGGGAGCCTGAGTGTGTATGTGAATGTGCCTGAGAGCGTAAGAGTCTACGAATGCGTGTGAGTGTGTGGTATGAAGTTGTATGAGTGGGAGAGTGTGAATGTGTGTAAATGCGTGAGTGTGTGAATATGTCAGTCTGTGAGCATGTGACCATGGGCGTGCAAATGTGCGTGTAAGCTGAGTGTAAAGGTGTGGCTAATCCTGGAGGGTGGTGGCAGGGGACCCAGGGCCGTGGGAGAAGCTCCGTCTCCCCTTCCCCAGGGTGGAGGTCAACCCCAGGGAACCCTCCAGGAGTCTGGGGAGACCCTAGGAGCTGCCAGGCTCATGTTTGCCCCAGAAGTTGACTCAGAGGGGCAAGGGGTCTTTCCCTGTTCTAGAGAGAGCTGAGGTCAATCTTCACTAGAAAGAAAAAAAGTACCACCAAATGAATTCAAAATAATATCTACAAAATATGGGTAGGATTTAAGAATTAAGACAACAAACACCTGTGAACCCACCACCCGATTTTAGAAACGTTGACAGCACCCTCTCCCATCGCACCACGACCCGCAATGGGGATTTTGGGCTGTTATAACCTTGCTCTCTTTGCATATCTGAAGCACTTCTCTCCAGGCCCCGTGGGTGAGACACAGGGCTCTTTCTGCCTGTTAAGCTGCCGGCGAGGCCAGGGCGGCTCAGTGCTGCCTCCTGGGGGCACGGGACGCTGGCTTCCTCCCTCTCCGCGCCGCCACCACCCGGGGTAGGAGCCCCACCCAGGTCACTCTGCAGACCCCACAGAGGTGCACGTACTCGCTGTGCACGCACGCGCAAGGCACGCCCAGACACATGCGCACACCAGGCACTCACAGAGCTTTGCACGCAGACGTGATCCATCTATTGTGAAGGGAGCAGGTGCCATACTCTGTGTGGGGCGCTCCAGCAGGAGCCAGCCCACAGCAGCTGCTGCCCCCAGGGAGCTGGAGGCAGGAAGGGGGTGGTCCACATGAAGGGGGTCCTCGGGGACTCTCCCACTCAGGGCTGGGGGAGTCTCGGTAAGAAGTACCTTTGGGGTGAGCCATTTAATAGAAAGGTCTAAGCACGGGGTTGCGGGAGGAGGGCTTTGTGCCAGAGGCAGGGAAAGGTTTTTTGGAGATGGAGAACGAGGGGAGGAGAGGCATAATGCAATGCACAGGCCAGCTTCAACAAGGAATTTCATGTCCATTGGCCTGGAATGCACGCAATGGCCCAGCCGGGGCCCCTGGTGCTACGGGGGTCACGGGACTACAGGGGGAGGAGCTGAAGACAGTGAGGAGGAACCAGGCCCCTGAAGAAGGCGCCGGTGTGAAGCGCAGGTGGAAGATGTCTTGAGTCCCGTTGTCCCTACGCTAGTCGCAGGTGCCACCTCCCGGGACTGCTTGGCAGAGGCGCGCGACCCAGGGAGGCCAGCAGAGGGCGCTCCCGCTACAGATTTGAGGCTCCAGTTGGCGCGGTCTTGAGCCCGGGGTTTAACTAGGATTAGATCATTCTTGGAAAGCGCCCGGGCCTGCAGTCCTGATGGAAGCATTCTGGCTTCCCCCTTGGGGGCTACGGAGCAGAAGGGTGAGAAGAGACGACCACGTGAGGTGGGAGCCCCACCAGTGTCCTCCTTCTCCCTTTCCTCTGCTCCCTGGTCAGATGCTGTCCGGTCAGTGTTTGCACCCGCTGTCTCCAGGTGGCGCCCTTGGAATCAACCCAGAAACGCGACTGGCTCTCCTAACCTGCCCTGGAAGCCTTCCTCGAGGCCAGCCAGCTTTTCTAGAACGTTCCCCAGGGAACTAGTCCCAGGGCTCTGCCTCGGGAGTCTCCCCGCTTCCCTCGCTGGCCACTAGGTGGAGGACTTCCTCGCCTGGTGCCCAGAAGGCTTTCCCAGCTGCCACAACCACCAAGCCCGTGGATGCTAGAGTTTTCAGGACCGAATGCAGCCCTTTGTCTTCTGCCACAAAGCGTGACAGGCTTCCACGTGGCCGGTTGGTGGACCCAGCCAAGTCCAGCTGGCTCAGACGAGGTGGCAGCCCCAGCAATCCCTTGGTGGTGGGGGGGGGGGGGATTATGGAGGAGAAAGTCCCTTCAGCTGTGAGTGCCTCCTTCCACACCCTGGCATCTCCACCCAGGCAGAGGCACCTGGAACTCAGATCATTCACGTATTCATGCATTTCTGCAGTTATCAAGCACCATTTGCTATGTCTGTTCCTGGGGACAGAAAGGAGGCAGGGTTCCTGCCTGAGTGGAGGACGAGACAGGAAATAGGTGTGACCACACAGGGTGGTACGTGCTTTGAGGTCAGTGAATTGATTTCTTCCTCTGAACCCTGCTTTTCTCTCTGGCTTCTCGGACCCAGTCAGTGGCATATTACCTGCCCACCTGCTCAACCCCGAAAATGCAGAGTCATCCTGACGCCTCCCCCGCTTAGGCCCATCTCCCTGTCGGCCACTGTGTCCCATCCTTGCCCTCATCATCTCTCTCCCAGACCATCCCTTTAGCCCCGGGGCTGGCCCTTGGCCCCCTTCCGGCTTTCACATGGCCACCAAAGTGAGCGCTTCTTTTATGCCCAGAGGCATAAAAGAAAAAATTAGCAAATGTGACCTAAGGGAAATCGTTTTGTTTGGGGAAAAAAACACTGTAAACAAAGTTGGAAGACCAATGGTCAGCTGGGAAAAGACATTGCAGCCCATGTGGGAAAGGCCTTCTTCTCACGATGACCAAAAGCTCACACACATCAGGAGGGACAAGATCCCACAGGAAAAAAAAAAAAAAAAATGGTGTAGACTAGGAACAGCTGGTTCATAAAAAACAAGAAGGGTGCTGGCTTTGGCAGCACATGTACTAAAACTGGAACAATAGAAGATTAGCATGGCCCCTGGGCAAGGGTGACACCCAAATTCTGAAACATTCCATATTAAAAAAATGATACAAATGAACTTATTTAGAAAACAGAAACAGAGTTTCAAAACACACTTATGGTTACCAAAGGGGAAATGTAGAGGGGAGGGACAAACTAGAGTATGGGGTTAACAGATACACACTTCTATATATAAAGTAGATAACCAACAAGGACTTACTACTGTAAGTAGTAAGCACAGGGACCTCTACTCAATATTCTATAACACCTATATGGGAGAAGAATCTGAAAAAGAATGGATATATGTTTATGTATAACCGAATCACTTTGCTGTACACCTGAAACTAACACAACATTGTAAATCAACTCTACTCCAATATAAAATAAAAATTAAATTAAAAAAACCAACCAAAAAAAAAAAAAAAAAAAAACCAACCAAACAAGAAGGGACTAAAAATTTAGGGAAGGATAGTCAGTCTTACTCATGAATAAAGAAATGGAAACTGAAGCAATAGAGAGGCCTTTTTCAACGATCAAAAAGACAGAACTTGGAAAACAACAACAAACTTCAAAGCTTGGTGAGACCCAGTGCTGATGGGTGTGGGTGGGTGGAGGGAGGAGTTATTCTCATTCATAGTGGGTGGGAACGAAAATTTGTAGAACTTTTCA